>NC_083342.1:41676774-42276774 GCF_019175385.1 Lycium barbarum | reverse complement strand
AAAGAAGAAAAGAAAATATTTTTTAACAAAGATAGGCTCATAAGGGAAAATGAGGAACATGAGATATTTTCTGTAATCTCAACCATAGGAAGCTATTCCAGATTTATCAATGGGCAAATTAATTTTACTGGGGTTAAAAAATTCTCAGATATTTATTTTGCAAAGATTATGAAAAGGATAAAATATTTGTTTTCTTGAGGTGGTGCTTGTAGACGTGGTCCTAGTGCTACTGCATTATTTTTAAGGGTTAGCCTACTAAACGCTAGTTTAATTATAATGTAGTATAAAAAACCCTTTTACTTTTGCAAATTCCCAATCACTTTCCTCTTTTCATTAATTTTTAATTACGTGAAAGACGTGCACTTACATGATTACCAGACAATGCCTTCTGAAATTACGGGGCTGAATTTGACGTCATTTGGCCTAACATCAGTTTTCTTATCACTTTAATAAAACAACCCCTTTTTAGACTTTGATAAAACTTTTCTTTTATACTCCCTTCAGGTAAAAAAAAAAAAAAAAAGTGTTCACTTAATTTTTTTTTTTTAGTCAAAAAGAGTATTGACTTATTAAATTAAAAAAGAATTAATTTTATTTTTTCAGATTTACCCCTATTAATTGATATGTGATCAAATCTCAATACCTATTTATTTAGAGACAGTTTAGTCAAACTATTTCTTTTCATTTGGGAGTTATAATTTTCTTAAGAGGCGTGAGAATGAATAAGTGGACATTCTTTTTATTCGAAGGGAGTATGAAATAAGCAAAAATACTCTAAGGGTTCGTTTGGTAGGTAGCCAAAATTATCCCGGAATTATAATCCCGGTACTAATTTATCCCATCTCTTAGGATTATTTTATACCATCTAAAAGATGGTATAAAATAATCCCAGAATAAGTGGGATAAGAAGGGATATCCATCTTTTAAGTTGAGATGCATTTTATACCTTATTTGGTACAAGGTATAAATTTATTCCAAAATAAATTTATTCCAAAATAAATTTATACCTTCTACCAAATATTATATAAAAAATTAGTGTTATGATATCCCAACTTATACCATGCACCAAACCACGCTAAAGGATTACTCTTAAGTCCAAGAATCATTCAACACCAAGACTTGATAGAATAACCCCGAAAGAAAGTGAAAAGTGAACCAAAAGATTGCTTTTCTTGTTTGCTAATTCTTTACTGCTACTTGTCAACATGATTCCACATCTTTACTCAAGGTAAGTGTGGACATAAAAACTTGCGAGAAACTTTCTACAGTAATATGAGTTGAAGTCATAAAGTTATTGGTCAAATTAAAGTCTCAATCCTATCTTTAGAAAAAATCCACAATTGTTCATGCATGTAACTATGTAAGAGTATGTTGAAACCTAAACCTCAGTGTGTTGTAATGGTAAATTAGTGTGACATGTTTTTACTGTGGACAGGCTAATGAAGGCTGATAGTACCAATCCTGTTTACGCGGAAATCGGTTTAGTTAAATTTTTATCCGTGGTCAAGGACACGTGGATCAATATGACCAAAATAATGAGATAAATACCAATAGAACTTAATATGAACAAAATGTAATTGAAACTAAGGAGTTAGAATAACCTGAGCGTTGGAGTATCTTTTGAGCTAGAGTCTCCGGGCAAGCGAACAATCAGAACTTTGCTTAATTGAACAAGAGCAATTAGGAACTAAGAGCAAATTAAGAGTAAGGTATTTCTTCTAGATGCTCCCTTTACAATGAAATGAAAAGCTCTATTTATTGTTGAGCTATGAGGTACAAGTTCAATGAATCATGCCCTTTTTACTACCAATATTAATGATATGACAATGAATGGTAATAAAGGATATTAATGCATATTTAAGACTGGAGGAAGACTTGGATTTCTTATAACAGCTATGCATTAAATGACGTTCGACCGGTGAGTTGGCATGCTTCTCCGGGCACTTAATAGTTTCTGTCTCTGATAGCGGTTACCAAATTATTTTTCCTGAACGTCGTATGTTTTCCCGGAGCCCCTCGCTTGCTGACTCAGATCTGGCCTGTCCCCATCGCCACGTGTCATCTTTTGATACATCCACTTGGTGTTTACGGATTTTGCCCTATATAGATAGTCCCCCCACTTTCCGGTTACTCGCTGAGATGTGACGGGGAAGTGAAAGATTTTTCCCTTATTGCCGGAAAGTCATGTAATCACCCTCGCGTCTGCCTCATTAAAAAACCTTACCGGAAAAACCCAATTGGACAAAAACCAGGAGAAGGGAAAAAGAGTGCAGGACTTAGGGATTCAAATGACAACTCCGCCACTGGTTTTCCTATCGTCAATGACCGGTTGATGCTGAAAAAGTACCACCACCACAGAAAGCTAGATCTTGGGTTTTTAGTGTTCACCCGAAACTCTTAACCTTTTTATTCTAACTCTTACGTTTTTAGTTGTACCCAAAACTTTAAAACTTTGAATCTTCATTCTTGGTTTTTCAGTTTTCCTCTAAACTTTTAATTTTAGAGTTTTGATTCTAGGGTTTGTAGTTATACCCGAAACATTTATAACCTCGCAGCTTGGAGGCTGGGGATGTTAATGACCAGGAATTTGCATCTTCTGGTTCTTGGTAAAGTCAGGAAATATAATATGTCGGGTTAACTTTACAACCAGGAAACAAAGCATCCGGTCTTTTAGCGATTTAACTGGACGACTTTATAAGAGAGGACCCTTATGTTTCAGTGCTTATGAAGAGAACGTCTCATGTTAATTTGGGCACAATTGTTCGGATTTGTAATCCTTATTTGCTTTTAAGTGTGATCAAATCTAAGAATGATTTTGTTCATTCAGACATATACGAAAGTTTTTAGAAGGTGCAAGTTTTTCTTCATTCCATTCCTTGAACGTACACAAGTGTTTAAAACTTTGCATATACAACAGTTTACAGGAAATGAACAAAAATACATTGCAAGAGAATTGCGGCCGTGCTGGCATCTATTTGGCCTAGCCAATTCTTGATTCCTCCTATTTTTTCCGGGACTGATCTGGCAGCCCCCATTCCTTTTCTTTATTCCGGAGCCAGTTCGGGGTTTCTTCGGTACCTTACGAGGACATAATGCCTACAGTGCTTACTTTTTTGTCACTATTCCAGAGCCATCTTCAGATGCTTCCAATACTTATTGTTGTGTTTCCGCTGCTTTGATGTGGCAGTACCCAGTGCCACAGCCCTTCCTTTACACCATTAGAGTACTTTTCCTGGTGCTTGAGTGTGAGGACTCGGACATTGAAACTTGAGCTTCAAACTTCCTTCCTTCAGTACCGGGCGGGCACTCATGACCGTGTCCGCTCTTCCAGAGTATTCATAGACTTCACCGTTCTTCATGTAAGTCGATTTTTGGTGACTCGCTGTGGAAACTGTCACGACCCAACGAGAGGGCCATGACGGGTACCCGGAGCTAGCCTACCAAGCACCACCTTTCAGACTTATCATCAAACTCAGCCTGAACATACACCATTCTCAACACAACTTACTATGAAACAATCTTTAATTACTCCTTAAAATATATGTTATATCCCGCATTTTATGCAATCGGATAATTCAAGACAATCGCGGGAAAACAACAAGCAAGGCAATATTTTATTTTGTTTGGCACATGAGTTGCTTATGAAAAGTCTAGAAGTGGAAATATGGAGAACGACGAAGGGCAAATTTGGAAGTTGGAAAAATTGTTTCCATAAATTACAAGAACTAGCTAAGAATAATAAGTGGGCTTGAAAGTTTTAAGGAAATGGACAAGGCCCAACCGGCCATGGACTTGGGCCAAGCCCATGTGGGATTTAAATTGTAATTTATAAGAGATGACTAAGTCATCTTTATCTTATAAACTTCTAGAGATTTCAAGAAAGCAAGAACAAAAGAAAGGAGGAGAAAAAAACCCTCAAGGCCTTCGGCCATAGTAAAATTTCCAAGGAAAATTGATAAAAATTCTTTCAAAAATCAATTCCTACCAAGTAAAGGGTGCTTAACAAGGTGGAGTTGTTGTTGGAGCAAGAAAAACTCACAAACATACAAGTTGCCAAGTTGTAGCCAAGTGAGAAGTTGAAGAAGAAAGGTGAATTCTAACCTTGTTTTATGTGTTATACATGGTTTATATGTGTTGTAGTATGCTAAAATGGATGAAATTCATGAAGGAGAGAAATATAGTATATGGCCGTGCATATATATATATATATATATATATATATATATATGTGTAGGAGTCATGATTCAATTATGTTGTCTAGTGTTTGGTTGTTATGGTTGTAAATGATATGTGGAAAATGGAAGTGGAATGAATTTGGATAGAATGTAGTTGTGTTTGCATGATATGGACGTGTAGTGTGTGGTGTGTATGTGGCCGTGTATACTTAATGTATAGTCGTGTATATTGGTGAGTTGTGAAAGAATAATGAGCGAGTTGTAATTAATATCTTAGTCGTTGTGTTGTAGATGTTATATCGCAAATAAAGACTTGATAAGTTTGGTGAGGTATTGGCAATTGGAAGATTGTGTATATTGAAAATAATGTTCTTGTATGGATGGTATGTAATGATATTAGTATGATGTTGTTGGAATATGTATTATAAGGTTGTTGTTGTTTTATTGAAATTGGAAAGTCTTGAAGGAAGTAGAATGCTAATTAAAGTGTTGGAATGTACCTTGAGTTGAATATGGAAATTGCTAGTGTGGTTGTTGAGTTTATGTTGATAGTTTGGCCGGGTTTGAATTCCCGGATTGTGATTGATTGGAATTTGACTAAGTTGAATGTTGAGGATGGTATATTTACAGAGGAAGTGCTGCCGAAATTTCGGTAGCCAAGTATCATTTTAAGAATTCAATTCTAAAGGCACTAATCATGTTTAGTAAACTTGACCAATTTGTAGATTTTGGCGGATTTGCGAGTTGAATTCGGGATAACCAAAGGAGCGGAAAGAGGTATGTAAGGCTTCACCCTTCTTTCTATGGCATGTCTTAGCAGAAATAAGTTGGGTACGAGCCTCGGGGACAACTCTGTTCCCCGGAATCCGCACCTAAAGTTTTCTACCTTTTGTTCAATAGAATTGAACTAGAAAGTGTGCCAATGGTCGGAAAAACCTCCTAGACCCCTATAACTTGCATAAATGGGACCCGATTACACTAGAACCCTCACAAGTAATGACACGACATGTAACATATGCAACTAGTACACGCTACCTCATCCGGCCCGAGGTGGGCCCGTTACTCTCGGATTTTCCTATAGCCTTGGTTGACTTACTTGAAGTAAATCCAAGGGGGACTTTTGATCCCAACCTCATTACCGAATGATAAGTACTATAAATACTCTAACGAGAATGTTTCTATGGGGATAATGATAATGACAATGTTAGACAAGAGAATGTACCTATGACAAGTACGACTGGAACGATTCTACGACTAAGATTTTTAAGCTAAGGGTCCAATGTGAATATGTAATTGATAAACTAATTTTTGAATCGTATTTATATTCCCTAGCTATAACTTTATTTTCTAAGACTCCAAAGCCTATGACTGTCATCTATGATGCCCACGATTTCATTCTACGGTTACTGTAATACTACTCTCCGTTGATAGTCTCGCCTTAAAATACTCGTCCCTTCAAGGTGAGACAAAGCGATCACAAGTACTCCATAATGTAATCGGAGGCTACCGACTTTACGTCACTCCGATGGGCGTAACTTTCCTTGGACTCCCGTGCATGCTAGTTATGTGCTACAAGTGGATGTGTATGGGTTTGTATTTATATAAGGTAAGTACTTGTATATGGGACATGTGTATGTATAAGGGAGAAGTAAATGTACATGTATATGTATATGGGGAAAGGGGAAGGGCCACTGTTATATTACCACCTGATTCAGCTGGATTCCATCCTGGACGCGGGATACCCGGACGCGGGATATGGGAGAGCCGTACGCGGCGTCTGTATATATATAATGTATGATATATATATGATGTAATGTGTTGGGACACCGTTGGGGAGGGGGTTGGGAGAGCCGATGTATTCGGCGTCTGTAAATGTGAATAAAAGATACTGTTTACTGAAATGTACTGTTTTCTGTACACGAGAATAAGTAATATATAAATGTTAATTCCTATGCCTATGAAAAGAAACGTTTCAAAGGTGAAAAGACAAGCCTACATGACAGCCGACCTGAAAAGGGGCCTTCCCACGTACAGGTTACTTTCTTGCCTCGCTATATGTCCTATGACTCCATGATATTGTTAATCGTACTCTAGGTTACTGGTTATATTATCTTTTATGCCTTACATACTCGGTACACTATTCGTACTGACGTCCCTTCTTGTGGACGCTGCGTTTCATGCCGCGCAGGTCAGCAGACAGGTGGACGTGATTCTTAGTAGCTCTACCAGCGGTACTCTACAGTGCTCCAGTTGTTCCGGAGCCTCACTCCCGCGGTACTATTTTGTGTGTATGTATATTCGGGCACGACAGTATTCGGCCCTTTCTATGTATAAGTGTACTATGTCTAGAGGCTCGTAGACAGATATGTATAGTCAGTCAGGTACAGATAGATGTATGGTGTCTCGGCATGATTGTTGTATAAAGTAACAACGAAGTTTACTAGTTTATGTTCAGAATGACGCTGCTAATGTTAATGTTTAGAAAGAAAAAAAAATATATGGCTCTGTTACACGGCTTGCCATGAAGTAAAGGTAATATGGCAGATAAGGGGTGCTCGGTACAAGTATCGGGTACTCGTCACGGCCCCTAGTCGGGTCGTGACAGAAGTGGTATCAGAGCAGTTCGGTCCTAGGGGTTCGTCTACGAGCCGTGTCCAGTAGAGTCTTGTTTATGGGTGTGTAGCGCGCCACGCTTATAAACATGAGGCTACAGGGTATTTAGGAAATATGACCTTCTTTGTGTCCTAAGATCGTGCGATAGAGCTATGCTATTAGGCTTCCACATTCCTTTCCTAATCCTATGCTATGGTTTCAGTAATGCCGCCGAAGAGAAAGGCTACGACGGCCGAGAAAGCCAAGAGGGTGGCGGGTAGCAGAGTCGAGCGGGAGCTAGAAGAAGGAGAATCTCATAATGAAGCTCCCCCTCAGACTTTTCCTGCTCCCCCTGCACCAGCAGAGCAGGAAAGAGTTCCAGCTCCAGCCCCCGCACCTCCAGTCCCACCGGCAGCAGCTCCGGGCCAGCAGATGGCAGAGGCCATCCAGTTATTGACCCAGCTCATTGCCGCACAGGCTCAGCGGCAAGATGTAGACCTGGGAGACAGGGCGGTAAGTGCAAGGGCCCGTGATTTTATTACCCTAAAGCCGCCAGAGTTTTATCGATCGAAACCAGAGGAAGACCCGCAGAGTTTCATAGATGAGATGCTGAGGACTCTGAGGATCATACATGCTTCGGATACGGAGTCCGTAGAGTTGGCTTCATACAGGCTGCGGGATGTGGCAGTTCTGTGGTACAGCAGCTGGATATCTTCGAGGGGAGCAAATGCACCCCCTCCGGTTTGGCAGGATTTCACTGAGGCGTTCCTGCGACATTTCCTACCGCCAGAGGTTCGACGGGCTCGAGCCGATATGTTCTTGAACCTGAGACAGGGAAATATGAGCGTCCGAGAATACAACCTCCGTTTTAACTCGTTAGCCAGGTATTCCCCAGCCATGATAGCTGATAGGGGAGATCATGTGCACCGATATGTGAGTGGGCTAGGGCCACATTTGGTTAAGGAATGCTTGACGGCTTCACTCCAGGACGGGATGACTATTACCCGCATCCAGGCCCACGCCCAAAATCTGGAAGAACAGTACCAGTCACGGAGAGAGGAGCGTTATCCAGATAGGGGTCCCAGAAAAAGGGGCAGATCTTCTGGGGCTAGAAACGAGTATAGAGGGGGGCAGGCACAAGAGCAGTCTAGGTATTCAGGCCAATCAGTGGCCAGTGCACCACCTCGATTTGTAGATAGAAGATTTGACCGCTCCGCCTATTCGGGACCAGATCAGGGTACTAGAGCTTCAGGATCCCAGTACAGAGCTGATTTTAGCAGGACGGGGCTGCCCCACCACGATGTGATCGGTGTGGCAGGCCCCACTCTGGGCAGTGCTACCTAGACACCGGTGGTTGTTTTGCCTGTGGTCGAACTGACCATTTTGTACGTGACTGCCCACTAAAGGATGAAGGAGGCCGAACTCAGCCAGCCAGATCAACAATCAGTTGATCGTCGACCATGCGCCCTCGTGGACAGACTTCCCAGGCTCCAGCGGGCCGCGACCGAGGTAGAGGAGGGGCACCTAGTTCAGCCGGTCCTCCGCACCGCTTATATGCACACAGGACGACAGGACCCTGAACCTTCCGCCGACGCGGCCACAGGTACACTTCCGGCATCCTTTCTATAATATATGGATGTTAAATTGAGCTGGATTTTACTTTATCTTGCACCGTCCCGTGTGTTGCGGAACATATAAGAAATTTGGAAAAAATTAGGATAAGGGTAGCCGTGCACACAAGAAAAAGGGTGAATATTAGTGACCACGAAGGCTAAAATAGTCATTAAAAGAGAAATATGTGCTATGAGCGCGTTCGAACATTGCCGAGACCCCAACTTGCCCCACATTATGTGATATAGGTAGTTCGGGGAAGCGGAGGTAAAAATACTAACACCGAGAAACTGAAATGCATTAAAGTTTCAAGGTTAAGCGTGCTCAGGTGGGAGTAATTCCATGATGGGTGACCCCCTGGGAAACATCCTGAAAATTTCGTAAATACGGAAATAAGAGACGAGTGTAAAAGTAGGTAGCCCAGAGTAAATTGGGGTGTGGAAAGTGGTTAGAAACCCCGTACGAGTCATGTAGGCCGAGACGGACTAAACTAACAAAAAAGGGGAAGCCATGACAACAGAAAGCTTTGAGGATGAAGGAGAAAAGTACAGGTGTCATAGGGTGAGACCGATATTGAGTCCACACTAGCTAAGGCAAGAAATCCCTGATATGACGATATACGGGAATATGTCTAGTGAGGGGATAGACGCAGCGGACGCCACGAAGAAGGAATTTCAACCGTAAAGATCGTAAAAAGGGCAACCTAAGCTTCTAAGATGAATATGCTAAGCGACATGAGGTATTTACAAAGGAGACCTCCCCGAAATATTATACTACGCTATGAGGCAAGTTTAACATTCGAGGACGAATGTTCTAAAGGGGGGGAGGATGTTATATCCCACATTTTATGCAATCGGATAATTCAAGACAATCGCGGGAAAACAACAAGCAAGGCAATATTTTATTTTGTTTGGCACATGAGTTGCTTATGAAAAGTCTAGAAGTGGAAATATGGAGAACGACGAAGGGCAAATTTGGAAGTTGGAAAAATTGTTTCCATAAATTACAAGAACTAGCTAAGAATAATAAGTGGGCTTGAAATTTTTAAGGAAATGGACAAGGCCCAACCGGCCATGGACTTGGGCCAAGCCCATGTGGGATTTAAATTGTAATTTATAAGAGATGACTAAGTCATCTTTATCTCATAAACTTCTAGAGATTTCAAGAAAGCAATAACAAAAGAAAGGAGGAGAAAAAAACCCTCAAGGCCTTCGGCCATAGTAAAATTTCCAAGGAAAATTGATAAAAATTCTTTCAAAAATCAATTCCTACCAAGTAAAGGGTGCTTAACAAGGTGGAGTTGTTGTTGGAGCAAGAAAAACTCACAAAAATACAAGTTGCCAAGTTGTAGCCAAGTGAGAAGTTGAAGAAGAAAGGTGAATTCTAACCTTGTTTTATGTGTTATACATGGTTTATATGTGTTGTAGTATGCTAAAATGGATGAAATTCATGAAGGAGAGAAATATAGTATATGGCCGTGCATATATATATATATGTGTAGGAGTCATGATTCAATTATGTTGTCTAGTGTTTGGTTGTTATGGTTGTAAATGATATGTGGAAAATGGAAGTGGAATGAATTAGGATAGAATGTAGTTGTGTGTGCATGATATGGACGTGTAGTGTGTGGTGTGTATGTGGCCGTGTATACTTAATGTATAGTCGTGTATATTGGTGAGTTGTGAAAGAATAATGAGCGAGTTGTAATTAATATCTTAGTCGTTGTGTTGTAGATGCTATATCGCAAATAAAGACTTGATAAGTTTGGTGAGGTATTGGCAATTGGAAGATTGTGTATATTGAAAATAATGTTCTTGTATGGATGGTATGTAATGATATTAGTATGATGTTGTTGGAATATGTATTATAAGGTTGTTGTTGTTTTATTGAAATTGGAAAGTCTTGAAGGAAGTAGAATGCTAATTAAAGTGTTGGAATGTACCTTGAGTTGAATATGGAAATTGCTAGTGTGGTTGTTGAGTTTATGTTGATAGTTTGGCCGGGTTTGAGTTCCCGGATTGTGATTGATTGGAATTTGACTAAGTTGCATGTTGAGGATGGTATATTTACAGAGGAAGTGCTGCCGAAATTTCGGTAGCCAAGTATCATTTTAAGAATTCAATTCTAAAGGCACTAATCATGTTTGGTAAACTTGACCAATTTGTAGATTTTGGCGGATTTGCGAGTTGAATTCGGGATAGCCAAAGGGGCGGAAAGAGGTATGTAAGGCTTCACCCTTCTTTCTATGGCATGTCTTAGCAGAAATAAGTTGGGTACGAGCCTCGGGGACAACTCTGTTCCCCGGAATCCGCACCTAAAGTTTTCTACCTTTTGTTCAATAGAATTGAACTAGAAAGTGTGCCAATGGTCGGAAAAACCTCCTAGACCCCTATAACTTGCATAAATGGGACCCGATTATCCTAGAACCCTCACAAGTAATGACACGACATGTAATATATGCAACTAGTACACGTTACCTCATCCGGCCCGAGGTGGGCCCGTTACTCTCGGATTTTCCTATAGCCTTGGTTGACTTACTTGAAGTAAATCCAAGGGGGACTTTTGATCCCGACCTCATTACCGAATGATAAGTACTATAAATACTCTAACGAGAATGTTTCTATAGGGATAATGATAATGACAATGTTAGACAAGAGAATGTACCTATGACAAGTACGACTGGAACGATTCTACGACTAAGATTTTTAAGCTAAGGGTCCAATGTGAATATGAAATTGATAAACTAATTTTTGAATCGTATTTATATTCCCTAGCTATAACTTTATTTTCTAAGACTCCAAAGCCTATGACTGTCATCTATGATGCCCACGATTTCATTCTACGGTTACTGTAATACTACTCTCCGTTGATAGTCTCGCCTTAAAATACTCGTCCCTTCAAGGTGAGACAAAGCAATCACAAGTACTCCATAATGTAATCGGAGGCTACCGACTTTACGTCACTCCGATGGGCGTAACTTTCCTTGGACTCCCGTGCATGCTAGTTATGTGCTACAAGTGGATGTGTATGGGTTTGTATTTATATAAGGTAAGTACTTGTATATGGGACATGTGTATGTATAAGGGAGAAGTAAATGTACATGTATATGTATATGGGGAAAGGGGAAGGGCCACTGTTATATTACCACCTGATTCAGCTGGATTCCATCCTGGACGCGGGATACCCGGACGTGGGATATGGGAGAGCCGTACGCGGCGTCTGTATATATATAATGTATGATATATATATGATGTAATGTGTTGGGACACCGTTGGGGAGGGGGTTGGGAGAGCCGATGTATTCGGCGTCTGTAAATGTGAATAAAAGATACTGTTTACTGAAATGTACTGTTTTCTGTACACGAGAATAAGTAATATATAAATGTTAATTCCTATGCCTATGAAAAGAAACGTTTCAAAGGTGAAAAGACAAGCCTACATGACAGCCGACCTGAAAAGGGGCCTTCCCACGTACAGGTTACTTTCCTGCCTCGTTATATGTCCTATGACTCCATGATATTGTTAATCGTACTCTAGGTTACTGGTTATATTATCTTTTATGCCTTACAAACTCGGTACACTATTCGTACTAACGTCCCTTCTTGTGGACGCTGCGTTTCATGCCGCGCAGGTCAGCAGATAGGTGGACGTGATTCTTAGGAGCTCTACCAACGGTACTCTACAGTGCTTCTGTTGTTCCGGAGCCTCACTCTCGCGGTACTATTTTGTGTGTATGTATATTCGGGCACGACAGTATTCGGCCCTTTCTATGTATAAGTGTACTATGTCTAGAGGCTCGTAGACAGATATGTATAGTCAGTCAGGTACAGATAGATGTATGGTGTCTCGGCATGATTGTTGTATAAAGTAACAACGAAGTTTAGTAGTTTATGTTCAGAATGACGCTGCTAATGTTAATGTTTAGAAAGAAAAAAAAATATATATGGCTCTGTTACACGGCTTGCCATGAAGTAAAGGTAATATGACAGATAAGGGGTGCTCGGTACAAGTATCGGGTACTCGTCACGGCCCCTAGTCGGGTCGTGACAATATACATATATGTACAGGCCCACAAGGCTTCAAAATGATATACAAGATATACACTAAGAAGATCATAAGACATCTACTACCCACACATATGTATCTACGAGCCTCTAACTAGTATACTGAAATCATAAGGACGGGATAGGACCTCGCTATGCCCCAAATATATACACAAAAGAATGTACTGAGTATGTAAGGCATTTATAACAACATAATCAAGAAATAAAAGAGCATAAGATGAAGAGATAACCTGTATCTGATTGCCTCTTAAGGCGGAGTCATGCATGCTACCTTTTATATTAAAACATCATCATATCACATATATATATATATATATATATATATATATATATATATATATATATAAACTGCCCGACCATATAGGTACGGTGTGATCATCATTAGCTCACACCCGAGCCTCTCACGTCCGGGGTAACCATCTCATGTCGACCACTAGCGGTGTCTGCCCGGCCAAATAGGCACGGTGCAAGTATCATTATAGCCGCCCACTACGTCCATCGTAGTGGTGTCTGCCCGGCCAACTAGGCACGATGTAATCTCACATATACATATCATAAAGCATGCATGAGAGCTCAAGTAAAAGCTGTAACTCTATCGGAGTGACGTAAGGTTGGTAACTTCCGATTTTATTATGCATCAAACATCATCGCTAGGTCTCACCTTGAAGGTTCTAGTATCATGAGGAGAGATGGCCAACAATAAATAACATCAAGAAAATTATGAAATAAGATCATTAAGCTCATAATAGCATCAATTCATAAGCTTTGGAATCTCTAGAAGTAAAATCCTCCTCATCATCAATATCATAAAACACATCTTATCTCTTTCTCAGAAGAAGCTCTTAAGAATCTTTAACTTTCATCTTTTGGGATGTATGAAGGTCATGGAAATATAGAGAGCAAATCATAATGTAGAGGTCATGCCTTTGACAGAAAGGGACTAAGCCTTAACATACCTTTATGTCTTCTTAATGACTAATAGTTCTCCTTCCAAGCTCACAACTCTACATTCAAGAAAATTCATACTAAATTAGATCATTTAAAACATGTTCAAGTCTAAACTAAAGCAACTAAGAGCTAACGAAAACTGGGCAGCATTCCCTTTGTTTCAACAACTTTCTCCATAAACTAAACAACTCCCAAACCTCAATAACAACACCCATAATATCATAATCAATAGACTTCTTCAAGTTGTTCAATCCTCAAAACTCCTTTTCAAAGTCATTTATAACCATAATTATAACACAACACCATATCCATTTACATATAATACTTCCTCAACATCCTTAGTATCATTCATAACAAGATTATACTCATAGGATACTAAGAATCATGACTCAAGTTAACTTACTACTCAAAATATCATTATTTCCATATTTAAGCTCATACTCTATTTTCTTCTCTCATCCAAGTCATTTAACCACTCAAATACTCTTAATAGCATGAAATAGATCTAAAACTCACATTTGATCATGTAAGGATGAAATTTGGATGAATATACTTCACTAGACAAAAACCCCAACTTCAATACCAAAGGAATTCTTGACTTCTACAAACCCTAGTGAGCCTCTTTGCACTTAATTCTCTTGATTCTTGGTGTTTAATCTTTGATTTCTCTTGGATTTGTGTTGATATGGTGTGTAGAATATTTTAGAGTTCTCAAGAGGTGTGGAGAATGTGGGAAATGAAAAATAAGAACTTGGGTCATGTATTTATAATTATGAAAATCTGACCTGACATGATTTATACGGACACTTATACGGTCCGTATAATTTTATACGGTTCGTATAAGTGACCGTATAATTTCACCAATAACCGACCCTCTCTGTAACTGTTATACGGATACTTATACGGTCCGTATAAGTGACCATATAATGTCACCAGTGATGACCCTCCACTATAACCGTTATACGGACCGTATAAGTGGTCGTATAACTCCTCTTTTCTCGAATTGTTCTCGTCGATTCGTTTGGTCTCAAATCCTTATGGAACCTTCTTGGCACTTGTATAACACTTCATTAACCATCTAAGGGGCCCTATAACTCCTTCACAAGACATTACTAAACAATCATTAACTTGATAATTACTAAACCTTCCCAAACATAACTTATACTTCACTTCTTTCGACGAACTTGATTTCTCTGATTCGTAATGCCTCAAAAATCTTGTAGTATACTCCTTTAAGCTACCAAATACCCTCCTTAAGGTCTTATGGACTTCATGTTCACCTTAAGCTTGCATTGGTCAATTCACAGCACAACGACATAAAATGTCTGAGGTGTAATAGAAACGCTCCTGCTTCATGTCTGTTCGTGATCCTGACAGGTATGGTTCAAACCAGCTCCTGGAATGCCTCCGGTCAAAGTTCAGGTGACCTTGATTCTGAGCTGCAGAAGATGTTGGTATATTTACCTTATCATCTTCTACACGAATCTTCGACGTATACCGATTGTGAACATCTTCCCACATTGTTGCTTTGAACTCTAGCAAATTTTCTTTGAGTTTTCGTGAAGCATCTGTGTCACGACCCAAACCGGAAGGCCATGAAGGGGACCGGAGCCCTACATATTGAGCACCACTAAACATACTTTCATATCATAATCATAAACAATAGTGGACCTTGAGGGTCATCAGATGGGAATCTGCTAGATCATAAGAGAAATATGCTGAAAAAGGGATGAGCCTAAAAAGACATATGATATAACTATGCTAGACAAAAATGTGCAAGTTGACTAGGCCGTCATGAAATACTATATAGCAAACAAATATAGGCCGAGGGGGCCATACAATGTATAACGAACCTATGACTATCTACAAGCCTCTACTAGAGTAAATGACATAATAAGGTCGGGACAGGGCCCCGCCATACCCATATGTACACAAAAGTATAACGTACCAAAAACACAATAGCAAATCTGGAACAAGAGGAGTGCTCCAATATCAACTGAACAGTAACCTACAGGGGCAGATCGTCAACCTGAACCTGCGGGCATGAAACGCAGTGCCCCTAGAAAAGGTACGTCAGTACGGACAAAATACTGAGTATTTAAGGCATGAAAGTAACATGAAAGAGACATAAAAGTACATTGGATGAAATGAATGCAACTTTTATGTCTGAACTGCCTCTGAGGGCCAATGATATGCATAAATACTGTGTGCATGCATGTATGCGTATATAACGCCTATGGGGTCATACATATATATGCGTATATAATGCCTGTCAAGCCTCTGTGGGCATTATCATCATCATCATCATGTGACCAGCTGATCAGGTGGTAGTGCGTACATAACGCCGTCGCCTTCCCATAACCGATATAGATAATACATAATATATGCGTATATAACGCCTGAGGGGTCATAGATCTGTATATATATATATATATATATATAATGCAATGCCTGAATATGATAAGAGTACATCCTGAATCTGTCGGAATGACGTAAGGTCATTACATCTCCGAACATTGTTATGAGATAACTTTTTCATCAACAAGAGACTCTATGAATCATACTGAATCTGAAGGAGGACTTACTGAAAACAACATTCTAGAACATGAATCAACATGGAACATCCCTAGCTACTAAGAATAGAATCATTATGGAGTAGCATTACGTTTACATTTCGTTCAAAAGGATCATGCCAAAAGAAGGAAAGTTAGCCTTAACATACCTCAAGTCGTCAGTAAAATCAAACAATGAAACTGTCGGGTTAGTATTCCAATCTCCTTAGTCACTACAGTACACCTAGCAGGCAACAACACAACACAACCTTATATAAGTCTCTTTAATACCACATCGCTACTCACTCCAAGATTTACAACAAAACAACCCAATATACGCTTTGTATACAACACTTATACACTTTCTTCTTCCAATTATACCAAGTACAACATCCTAAATACAACCACAACACTAACTACTATCCTTACAGCAAGGTTTCAGCTTAAAAACTTGTTTAAAACATGACTCAAGTTAAATTACATCTCAACACAACTCAAATTCAAGTTTGAACCTTTCTTCCAACTCCTTTCCCTCTGAACCTAGCATAACTATTATATAAATTCATAGACATAGAAATAAGATGGAATATTACCTCAACAACTCAAGAACACTCCAATTCCAAGACTACTTCACTTTGAAGCATCCTCCAAAGCTTCTACAAGAGAGAGAAACCAGCTTCAACCATACTTTAGAAACCTTTAATACTTGATTTTCCTCTTTTAATCTTTGATTTAATTTAGGGGTTTGATTGATATGTTGGAGAGAACTTTCTAGAGGGTTAGAGATCAGGGGAAGTGGAGAAAAATGAGGGATACACGAATCATATAAAAAAAATGAATTGCAGCTGACATAAAAATACAGCCAAAAGTACAGACCGTATTTTTAAATATGGTCCGTATTTCTTGGCCGTAATTCTCAACATGAAAATCATCTACTCTTTCTAAGGAATACGGTCCGTGTCTATGCTTGCCATTAACTTTCGACGAAACGTATCCTATTCGATTCGTTTATCTTCTAATCCTTCCACCATTCGCCAAACATGAACTTAAACCCTCGTATACTCAAGATGAACACGTCTAATCTCACATATCCTCGAAAATAACTCTGCTTTACGAATCTATAGCAACCATCTCATGAACAAACTTAACAAAAGTACGGGGTGTAACATCCTTCCCCCCTTAGAAACTTTCGTCTTCGAATGACCAACTTATGAAGAAACTTAACAAAAGTACGGGATGTAACATCCTTCCCCCCTTAGAAACATTCGTCCTTAAATGTTAGCACTCTTAGGAGTCTATGGAAATTTCAGCAGAGTCTCCTCTATAATCACACTACTAGCAACCTGCCACATATGGCTACAACAATCAATAACAACAATGGTCCCGCACGAACAACAAGAGTAGTTGATAAATAATACATAGTTGAAGACAATGGTGTCGTAGTCTGCATCTGCTCTGGAGCCGAAAACAAATGAGGATTTCTACGCTTCATATTTTCCTCGGCTTCCCAAGTCATCTCTTCTACATTCTTATTTTTCCAAAGTACTTTTACATAAGCAACATCTTTGGTTTGCAACCTACGCATATGGCGATCTAAGATAGAAACAGGAACTTCCTCATATGACAACTGCTCTGTAACCTGGACATCATCTATGGGCACAATCCTGGACGGATCTCCGATGCACTTATGGAGCATGGATACATGGAAAATTGGATGTACAGACTCTAAGTTTGAAGGTAAGTCCAACTCATAGGCTACTTGGTCTACTCTACGCACAATTCTGTAAGGACGAATGTATCTAAGGATAAGCTTTCCCTTCTTACCAAATGTCATAACACCTTTTATAGGTGATACCTTCAGAAACACCCAGTCATCTACCTGGAACTCCAAGTCTCATTGTCTGTTATCTGCATAAGACTTCTGGCGACTCTGAGCTGCTAGCAATCTCTCTTGAATGAGCTTAACCTTCTCTACTGCCTGCTGAACCAAATCAAGCCCTATTAACTTTGATTCTCCGACTTCGAAACATTCGAATAGGAGATCTACACTTCCGCCCTTATAGGGCCTCATACGGGGCCATCTGAATACTGAAATGGTAGCTATTATTATACGCAAACTCAATAAGTGGCAAATGATCATCCCAGCTACCTGCAAAATCTTTCACACTACGCTCAGCCGGCCATCTGTCTGGGGATGAAATGTTGTACTGAGATTCACCTATGTCCCCAAACCCTTTTGGAAGGATCTCCAGAAGTTAGCTGTAAATTATGCACCTTTGTCTGAAATAATAGATAATGGAATACCATGAAGTCGCTCTATCTCTTTAATAGATAACTTCGCATAATCTTCGGTGGAATAAGTAGTCCTGACTTTATGAGTCTATCAACGATCACCCATATCGAGTCAAACCTGCGCCGGGAACGAGGTAAGCCTGTAATTAAATCCATATTAATCGCCTTCCATTTCCAAGTCGGAATCTCTATATCCTGCAGCAATCCACCAGGCTTTTGATGCTCAACGTTTACCTGCTAATAATTTGGGAATTCGGCCACAAACTCTGCTATATCCTTCTTCATACCATTCCACCAATAAACTCTCTGCTATTATGATACATCTTCATCGACCCTAGATGAATAGAATAGCGCGTAGAGTGAGCTTCTGCCAAATCTGTTGACGTAACACTGCAACATTCAGAACACACAATCTACCTCGATGCCTCAGGACTCTATCTTTGGAAATCTCAAAGGGTGACTTCTTTTTTTTGTGGGGCTGTCTCCCTGTACCGAATCAAAGAAGGATCCTAATACTGGTGTGTTTTAACCTCAGCTACTGAGAATGATGTTGCCGTATCCTGAACTGTAACTCTCGCATCACCTGAGTCCAATAATCAAAATCCCTAGGCTAGTTAATTGATGAAGCTCATGAGCTAACTCCCTTTTATCTGCTTGCAAGTAAGACAAGCTACCATAGATCTGCGACTAAGGGCATCGGCTACTACATTCACCTTCCCTGGATGGTATAAAATATCAGCATCATAATCCTTCAACAGCTCCAACCATCGCTTCTAATGCAAATTCAACTCTTTCTGCTTAAATATGTACTGGAGCATCTTATGATCCGTGTAAACATCAGTGTGAACATCATACAAATAATGTCTCCAAACCTTAAGCTCATGAATCATCACATTTAACTCCAAATCATGGGTCGGATAATTCTTCTCATACTTCCTCACCTGCTTTGAAGCATAAGCAATAACCTTACCGTGCTGCATCAACACACAATCTAATCCAATGCTTCAAGCGTCACAATAGATAGCATAACCCTCTGATCCCTTTGGAAGTGTCAAAACTGGCGTTGAAGTCAGTCTGTTTTTCAACTCCTGAAAACTCCGCTCACAAGCGTCTATCCGGTGGAACTTAACTGCCTTCTGTGTCAATTTCGTCAATGGCGCTGAAATAGAGGAGAAGCCTTCTACAAATCTCCTGTAATATCCTGCCAACCCTAGAAAACTACGAACCTCCATCCGTGTCATGGGCAAGTCTTCACGACCTCTATCTTCTGAGTGTCGACCCTGATGCTTTTATCTGATAGAATATGCCTTAGAAAAGCCACAATATTCAACCAAAACTCACATTTGGAGAACTTTGCATACAACTTCTTATCTCGAAGAACCCTGAGCACAACACATAAATGATCCGCATGCTCAGCTTCTGATCGAGAGTAGACTTGAATGTTATCAATAAATATAATCACAAACTGATCTAAGAAGGGTCTAAACAAGCGTTTCATTAAATCCATAAATACTGTTGGCGCATTAGTCAACCCAAAAGACATCATAAGAGACTCGAAATGACCATATCGTGTCCTAAATGCTGTGTTGGAATATGTTTCTCTCTGACCCTGACCTGATGATAACCTGATCTCAAGTCTATCTTTGAAAATTATCTGGCACCCTACAACTGATCAAATAAGTCATCAATTCTCGGGAGCAGATACTTGTTCTTTATCGTCACCTTATTCAACTGTTTGTAATCTATACACATTAGCATCGAGCCATTTTTCTTCCTTAGAAATAACATTGGTGCTCTCCACGGCGACGTACTAGGCCTAATACAACCCTTCTCGAGCAAATCTTTCAACTGCTCCTTCAATTCCTTCAACTCAGCAGAGGTCATCCTATAAGGGGGGTTAAATATCGACTGTATATCTGGTAACACATCAATAGAAAAGTGAATCTTCCATTTGGGCGGAATGCCTGGAAGTTCGTCTAGAAACACATCTGGGAATTCATTACTATGGAAATAGAATGAAGGATCGGTGGTTCTGCTTGTGTATCTCGAACTTGGACAATGTGATAAATACAACCCTTTGTGATCATCTTCTTTGCCTTGATATAAGAAATAAACCTACCTCTCGGTGAAGCTGTATTACCTTTCCATTCCAGCACTGGCTCTCCTGGAAATTGAAACTGGACCATCTTTGTTCTGCAATCAATGTTAGCATAACAAGAAGCCAACCAGTCCATACCCATAATAACGTCAAAGTCCACCATATCCAACTCAATCAAGTTTTCTACGGTATGCCGATTGGAAATTATAACTACACAATTCTTGTATACTCGCCTAGCTATCATCAGATCTCCAACAGGTGTAGACACCTCAAAAGGCCTAATCATTTCAGGTTCTATCCCAAACTTACCAGCAATAAAAGGAGTGACGTATGGTAAAGTAGAGCCTGGGTCTATCAATGCATACACATCTTGGGAGAAGACTGGTATTATACCTGTAACAACATCAGGTAACTACTCAAGATCCTATTGACCAACCAAAGCATAAATGCGATTCTGAGGATCGCTCGAACTGGACGCTCCACCTCTGCCTCTACCTCGACCCGTTGATGTTTGAGAACCATGCCCAGGAGGGTGTACCGATGAGGAAGAACCAGCTGCAGATCCTGTCGGCTGAACTCTACCTCCACCACCTCTCGACAGAAAACCTCTCATAATGTCGCCTGGCTGACTGCAGGTATAACACACATCTGAACCCAAACGTGACTATCCACCTTGCAACTTACCACATTGAGCGCATCATGGTATAAATGGCCTCAACTGGCTAAAATTACCTCTGAACTGGGAATTGGAAGCCCTGGAGCTCTGGCCTGGCCATGAATAAGTGGGTCTATCAAACCTCGATCCTGGGAACTGTGAAGACACACTAGCCACTAAATATGATGAACGCCTAGGGAATTGGTGTCTACTACCACCCCGGTACTCACCAAAAGATCCAGAAGATCTAGCTCTGACCCCTATTACGTTCTCAATCAGCTCGCTGCTGCTGCTTTCACTTCTCTAAACCTTAAGCATATTCTTGAATATGAGAGATATCTATACCCACCTGAAGTGAGGCGTCATACAATTATTAATCAAGTACAACCCAAGTCCAATTATAAATCAGTGGACCCGATCCTCCATCTCTGCTACAATCGTGGGAGCATACCTGGCTAGTGAGTTAAAGAGAAGACTGTACTCCCGCACACTCATATTCCCCTGGCGAAAATTCAGAAGTCTATCAACTCGAGCCTGTCGGGCCTCTGCTGGAAAATAATGTCCATGAAAGGCCTCTGTGTACTCCTGCCTAACTTCTGGAGGTGCATTAGCCCCTCTAGACAACTCCCAAGTCTCATACCACTGTACAACAACATCTCGTAAATGGTAGGAAGCCAACTCTACTGACTCAATATCCAAAGCATGCACTGCCCTCAACGTTCTCAACATCCGATCTATTGGTCCTCAGCTGGTTTTGATCCAAAGAATACTGGAGGATCTAAATTAATAAAGTCTCAAACCCTGGCAATAACAACCCTGTCAACATAAACAGTACCCGTGCCCTGTCGCTGAACCTGAGCGGACACTAACTGAGTCAATAACCAAATAACATCTCCTATCTCCTGGCCTGATGCATCATGTAGAGGAATTGGGGGTACTGTAGCTGTAGCCTCTATGGGATCCACTTGGATGAAAGGGCTCTGAGAAGACTGGGATGGGGCCTCGCTCTGGGACTCACACTGGCCCGCATCTACTAGTGGCACCCGACTGGTACCCTCATCTGTCGCAGCCATGCCTCATTGGCCAGCTGAAGCTCTTCTAGTCACAGGAATTGCTGAAATCGTTGTGCGTTATTAGAAAAGAAATCCTGTTGGTATGGCTCTAACGCACGATCTATGATAAGAAAGAAGGACAGTCTACCTAAATGCCCAGCAGCCTCCTATTTATAAGTGTGGTGCAAAACACACCATAAGCAAGACTCTGCTAGACACGGCTTGTACACAACCTTAGGACGTAACTACTCTGATACCAAGTTTGGCACGACCTAAATAGAAGGGCCATGACGGGAACCTGGGCCCTACTTATCAAGCACCGCTAAACATACTTTCATATCATAATCTTAAACAAGAGTGGGCCTTGAGGGTTATTAGATGGGAATCCGCTATATCATAAGAGAAATATACTGAAAAAGGGATGGGCCTAAAAAGACATGCTATATAACTATGCTGGACAAAACTGTGCAAGCCGACAAGACCATCATGAAATACTATACAGCAAAAAAATATAGGTCGAAGGGGCCATACAACCTTTAACTAACCCATGACTGTCTACAAGCTTCTACTGGAGCAAATGACATAATAAGGTTGGGACAGAGCCCCGCCGTACCCATATGTATACAAAAGTATAACGTACCAAAAACATAATAGCAATTCCAGAACAAGAGGAGTACACCATTATCAGCTGAACAGCAACCTACAGGGGCGGATTGTTAACTACCAAGGATGATACCGCTGTGTCTTGAACAGTAACTCCTGTATCACCTGAGTCTAGCAATCGAACTCTGAGGCTAGCCAATCAATGAACCTCATGGACCATTTCTCTTCTCTCTAGCGATACGTGAGACAAACTACCCATAGATTTACGACTGAGGGCATCGGCTACCACATTAGCCTTCCCGGGATGATATAGAATGTCCACATCATAATATTTTAACCTATCCAACCATCGCCTCTGACGCAAGTTCAAATCTTTCTGCGTAAAGATGTACTGGAGACTTTTATGATCAGTATAGATATCAACATGGACATCGTATAAGTAGTGTCTCCATATCTTCAAGGCATGAATCACTGCCGCTAACTCAAGATCATGGGTTGGATAACTCTTGTCATGCTTCTTCAACTGTCTGGAAGCATAAGCGACAACCTTACCATGCTGCATCAATACAGAGCCCAATCCAACACCTGAAGCATCACAATATACCACATAGCCATCTGCTCCTTCTGGAAGAGTCAAAACTGGTGCTGACGTTAGCTTATCCTTCAACGTCCGAAAGCTCTACTCACAAGCGTCTGTCCTTTGGAACTTAACTGATTTCTGAGTCAATTTGGTCAATGGGGCTGAAAGAGAGGAAAATCCTTCTACAAACCTTCTATAGTAACCTGCCAAGCCCAAGAAACTACGTATCTCCGTTGGTGCCATGGACCTTGGCTAATTCTTCACAGCTTTAATCTTCTGGGCATCCACTCTAATGCCTTCCTCTGAAATAATGTGACCCAGAAAAGCCACAGAGTTCAACCAGAATTCGCACTTAGAAAACTTGGCATACCACTCTTTACCTCAAAGAATCCCAAGCACTTTCCGCAGATGTTCTGCATGATCGGCCTCTGATGGCGAATAAACTAGAATATCATCTATGAACACAATTACGAACAAATCTAGAAAGGGCCTGAATACACGATTCATCAAATCCATGAATACGGTTGGGGCATTAGTTAGCCCGAACGACATAACACGGAACTCATAGTGGCCATATCTAGTCCGGAATGCCGTCTTCAGAATGTCTTCTTGCTTCACCCTAACCTGGTGGTATCCTGACCTCAAGTCTATCTTCGAGAAATACTTGACACCTTGCAACTGATCAAATAAATCATCAATCCTCGGAAGCGGATACTTATTATTTACAGTCACTTAATTCAATTGCCTATAATTAATACACATTCGCAAAGAGCCATCCTTCTTTCTCACAAATAACACTGGCGCTCCCCATGGTGACGTACTATGCCTGATAAAGCCCTTCTCGAGCAAATCTTTCAACTGTTTCTTCAACTCCGCAGGTGCCATCCTATAAGGAGGGATAGATATTGGCTGAGTGTCTGGCAATAGGTCAATGGCAAAGTCAATCTCCTTCTCTGGGGGAATGCCTGGAAGCTCATCTAGAAACACTTCTGGAAACTCATTAACCACAGGAACAGACTGAATTGTCAGCAACTCTGCTTGCACATCTTGAACTCGAACTAGGTGAAAAATATACCCTTTTCTGATCATCTTCTGTACCTTAAGGTAGGAAATAAACCTGCCCCTCGGCGAAGCAGCATTACCCTTCCACTCTAGGACTAGCTCGCCGGGAAACTGAAATCGAACTATCTTTGTTCTGCAATCAACATTAGCATAACAGGAAGCCAACCAATCCATTCCCATAATAATGTCGAAATCAATCATATCCAACTTAATAAAATCTGCTACATTGTGGCGGTCACAAACTTTAACAACACAATCCCGATATACTCGCCTAGCTATGACCGGATCGCCAACTGGCGTAGCCACCTCAAATGGTTTAATCGACTCGGGTTCTACCCCAAACTTACCAGTGACAAATGGAGTAACATATGATAAAGTAGATCCTGGATTGATCAATGCATACACGTCATAGGAGGAAACTGATAATATACCTGTGACAACATCAGGAGACGACTCACGATCCTTCCTACCAGCTAATGCATATACGCGGTGCTGAGGACCGGTCGAGCTGGATGCTCCACTCCTCCCCCTACCCCATCCAGTCGGTGACTGAAAAGCTTGCCCCGAGGGGCGCACTGCAGAAGAAGAAGAACCAGCTATAGACCCTGTAGGCTGAACAGTGCCCATGCCACCTCCTAGTGGATAATTCCTCATCATATGACCTGGTCGGCCACAAGAATAACAGGCATTCGATCCCAATCGGCACTGCCCGATATGTACCCTACCACACTGGGCACACCGTGGTAAGGGTGGCCTCATCTGTCCTGACTCTGGTCTGTACTAGGAGCCTGATGCTCTAGAACTCTGGGCCGCACCGGAATAAGAAGACCGATCAAACCTCGGGCCTGAAAACCGCGGAGGTGCATTCCCTACCGAATGATATGAATACTGGGAATGCCGCTGCCTTTGTCCTCCCCTGGACTCACTTCCAATGTCGGAAGATCTAGCCCTCTTACCATGGCCTCGGTCACGGTCACGCTCTGCTCCTCTCTAACGCTTGAGATCTTCCAGATTCTGTGCATATGCCTGTATACGGGAGATATCCATGCCTGGCTGTAATGCAGCAGTCGTACAAGAATCTATCAAATGTGGCCCTAAACCAGCCACAAAGCGGTGAACTCTGTCCTCCATCTTAGCCACCATGGCTGGGGCATATCTAGCCATAGAATTGAAATACACACAATACTCTTGGACACTTATGCTGCCCTGCTCAATATGTAGAAATTTGTCTGCTCGGGCTCGCCTAAACTCATAAGGTAAATAATGGCAGATAAAAGCATCTGCCAACTCTCACCACACAGATGGAGGAGCATTCTCTCCTTTAGATAACTCCCAAGTTTGATACCACTGCACTGCAATATCACGAAGTCTATACGAAGCTAACTCCATCGACTCAACCTCACTTGCATGCATAACCCTCAAAGTCCTCTACATACCATCAATGAAATCCTGGGGATCCATATTCTGCTTTATCACTGAAAATTACGGAGGATCTAACTCAAGGAAAGTCTTAACCCTCGAACTACCAGGTCCCTACCGCTGAGCCTGAGCGACTACTAATCTGGTCAATAACTGTACAGCATCCCGCACATCCTGGTCTGGTGCATCTGGCTGGGGAACTAGGACGGGTGCTGGAGACGGTGTATGCAATGTCTGAGATGGGCTCTCACTCTGAATCTCATCCTGAGCCCTAGTGGCCTGCCGAGTACAGCTAGTGGCCTCTCCCGTGGCTTTCTTGCCTTTTTGGGCAGTTGTAGCTTTCTTGGGAGGCATTGTTAAAATCATAACAATTCATCAGAAAGCGAACGCCTAACACACGACTCTATCGCACAATCTAGGAGAGAAAGAATGACATCATCCTAAATGTCCTGTAGCATCCTGTTTATAAGTGTGGTGCACAACACGCCCATAAACAAAAATCTACTAGACACGATCTGTAGACAACCCTAGGACGAAATTGCTCTGATACCACTTCTATCATGATCGAACTCGATGAGCCGTGACGGGAGTCTGACCTCTAGCGACCAAACACCCTTAAACACTTATCTGAAACAAGCTGAACATCAATAGCTCATAAATGGCACAAACTAATCTCATAAAGAGGAAGCATCCGAACTCTGTACAATCTGCATATATATACACAAAATGTGGAAGAACAGTGCAAGCCAGCTAGGCTGCTATATATATACTGTACATAAAAGAATATAAGCCGACAAGGCTACATCGTCTGACTACTACATACAACTGTCTACAGACCTCTACTGGAATGGAAGCTGTAGAAAGGACGGGACAGGGCCCCATCGTACCCATCTATATACATCTCAAAATAATGGCCTACAAAAATAGACAGCAACTCCGGATCGAATGGAGTGCACTGATCGCTGCTGGATAAGGGTCCTACTAAGCTGGACCACCTCCCTGTCTACCTGTACCTGCGGGCATGAACGCAGCCCCCCGAGCAACGGGGAGTCAGTATGGATAATGTACTGAATATGTAAGGCATAAAGACAACATGTATATGTGTATAGAAATCATGAATAAGATCTGAACTCATAAGCTGAGATGACTATATGCATGAATCTGTATGAACTAGTATCTGTCTGCATCTGACTAAATCTGTATGTCGGAAAACTTGGACATGTATATATATATATATATATATATATATATATATATATATATATATATATATATATCTAGTAGGTACACACCTCATTGTCACATCACAGACCACACCTTCACCCACCTGTCAAGTGTGCCTTTCTCATGTATATATCCCAACATCATAGGCCACTCATGGACCACTCATAGGCCACACCTTCACCCCCTGTCAAGCGTGCCTTTCACATATAAAACATAATATCACAGGTGACACCTTCACCCCCTGTCAAGTGCACCTTTCACTCATACCCCTGAGAACTGGAAGTGAATGCGTAGTGCAAGTAAAATAAACAACAGGATTCTAAAAACAATATAATGACAATTTGCCTCTCATTGGGCCTTACTTAATGCATATTATTAGGTCAGTAAATCACAAGATCTGTATATGAGGAAAATACCATAGCCGGGGTACGGGAACACCAAAACTGTATTTCTCCTAGTGCTTATAAGAATGGAGTAATAGGGAAACTCGTTTAATCGTTTGTTCGTTCATATCATAGGATCATGCTAAAATGAAAGAAAGGAAAAACCTTAACATACCTTGAGATATATTCAATCATCCAACTCTTATTCCTTGAACTCGTAAGTCTACAATTAAGATAACAGAGACCTTAATTAGGCTAGTCACCTTACTCACTAATCATCATAACTGCAAAAGAGCTTAACAAATATGGACAACATATCCCTTGAAAACGTAGAAAACCCTAAACTCCTAATTCCATCCAACCTCAACCACAATATCAATGATAACAATAATGGCAACACTTACATAACAAGATATACCCAAACACATCCCTCAATCATCTCTTGACATAACCTCAAAAACACTATTTAACCTTTCATTGACTTATCACTTTCATAGCTATCTTCTCTTCACTAGAACTACTAAAACTCTTAGTATCTAAATTAAATACAAGGGTAGAAACCATTTACATACCTTGAAGGGATTAAAATCTCAAACCCTAGCTTCAAATCCAACTCTTCAAGCTTTACAACTTCAATCAAACCCCAGGAACAACCTTCCCTTTACTAGCTCGGGGTCACGGGTCTCGGATCTTACCTAATCTTCACCAATGATGATGGGAAATGTTGGGAGAAAATATCATAGGGTTTCTCTGATCTGGGAATGAGAAAAAATATGAAATAAAGTCGTGGACCACGTATTTATACTTGGAGAATTAACTGCTTCAGTGGTCCGGTTCGACGAGCGGGTCAACAACCCGTCGACGTGCTCGTCGACCTGCGCCTGCAGAATTCAGGGCTGCGGAACTCGTCAATCATGACTGGTGTCTGCAAACTTTTCCAATTCGATTAAGATCGCGTCGATTCGATTCGTTCAACTTCTAACCCCGTAAATCACCAGGAATTCCTGCTGATACCATTGCACACGGGGTAGGACACTTTCTATCTCTAAACTCGAGCTCGGGTCTCAATTCCCAAGGCATACCCAACTAGGAAATCATAAGTTCTACCACTACGAAAACGAATGGTGTGACATCCATCTATTTACAATCCTAGTAATTGTAATAGGTGTTTTCGAAGAGCCAATGAAGAGTGAGTAGAGAGAGAGCCAACAATTGTTGAGGAAGAGAGAGTTGAGGCAAAGATTGTTTGAAGCAGTTCCTTAGGTGTACAAGTCATTGTAACCTTAAAAGTTGCTCGAGTTTAGTGAAAGAGTTCGGAAAACTCCTATAGGGGTAGATTGTGGTTTATTCTCCCTTAAGCAAGGAGTTTTTCACGCAAAAATGCTTGTGTCGATTTAATTATTCCGCACTTTACCTTCTTGCATGGTTGCTCAAAAAAATAGGTTCTTTGAGTGTGTATGTTGTAATCGATTTAACAATTGGTATCATAGCTAGATCTTTTTATAAAGGTTGGCACCTTAAAAGATTATAGATCGTTGCACCTCAAGAATGTCAAGAAGGTCTACCAATCACAAGACCACTATACTTGAATGGAAAATATTATCAATGGTATAAGACAATAATGCAGGACAAAATAATTGCCAGGGACATAGAAGTTTGGGACATCATTCAAGATGGTCCAAGAATTTCTTTAGCACAGGTCAATGAATGTAAAGGAACTGGTCTCAAAATATGTGAGACATAAAACGAGAAAGACATGGAGGATACTCAACTAAATGCCAAAGCTGAAAAAATTCCTGTTTAAAGTATTGCACCTTCCATACACGATCAAATCCTCAGATGCAAGACTGCGAAGAAAATATGGGATACTCTTCAAACAAACTATGAAGAAGCTTCAGGAAGTCATGAAGAATAGGAAGATCAATCCCTAGGAATTCGCAAGGAAATACCTATGTCAATAACCAATTCAGACTCAGGAGAAGAGAAAGACAATTCCTTAGATATCGAGGATGAACCTGATTCAGAAAACATCGTAGCAGAGACTATTAAGCAGAGAATATTATCTATTATTCAGAACATGAAAAAGAAATCAGTAATAACTACTTCATAGAGGTCATGATATTCCCACTTACTGTTACACCTCGGAAAATCTTCCGTTGGTACGCAAGTGAATGAACTAGTAAGGAGTACGAGTACACAATATGTTCATGGGTAAGCGATGGCATTCGACGATTCTAGATAAGATTTTAAAGATGTTAGAGATGGGGAAAGAGGATTGCCAAGAGAAGGCAAAGTATTTGATAAGTATCGGGAAGGAAATACGAGTAACGACTTAATGGGAACTTAATGATGTTTCGGAGAAGTATGATAACGTCCCTTAGATTGCTAATGAAGTGTTGAACAAGTGTTAAGAAGGTTCCATAGGGATTGGAGACAAAGCGAATCGACGAATTGAAGTTCGGAATCACTGGGGATTATACGGCCAAACATATTGGCCGTATAATTTATATGGTCCGTCTGTCTGGACCGTATAATCAACCCAGAATTTCCAAAAGTTTCTGGACCAAAAGTACGGCCAGACATACGGCCCGTACAATTTATACGGACCGTATGTTGGTCCGTATATTTTGGTCGGGACAGATTTGCTCAATAAATGTAAGGGACCAAGGTTATTTCATTTCATTTCCCTTCCACACCCCTTCTCTCTAAAACATCTCTCTACATCTATTTCATAAGTTTTCAAAGGTTTGTAGTGATTAACAACATAAACAAGTGAATCAAGAGTAAGAACCCATCAAAGATCATCCAAAGTCAAGAAATCCAAATGGAGGAAAACTAGAGTTTTGATCAAAGTGGATTATTATCGACTAAGGCTTGTTCCTACAACTTCTAAGGTAAGATTCATGATATTTATATGTTGTTTTAGGTATTTGAGAGTTGAAATTCTTGGTCATTAGAAGAGAATAGCAAAATGGGTTATGAATGATAAATAATGACGTTTTGAGAAATAGTCTGAATTGAATCATGATTATGGATAATGTAGATGATTAATGGCCATTGATATGACATTATGAATGTATTGTTGATGTTTGGGAGTTGAATTACGATATGGACAAATGTTGCATAAATTTAGGAGATGCTATCCGATTTTCTCTAGCTTTAGCCATGTGTACTAGTTATCGGTGCTAATGATAGTATGACCCTAATGAAGGTAGAAACGTGAGCATCGAAGGAGTACGTGCAGGTGTAGAGTAGTCCGACGATAAGGTATGTAAGGCTAACCCTTCTTTCATAAGGCATGGTTTCTTGGCCAAATTCCTAATTCCTCTATATGAGTATGTTGTTTCCAAATGATTGATATTCCGAGCTCATAAGCTCACGATCCTTGATATGTACTACGATTGTACTACGCCCCTCATATGACGAGTAAGCCTAAGATACAAATGTGGCGAAAATGATGATGATAGTGATGACGATGGTAATAATAATGATGTTAAAGGTGCCTACGGGCTAGTATACTTATATGTGCTTATGAAGGGCTATAATGAAACCCCGAGCTTATAATACCGGGTAATAATATATGTATATGAATATGTATAAAGTATGCATATGAATACGTAACGCGCGCACACCTCTGCAGATGGTACAGATAACCCTGATGCCTTGGTAGGGCCAGATATGTATGACCTTGAGCCTTAGTTGGCCAAGCATGTATGAAACACCGATCCTATGAGGTCGGGTATGCTATGTAAATGTTATATATATATAAAATGACTATGTTTATAACATGAATATGAATGTGATAAGACTATGTATAAGAATACAGATAAAGACATGCATATGGATACGAATACGAGCACAAATACGGCACGAGTATGTGTGAGAAATGGGAAGTCCCTATGAAAGGCAAGTAAGTGCTATGACGATGATATTATTGTCTCCCCTCCTATGTTACTTCATATGTTGTTTATTATGTTTCTATATCGATGTTGATCATGCTTTACATACTCAGTACATTCTTCGTACTGACGTCCTTTTGTTTGTGGACGCTGCGTCATGCCCGCAGGTGCACAGGGAGACAGACTTGATCCATAGCTGCTTATTCTGAGATTGCATAGAGAGCTCCACTTCCTTCGGAGCCATACCTTTTTGGGGTACCTATTCTTTTGTGTATATCATTATGGGCATAGCGGGGTCCTGTCCCGCTCATGTGATATATCATACTATTCTTAGAGGCTCGTAGTCACGTGTATATGGTTAGTTATGTCTGGCCTTGTCGGCCTGTATGTTGTATATCATTTTGTCGGCCACGTTGGCCCATGTACATTGATGTGGCATAAATGCCAATTATGATATAATGGTAATGTCGTCCAATGGGACTAGTTTGATGAATGAATGGAAATGCATGTCTAATTATGTGGCTCACCTAGATGTAAGCATAAGAGAGCTAAGAGGGTGCCCAGGTGGGCTAGCACCGCGTGCTCGTCGCGGCCCCCTAGTCGGGTCGTGACAAAAGTGGTATCAGAGCAGTTCAGTCCTAGGGTGTGTCTACGAGCCGTGTCTAGTAGAGTCTTGGTTATGGGTGTGTTGCGCGCCACACTTATAAACAAGAAGTTGCGGACATTTTAGGAATGATTGACCTTCTTTCTTCATAAGAATCGAGCGATAGAGCTATGATGTAGGAAATTCTTGCTCCTAAATCATGTGTTGTGTATTTTAGAGATGCCTAAAAAGGGAAAGACTACGGCATCCCAAAAGGGCAAGACGGTGGCAGAAAAGCGGGCTAAGAAAGCACCGCCACCGGTAGTAGAGGAAAGTGAGTCCCAGGGTGCGGCTCAATCTCAGTCCTCCCAGACAGTGCCGATTTCTGAGGAGCGTGAGGGAGCCTCAGCCTCAGCTCCAGCACCTCCAGCTCCTCCACCAAATACTTCGGGCCAAGATGTGAAAGAGGTCATTACTTTATTGACTCAATTGGTTACGGCCCAGGCTCAGAGGCACAGTTCAGGGCATGGTGATAGGGCTGTTAGTGCAAGGGCCCGTGATTTCATTACTTTAAACCCTCCGGAACTTTTTGGGTCAAAGCCGGAGGAGGACCCTCAGGACTTTATTGATGGTATGCTAAGGACGCTTCGGTTGATACATGCTTCAGACACCGAGTCAGTAGAGCTAGTGTCATATACATTGAGAGATGTCTCGATCCAGTGGTATACAGTTTGGATGGCTTCACGGGGAGCCAATGCACCTCCCCCGGTATGTCAAGAGTTTGTTGATGCCTTTCTCCGTCATTATAAGCCTCCAGAAGTTCGGCGAGCCAGGGCCGATAAATTTTTGAACTTGAGGCAGGGTAGTATGAGTGCCCTAAAGTACAGCCTCCGTTTTAACTCCTTGGCTAGGTATGCTTCGGCCATGGTAGCGGATATGGGTGACCGGGTACACCGATTTGTAAAGGGCCTAGGGCCACACTTGATGGATAAATGCTTGACTGCGTCCCTTCAGGACGGTATGGATATTGCATGCATTCAGGCACATGCACAGAACTTGGAAGAAGGCCTACAACAGTGGAGGAGTGAGCGCGAGCAGGATAGGGGTCATAGTAAGAGGGCCAGGTCTTCAGGCCCAATGAGTGAGTCTAGAGGTGGACACAGGCAGCAGTTTCCCAGCCATTCAGGCTATTCTATGACTAGTCCACCTCTACAGTTTACGGGCCAGAGAGCTGACAAATCTACTCGTTCAGGGCCGAGTCCGAGTTATTCAGGCCCCCAGTTCAGAGATGATTCAGGCCAGTCAAGGCCACCGGTACCACGATGTTCCCAGTGTGGGAAGATGCATTGGGGTCGATGACGATTGGGTTCAGATATTTGCTATTCATGTGGTCGGCCAGGCCCCATTATGCGTGAGGGCCCCTCAGTTCATGGTAGAGGTAGGACCCAGCCTTCAGGGTCGGCAACCGGATCTTCAGCACCTGTACGCCCTATGGGGTCAGGCTCACAGGCGCCAGTTGGCCAGGGTAGAGGTAGAGGCAGAGCTCCCAATTCCAACGGTCCTCAGCACCGTATTTATGCTTTGGCTGGACGCCAAGATCTTGAGTCTTCTCCTGATGTGGTCACAGGTATATTATTGGTAATCTCTCTTGATGTATATGCATTGATTGATCCGGGCTCTACGTTGTGATATGTTACTCCTTATATTGCGGGTCGATTTATAGTTGAGCCGGAGTTGATCAAACCCTTTGAGGTGTCTACACCCGTGGGTGAATCGGTAATAGCTAGCCGAGTATATAGAGATTGTGTTGTTATGATCTGTGATCGTCGTACTATGATTGATTTTCATGAGCTAGAAATGGTAGATTTCGACGTCATTATAGGCATGGATTGGTTGGCTTCCTGTTATGCCAATGTTGATTGCATAATGAAGATGGTTCGTTTCCAATTTCCGAGAGAACCAGTCTTAGAATGGAAAGGGAATACAGCATCACCAAAAGGTAGGTTTATTTCCTATCTAAAGGCAAGGAAGATGATCACGAAAGGGTGCATTTATCATCTAGTGCGAGTTTAAGATATAGAAGCTGAGTCGCCGACTCTTCAGTTAGTTTCGGTGGTGAATGAATTTCCGGATGCATTCCCGGAAGAACTTCCAGGCCTTCCTCCGGAGCGGGAGATCGATTTTGCTATAGATGTGTTGCCGGACATTAAGCCCATATCTATTCCTCCCTATAGAATGGCACCCGCAGAATTGAAAGAGTTAAAGGAGAAATTGAAAGACTTGCTTGATAAAGGCTTCATTAGACCTAGTTCATCCCCGTGGGGAGCGCCCGTATTGTTTGTCCGGAATAAAGATGGCTCTTTAAGAATGTGCATCGATTATCGGTAATTGAATAAAGTAACGATTAAGAACAAATATCCTCTTCCGAGGATCGATGATCTATTTGATCAGTTGCAAGGTGCGAAGTGGTTTTCAATGATCGATCTGAGGTCCGGGTATCACCAAGTGAGAGTTAGGGAGAAAGATATCCCTAAGATAGCCTTCAGAACAAGATACAGTCATTTTGAGTTCCGAGTAATGTCGTTTGGGCTAACTAACGCACCGGCAGCGTTTATGGACTTAATGAACAATGTATTCAGGCCTTTTCTGGATCTATTCGTGATTGTATTCATCGATGATATCTTGGTGTATTCTAGATCCGAGGCCGAGCATGCAGATCATTTGCACACTGTCCTAGGAGTTCTTCGAGCTCGAGAGTTGTTTGCAAAGTTTTCTAAATGTGAGTTTTGGTTAAACTCAGTATCATTTCTGGGCCATATTTTTGCAGCTGATGGTATTCGAGTGGATAGCCAAAAGATTGAGGTCGTAAAAACTTGGACAAGGCCCACAACTCCTACAGAGGTTCGTAGCTTTCTGGGCTTAGCAGGTTATTACAGGAGATTCGTTGAGGGTTTTTCTTCTATTTCTGCCCCACTCACAAAGATGACCCAGAAATCAGCTAAGTTTCAATGGACAGATGCTTGTGAACGTAGTTTCCAAGAGTTGAAAGATAGATTAACTTCTGCCCCAGTCTTGACACTTCCAGAGTGATTGGAAGGATATGTTTTTTATTGCGATGCTTCAGGCGTCGGGCTAGGCTGTGTATTGATGCAAAATGGTAAGGTGATTGCGTATGCTTCAAGGCAATTACGGAAACATGAACAGAACTATCCAACCCATGATTTGGAATTGGCTGCAGTGGTTCATGCATTAAAAATATGGAGACATTATTTATATGGTGTGCATGTGGATATTTATACAGATCATAAGAGTCTCCAGTACATCTTCAAGCAGAAAGAGTTGATTTTACGGCAACGACGATGCTTAGAATTGCTAAAAGATTATGATGTTGATATTTTGTATCACCCCGGAAAGGCCAATGTTGTGGCTGACGCTTTTAGCCGTAGGTCGATGGGAAGTCTAAGTGATGTACGACCAGAAAGGAAAAAGATGGCCCGTGAGCTCCAACAGTTAGCTAGCCTAGGAGTCCGAGTGGTGGGCTCAGGTAGTAGCAGAGCTACTATTCAGAATTCTGCAGTCTCGTCGCTAGTGGCGGAAGTGAAAGAGCGACAATATGATGATCCCATGCTAATGCAGTACAGAGGTACACTCCCTCAGAAAGAGGAGTCGTCCTTTGATATTTCAGGAGACGGGGTTCTCCGATGTCGAGGCAGACTATGTGTCCCTGATGTGGCAGATCTACATCACCAGATTTTGAGAGAAGCTCATTGTTCCCGTTACTCCGTTCACCCCGGAGCGACGAAGATGTATCATGATCTTAAGTCTATATATTGGTGGAATGGAATGAAGAGGGATATAGCGGAGTTTGTAGCTCAATGTCCTAATAGCCAACAAGTGAAAATCGAGCACCAAAAGCCGGGTGGATTGTTGCAAGCTATAGAGATCCCAACTTGGAAGTGGGAAGTGATTAATATAGATTTCATTGCAGGCTTACCCTGTTCTCGACGTAAGTATGATTCCATATGGGTGATTGTGGATAGGCTCAAAATGTCAGCTCATTTCTTACCGGTCAGAACGACCTATGTGGCAGAAGATTATGCAAAGCTTTACCTTAATGAGATAGTGAGACTTCATGGGGTTCCGGTGTCGATTATCTCCGATAGAGGGACTCAGTTTACAGCTATGTTTTGGGAGTCCTTCTAAGAGGGTTTAGGGACCCGAGTCAGCCTTAGCACGACATTTCATCCACAGACCGATGGGCAAGCTGAACGCACTATCCAGACTCTCGAAGATATGTTACGGGCATGTATGATGGTCTTCGGAGGGAATTGGGAAGATCATTTGCCACTCATTGAATTTTCTTACAATAATAGTTGTCATTCTAGCATTCAAATGGCACCGTATGAAGCCTTATATGGGCGAAAGTGTAGATCCCCGATTGGGTGGTTTGAAACCGGAGAGACTACGTTAATGGGGCCAGACTTGGTCCAGCAGGCTATAGAGAAAGTCAAGCTCATACAAGATCGGTTGCTAGCGGCTCAAAGTCGTCAAAAGTCCTATGCGGATAATCGTCGAAGGGACTTAGAGTTCGAAGTGAAAGATTGGGTATTCTTGAAAGTGTCGCCGATGAAGGACGTAATGAGATTTGGCAAAAAGGGGAAGCTAGTCCCTGGTATATTGGGCCATATGAAATCGTGCGCAAAATTGGCAAAGTGGCCTATGAGTTAGATTTACCTCCCGATTTGGAGTCAGTCCATCCAGTTTTCCATGTCTCGATGCTTCATAAATGTGTTGGGGATCCTACAAGGATCGTCCCAGTAAATGATGTTCAAGTGACAGAAAGGTTAACTTATGATGAAACACCCATTGCCATATTAGATAGACAAGTACGGAGGCTTAGAAACAAAGAAGTGGCCTCAGTTAAAGTTCTGTGGAGGAATAACAATCGAGCGGAAATGACATGGGAAGCGGAAGAGAATATGCGATCCAAATACCCACATTTATTTCAGCCCTTGGAAGAAGTCCAAGATAAGGCGTCAAGATTCTAAGGTATGTATGCTTTCCTTTTATGTTCTTGGGTCGTGTGTGGCCAAATTTTTATGCTATTATGTTGTGGCCCTGTGAGGCATCGATATTATGGGTTGTTGTGACAGGGTGATAGTGCCATATTATAGGGGAAACTCTGGTGAAATTTTTATAGGATTCCCGAACACTTTAACATTCGAGGACGAATGTTCTTAAGGGGGGGAGAATGTTACACCTCGGAAAATCTTCCGTTGGTACGCAAGTGAATGAACTAGTAAGGAGTACAAGTACACAATATGTTCATGGGTAAGCGATGACATTCGACGACTCTAGATAAGATTTTAAAGATGTTAGAGGTGGGGGAAGAGGATTGCCAAGAGAAGGCAAAGTATTTGATAAGTATCGGGAAGGAAATACGAGTAACGACTTAATGGGCACTTAATGATGTTTCAGAGAAGTATGATAACATCCCTTAGATTGCTAATGAAGTGTTGAACAAGTGTTAAGAAGGTTCCATAGGGATTGGAGACAAAACGAATCGACGAATCGAAGTTCGGAATCACTGGGGATTATACGGCCAAACATACTGGCCGTATAATTTATACGGTCCGTATGTCTGGACCGTATAATCAACCCAGAATTTCCAAAAGTTTCTGGACCAAAAGTACGGCCAGACATACGGCCCGTACAATTTATACGGACCGTATGTTGGTCAGTATATTTTGGTCAGGACAGATTTGCTCAATAAATGTTACATCTCGGAAAATTTTTCGTTGGTACGCAAGAGAATGAACTAGTGATGAATATGAGTGCATGATGTCCATGAGCAAGAAACGATGTTTGATGACCTTAGGCGAGATTTCGAAAGTATCCGATGTGAGACGAGGAAGTTGGCTAAGTTAAGATGAGATACAAGGTGAGCAATGTATGTGCATGGACGGGGGTGATTAAAATGAGAAGTCTAAGAAATATGGGAAGTTGCAGAATTGCAACTGCCCAGTGGTCGTAAATTGCAAAATACGGACCGTAAATTGCTATACGGTCCGTAAACTGGCAATCGTAAACTGCCATGCAAAAAGCTTCAGCTTTCTGCCCAGCCGAGAAATGGTAAAATACGACCAGGTTTACGGACCGTAAAGTGATTTACGGCCCGTAAACCATGGTCGTAAATCACCATGCATGCATCCTTAAGTTTCTGGTTCTGCTTAAGCTTAAAGACGACCACGAGGGACGGTCCGTAAACTGAAATACGGACCGTAAACCTCCATGGACGACCACTGTTCACCCAGCACAGATTTTTCAATTCATTAAATATGAGGATCAAGACTTGTTTTATTTTATTTCCACATTACACCACTTCTCTCTAGAATCATCTCTCTACATTTATTTCATAAGTTTTCAAGGATTATAAGTCACCAACAACATAAACAAGTGAATCAAGTGTAAGCAAGCCATTAAATACCATTCAAGTCAAGAAATACAAATGGAGAAAAACTAGGGTTTGGCCCAAAGTGGGGTATTATCAACCAAAGCTTGTTCCTACAACTTCTAAGGTAAGATTCATGATTTTTACATGATGTTTAAGGTATTGGAGAATTAAAATACATGGATTTTAGAAAATGTGGTTAACTAGGTCATGAATGGTGAATAGTGACATTTTGAGGAATAGTTTGAATTGAATTATGAATGTTGTTTTGTTACGATATGAATGTATTATAAATGGTACTAAGATCATGAACTCGACACTTTAGACGAATGGACGAAGTTGGAGGTCATGACCATAAATATGGGAGAATTAGAAGCAAATTGAGGAATCTAGATAATGTGGATGATGTGAATGACTAATGGCCATTGTTATGATATTAATGAAGGTATAGACGCTAGCATGGGAAGGAAACATGCAAGTGTAGAATAGTGCGACGAAAAGTTATGTAAGGCTAACCCTTGTTTCATAAGGCATGGTTCTTGGCCAAATTTCTAATTCCTCTATATGAGTATGTTGTATTCAAGTGATTGACATTCCGAGCTCATAAGCTCACGATCCTTAACATGTACTACGATTGTACTACGCCCCACATATGACGAGTAAGCCTAAGATATGGATGTAGCAATAATGATGATGATAGTGATGACGATAATAATAATAATGATGCCAAATTTGCCTACGGGCTATTATACTTATATGTGCCTATGAAGGACTATAATGATACCCCGAGCTTATAACGCCGGGTAGGATATATGTATATGATTATGTATAAAGTATGTATACGATTACATAACGTGCGCACACCTCTGCAGACGGTACGGATAACCCTGATGCCTTGGTAGGGCCAGGTATGTATGATCTTGAGCCTTGGTTGGCCAAGTATGTATGAAACACCAATCCTATAAGGTCGGGTATGCTATGTAAATGTTGTGCATATGAAATGACTAAGTATATAATATGAATATGAATGTGATAAGACTATAAATACGAATGTAAGCACAATTATGGTACGAGAACTACTATGGAATACGGATGATGATGTATGCATTCGAGTACGTATGAGGAATGGAAAGTCCCTACGAAAGGTAAGTAAGTGCCATGACGATGACATTATTGTCTCCCCTCCTACGCTATTTCTTCTGTTATGTATTATGCTTATATATATATCGATGTTGATCATGCTTTACATACTCAGTACATTCTTCGTACTGACGTCCTTTTGTTTGTGGACGCTGCGTCATGCCCGCAGGTGCACAGGGAGATAGGCTTGATCCTTAGCTGTTTATCCAGAGATTGCATAGCAGAGCTCCATTTCTTTTGGAGCCGCAACTTTTAGGTACTCATTATTTTGTGTACATAATTATGGGCATAGCGGGGTCCTGTCCCGCTCATACGATATGTCAATACTATTAGAGGCTCGTAGTCATATGTATGTGGGTAGAGATGTTCGGCTATGTCGGCCCATGTTTTGTATTTCTTTTGTTGGCCTCGTCGGCCTTGTACTTATGATGTGGCATAGATGCCTATGATATGTTAAATGATGATGGTCGTCTAATGGGGTCAATATGATTAAAAAAAAAACATGAATTGACTTATGGTTCACCTAGATGTTATGTTATGTACGATAAGGGGGTGCCCGGGTGGGGTAGCACCGGGTGCTCGTCGCGGCCCCCTAGCCGGGTCGTGACAAAAGTGGTATTAGAGCAGTTCAGTCCTAGGGTGTGTCTACGAGCCGTGTCTAGTAGAGTCTTGGTTATGGGTGTGTTGCGCGCCACACTTATAAACATGTAGCTGCTGACATTTTAGGAATAAATGACCTTCTTTCTTCATAAGAATCGTGCGATAGAGCTATGATGTAAGAAATTCTAGTTCCTAAATCGTGTGTTGTGTATTTCAGAGATGCCTAAAAAGAAAAATGCTACGGCAGCCCAAAAGGGCAAGACGGTGGCAGAAAAGCGGGCTGAAAGAGCACCGCCACCGATAGTAGAGGAAGATGAGTCCCAGAGTGCGGCTCAATCTCAGTCTTCCCAGACAGTGCCTATTACCGAGGAGCACGTTGGAGCCTCAGCCCCAGCTCCAGCTCCTCCACCGAATGCTTCGGGCCAAGATGTGAGAGAGGCCATTAATTTGTTGACTCAATTGGTTGCGGCCCAGACTCCGAGGCCAAGCGCAGGGCAAGGTGACAGGGCTGTTAGTGCAAGGGCCCGTGACTTCATTGCTTTGAAACCCCCGGAATTCTTTGGGTCGAAACCAGAGGAGGATCCTCAGGACTTCGTTGACGGTATGTCGAGGACGCTCCGGTTGATACATGCTTCAGACACCGAGTCGGTAGAGCTAGCGTCATATAGATTGAGAGATGTCTCGATCCAGTGGTATACGGTGTGGATGGCTTCACGGAGGGCCAATGCACCTCCCCCGGTATGGCAAGAGTTTGTTGATGCTTTTCTCCGTCACTATATGCCTCCAGAAGTTCGGCGAGCAAGGGCCGATAAATTCTTAAATTTGAGGCAAGGTAGTATGAGTGCCCTAGAGTATAGCCTCCGCTTTAAATCCTTGGCTAGGTATGCTTCGGCCATGGTGGCAGATATGGGCGACAGGGTACACCGATTCGTCAAGGGCCTAGGGCCACACTTGATGGATAAATGCTTGACTGCGTCCCTTCAGGATGGCATGGATATTGCACGCATTCAGGCACATGCTCAGGAATTAGAGGAACACTTACAGCAGCGGAGAAATGAACGGGAGCAAGATAGGGGGCATAACAAGAGGGCTAGACCTTCGGGTTCGAGGGGCGAGTCCAGAGGCGGACATAGGCAGCAGTTTCCCAGCCATTCGGGCTATTCCATGACAAGTCCACCTCCATGGTTTTCAGGCCAAGGCCTTGATAGATCTGTTCGTTCGGGGCCGAGTCAGAGTTATTCAGGGTCCCTGTTCAGAGGTGATTCAGGCCAGTCAAGGCCGCCTGTGCCACGATGTTCCCAGTGTGGGTAGTCGCATTGGGGTCAGTGCCTATTGGGTTCAGATGTTTGCTATTCATGTGGTCGACCAGGCCATATTATGCGTGATTGCCCCTCAGTGCATGGTAGAGGTAGGACCCAGCCATCAGGGTCGGTAGCCGGATCTTCGGCATCTGTATGCCCTACGGGGCCAGGTTCATATGCGCCAGTCGGCCATGCTAGAGGTAGAGGCAGAGCTCCCAGTACTAGCGGTTCTCAGCACCGTATTTATGCTTTGACTGGACGCTAAGATCTTGAGTCTTCTCCTGACGTGGTCACAGGTATATTATCGGTATTCTCTCATAATGTATATGCTTTGATTGATCCGGGCTCTACATTTTCTTATGTTACTCCATACATTGCGGGTCGATTTATAGTCGAGCCGGAGTCGATCAAACCTTTTGAGGTGTCCACGCCCGTTGGCGAATCGGTGATAGCTAGCCGAGTGTATAGAGGTTTTGTAGTCGTGATTTGTGACCGTCGTACCATGATTGATTTGCATGAGCTAGAGATGGTAGATTTTGATGTCATTATGGGTATGGATTGGTTGGCTTCTTGTTATGCCAATGTTGATTGTAGAATGTTACATCCAACATTTTTGTTTATTCGAAAAATTCAAGATAAATGGACTTGTGATGAATAAGGCCACAATTGGACACTACTTGGTGTGAATGTGTGAGTTATGAAGTCAATGGTATAGAATTACGAAAGGTGGCCAAGGGCAAAATCGGAATTTTGGAAATTTGCCTTATGGATCAATATGTAACCAACAATTTTGGGCTCAAAAAAAAAATAATAAGACAAGGCCCATTTGGGAAGGCCCAACCGGCCATAGTGGGTTAAAAATAGCCCAAGCCCACAATTTAATTATGTGGTATATTATAGTGGGATAATTATCAAGAACATTCAAGAAACATAAAGAAAGAACAAGAAAAAAAAAGAGAGAGAGGTTTCGGGTGGGAGAGAAAGAAAGGAAGAAAAGAAAGAAAAAAAAAAATTGGAGCCCATTCCTTGGTTCAAAAATTCATCTCTTGTGAGATTTGTACTAAGCACAAGGTGCTCTTCAAGTTGATATAAAGATTGTGGCAAGAAAACAACTTCAACCCCAAGTGAAGAACTTGAAGAAAGGTAAGGATTTCATGCTTTTGTTGTGTTAAAAATGATGTATGTATGTTGTAGTATGTGTGAATGAAGGAAAAACATGGAAATTTTGTGTGTTGAACAACTTGGGTGGTGGCCGAATGCATATATATGTATTGCATGCTTTTAATGGCTTGAATTCTTGTGTAAGTTAGTTGTAGGATGGTGGGGATTGTATTAGAAATGAAAGTTGAATGAATTAAGGAAAATTGAGAATTTTGGGGTGTGGCCGTGTGTGTGTGTTGATGTTGGAAGGTGAGTTAAATCTTGTTAGCATGTTAATTGTGTTGTTATGGCCTTATGAAGTAGACGGAAGGATAATGGTTAAGCTAAAACGAAGAAATTGTTGATTAAGTTGTCGTCGGAAAGTATGTCGCGTTATCGTGATTTCTTGAAAATATGATTAAGGATAATGAATTTGGAATGTAAAAATGTGTTGATGAACTTGTATGTGGAAGGTTGGAAAAATTGGATAAGTAGTGGCTTTAATGGAAAGTTTGTATGTTTGTATATCGTGTGTATAGTGTGTGGAAATGGTATGATATGCCTCCGACGTATGCTATAATGATCTTGATGGATAATAGATGCGAAAATAATAAGTTTGGTTTGGAAATGTAAGTTTGAAACGAAAAAATGTTTCGTTATGTTGGAAGCTGGCTAATGATGCCTTAATGTATGTCTTGATGTTTGTTGTTGTTTTGATATCATTCTCTGGGTTGTTGTGTTGGTTGTTGGCTGTGTTTTAACTTTTGGGGATGTCGAATATACAGAGGAAATGCTGCCGAAATTTCGGTAGGCAAGTATGTGTAAGCTTGGGGTATTGAAAGAATGAAACTAACCAAATGGTAAACTTGACCATTTCCAGATTTTGGACGAAATTTGGATTGACGCCGAGCGAGCATAAGGCGCCATCGAGGTATGTGAAGCACTTCTCTACGTTCCTAGGCATGTTCTGGATGTGGTAGGCTCGGCCGCGAGCCTTAGGTCCGACTCCGTTCCCCGGAATTCGAGACGGAAAACCGCTCTAATTCCTTCAGTTCAATTGAACCTATTTTCTTACAAATTGTCCTTAAAGTGAGATTTTGCACAAAACTTCCCCAAACGGAGTCGGAACACTTCCGAATGAGTATGGGTGACCTCATAAGGTCAATCATCAGTAATTTACGTATGTAGCCTCGGGTTGGTCCGAGGTGGGCCCACAAGGCCCGATACTTCCGGTACGATTTTTAAAATACTTCTGTTTTGGTCCGATCTTCTCCAAAAACTTCTGAACTATTATTTTGTGAATATTATGGATAGTTTTGTGTAATTTATACAATATGATTTCTGAACATCCGAGCATCCCATTCTGAAAATCTGTCGTGCCTTCCTAACTAGGATATGAGCGCGTGCTAGGCATACTATCTGGATATTCTGATTTTGGCTCGCCGTTGGGCACCCTTCTGATTGATCGAGTCTGTATGTTGAGTCTGTAGGTAGGTGGTTTCTCATTTATCGATTCGTGTCTGTCTCAATGCATTCTTTCACTGCGACCCGGGCCAGGTTCTGTTATCGTGCATATTTTCTCTGCATTGTTCACCGCGTCCCTCGGCGTACGGGCCGGGATCTGTATGTCTGTATGATCTGTGTATGGGGATGGCGGCCAGGATGGCATATGATCTGATATGATTCTGTCTGTCCACCGCGTCCCGTACTAAGAGGGCCGGGTTCTGTTACCGCGCCCCCAGACAGGGCCGGGATCTGTATGAATATATGCGTGTGCCATCTGTATTTATAAAGAACACGCCTTTGTATGATTTTGTATGACTCTGTGCTACTCTGCATGCATAATTCTGTCCGTCATACTACTGTCTGTCCGTCTGTGTTACAACTATTTCTGTATGTCCGTATGGCTTCTGCTTCTGTATGTCCGTATGGATTCAGATTCTGCTCGTCTGTCCGTATTATGACTCCGTCTGTCTGTCCGAACTATAATTCTGTTCATTTGTGTGTAACACGATTCTGTATGTCTGTCTGGATCATAACTCTGTCCGTTAGTTTGACTTATGATTTTGCCCGTTATATTTCTGTGACTCTAGTTCGGACTATGTTTATATCTGTTACGTTTCTGCTTTACATACTCGGTACATTTTCCGTACTGACCCCCGTTCTTCGGGGGCTGCGCTACATGCCCGCAGGTATAGACGCGCCAGGTGACACGCCGCCAGCGTAGGTTCTGACTCTGCCATTCGAAGAGCTCCTTTGACTCGGAGCACATCTTTTGGTATATATTTTCTGTCTTCTGTGTACTCCGTATGTATGTATATTCTGGGTACGGCGGGGCCCTGTCCCGTCATATGATTCTGTATGTCTGTAGAGGCCTGTAGATAGATGTGTGGGTTACGGGTTCCGTCTGTATGTTAGCCTTATCGGCTTATCTGTAAATGTCTGTGTGTTCAGGTATATGTATATATATGTATGTTACGCGCACGCCGTATTTGTACCGGCCTATTTCTGTACTTCTGTTTTGAAAAGAAAAAAAAAATTCTGTATGATTCGAACTCGGTCAGGTAGGTACGTCTGGGTACCCAGTTAGGGTACCAGTCGCGGCCCACGGGGTTTGGGTCGTGACATAGAATGAAGATGGTTCGTTTCCAATTTCCGGGAGAACCAGTCTTAGAATGGAAAGGAAATACGGCATCACCAAAAGGTAGGTTTATTTCCTATCTAAAGGCAAGGAAGATGATCACGAAAGGGTGCATTTATCACCTAGTGCGAGTTCAAGATGTAGAAGCTGAGTCGCCGACTCTTCAGTCAGTTTCGGTAGTGAACGAATTTCCGGATGTGTTCCCGGAAGAGCTTCCAGGCCTTCCTCCCGAGCGAGAGATCGATTTTGCGATTGATGTGTTGCCAGACATTAAACCCATATCTATTCCTCCCTATAGAATGGCACCTACAGAGTTGAAAGAGTTGAAGGAGCAATTGAAAGACTTGCTTGAAAAAGGCTTCATTAGGCCTAGTTCGTCCCCTTGGGGAGCGCCCGTATTGTTTGTCCGAAAGAAAGATGGCTCCTTGAGAATGTGCATCGATTATCGGCAATTGAATAAAGTGACGATTAAGAACAAGTATCCTCTCCCGAGGATCGATGACTTATTTGATCAATTGCAAGGTGCCAAGTGGTTTTCAAAGATTGATTTGAGGTCTGGGTATCATCAAGTGAGAGTCAGGGAAAGAGATATCCCTAAGACGGCCTTCAGAACAAGATACGGTCACTTTGAGTTTAGAGTGATGTCGTTTGGGTTAACTAATGCCCCGGCAGTGTTTATGGACCTAATGAACAATGTATTCATACCTTTTCTGGATCTATTTGTAATTGTATTCATCGACGACATCTTAGTGTATTCTAGATCCGAGGACGAGCATGCGGATCATTTGCGAATTGTCCTTGGAGTTCTTCGAGCTCGAGAGTTGTTTGCAAAATTCTACAAGTGTGAGTTTTGGTTGAACTCGGTATCATTTCTGGGCCATATCGTTGCAGCCGATGGTATTCGAGTGGATAGCCAAAAGATCGAGGCCGTGAAGACTTGGCCAAGGCCCACGACTCCTACGGAGGTTCGTAGTTTTTTGGGCTTAGCAGGCTATTACAGAAGATTTGTTGAGGGTTTTTCTTTTATTTCTGCGCCACTCACAAAGTTGACTCAGAAGTCAGCTAAGTTTCAATGGACAGATGCTTGCGAGCGTAGTTTCCAAGAGTTGAAAGACCAATTGACTTCAGCCCCAGTCTTGACACTTCCAGAGGGATTGGAAGGATATGTTATTTATTGTGATGCTTCAGGCATCGGGCTAGGCTGTGTACTGATGCAAAATGGTAAGGTGATTGCGTATGCTTCTAGACAATTACGGAAACATGAACAAAACTATCCAACCCACGATTTGGAATTAGCCGCAGTGGTCCATGCATTAAAGATATAGCGACATTATTTATATGGTGTCCATGTGGATGTTTATACAGATCATAAGAGCCTTCAGTATATCTTCAATCAGAAAGAGTTGAATTTGCGACAACGACGATGGTTGGAGTTGCTAAAGGATTACGATGTTGATATCTTGTATCACCCCGGAAAGGCTAACGTTGTGGCTGACGCTCTTAGCCACAGATCCATGGGAAGTATAAGTGATGTACGACCAGAAAGGAAAGAGATGGCCCATGAGCTTCAACAGTTAGCGAGCCTAGGAGTCCGAGTAGTGGACTCAGGTAGTAGCGGAGCTACTATTCAGCATTCAACAGTTTCATCGCTAGCAGCGGAAGTAAAAGAGCGACAATATGAGGATCCCATGCTAATGCAGTACAGAGATACACTCCCTCAAAAGGAGGAGTCATCATTTGATATTTCGGAAGACGGAGTTCTCCGATGTCGAGGCAGGTTATGTGTCCCCGATGTGGTAGGTCTACGTCACCAAATATTGAGAGAAGCTCATTGTTCCCGTTACTCCGTTCACCCCGGAGCGACGAAAATGTATCATGATCTTAAGTCTATATATTGGTGGAATGGGATGAAGAAAGACGTAGCGGAATTTGTAGCTCAATATCCTAATTGCCAACAAGTGAAGATCGAGCACCAAAAGCCGGGTGGCTTGTTGCAAGCTATAGAAATCTCGACGTGGAAGTGGGAAGTGATTAATATGGACTTCATCACAGGGTTACCCCGTTCTCGACGTAAATATGATTCTATATGGGTGATCATGGATAGACTCACAAAGTCAGCGCATTTCTTACCGGTCAGAACGACCTATATGGCAGAAGATTATGCCAAGCTTTATCTTAAAGAGATAGTCAGACTCCATGGCGTTCCGGTATCTATTATCTCCAATAGAGGGACTTAGTTTACAACTAAGTTTTGGGAGTCTTTCCAAGAGGGTTTAGGGACCCAAGTGCGCCTTAGCACGGCGTTTCACCCACAGACCGATGGGTAGGCCGAACGTACCATTCAGACTCTTGAAGATATGTTGCGAGCATGTATGTTAGATTTTGGAGGAAATTGGGATGATCATTTGCCACTCATTGAATTTGCTTACAATAATAGTTACCATTCCAGCATTCAAATGGCACCGTATGAAGCTCTATATGGGCGAAAGTGTAGATCCCCAATTGGGTTGTTTGAAACCGGAGAAACTAAGTTGATAGTGCCAGACTTGGTCCAGCAAGCAATAGAGAAAGTTAAGCTCATACAAGATCGGTTGCTAGCGGCTCAAAGTCGTCAAAAGTCCTATGCGGATAATCGTCGAAGAGACTTAGAGTTCGAAGTGAAAGATTGGGTATTCTTGAAAGTGTCGCCGAAGAAGGGTGTAATGAGATTTGGCAAAAAGGGGAAGCTCAGTCCCCGGTATATTGGGCCATATGAAATTGTACGCAAGATAGGCAAGGTGGCCTATGAGTTAAATCTACCTCAAGACTTGGAGTCAGTTCATGCAGTATTTCATGTTTCGATGCTTCGGAAATGTGTTGGAGATCCTACTAGGATCTTCCCAGTGAATGATGTGCAAGTATCAGAGAAATTGACTTATGAAGAGATACCCATTGCCACACTAGATAGGCAAGTACGAAGACTTAGAAACAAAGAAGTGGCCTCAGTTAAGGTCTTATGGAGGAACAACAATCGAGAGGAAATGACATGGGAAGCAGAAGAGAGTATGCGATCCAAGTACCCACATCTATTTCAGCCCTTGGAAGAAGTAAAAAATGAGACGTCGAGATCATAAGGTATGCATGTTTTCCTTTTATGCTTTTGGGTCGTGTGTGGCCAATTTTTATGTTATTATGTAGTGGCCCTGTGTGGCATCGATATTATGGGCTATTGTGGCAGGATGGCAGTGCCATAATGTAGGGGAAACTCTGGCGAAATTTTTATAGAATCCCCGAAGACTTTAACATTCGAGGACGAATGTTCTTAAGGGGGGAAGAATGTTACACCTCGGAAAATTTTCCGTTGGTACGCAAGAGAATGAACTAGTGATGAATATGAGTGCATGATGTCCATGAGCAAGAAACGACGTTTGATGACCTTAGGCGAGATTTCGAAAGTATCCGATGTGAGACGAGGAAGTTGGCTAAGTTAAGATGAGATACAAGGTGAGCAATGCATGTGCATGGACGGGGGTGATTAAAATGAGAAGTCTAAGAAATATGGGAAGTTGCAGAATTGCAACTGCCCAGTGGTCATAAATTGCAAAATACGAACCGTAAATTGCTATACGGTCCGTAAACTGGCAGTCGTAAACTGCCATGCAAAAAGCTTCAGCTTTCTGCCCAGGCGAGAAATGGTAAAATACGACCAGGTTTACGGACCGTAAAGTGATTTACGGCCCGTAAACCATGGTCGTAAATCACCATGCATGCAGCCTTAAGTTTCTGGTTCTGCTTAAGCTTAAAGACGACCACGAGGGACGGTCCGTAAACTGAAATACGGACCGTAAACCTCCATGGACGACCACTGTTCACCCAACACAGATTTTTCAATTCATTAAATATGAGGATCAAGACTTGTTTTATTTCATTTCCACATTACACCACTTCTCTCTAGAATCATCTCTCTACATTTATTTCATAAGTTTTCAAGGATTATAAGTCACCAACAACATAAACAAGTGAATCAAGTGTAAGCAAGCCATTAAATACCATTCAAGTCAAGAAATGCAAATGGAGAAAAACTAGGATTTGGCCCAAAGTGGGGTATTATCAACCAAATCTTGTTCCTACAACTTCTAAGGTAAGATTCATGATTTTTACATGATGTTTAAGGTATTGGAGAATTAAAATACATGGATTGTAGAAAATGTGGTCAACTAGGTCATGAATAGTGAATAGTGACATTTTGAGGAATAGTTTGAATTGAATTATGAATGTTGTTGTGTTACGATATGAATGTATTATAAATGGTACTAAGATCATGAACTCGACATTTTAGACGAATGGACGAAGTTGGAGGTCATGACCATAAATATGGGAGAATTAGAAACAAATTGAGGAATCTAGATAATGTGGATGATGTGAATGACTAATGGCCATTGTTATGATATTAATGAAGGTATAGACGTTAGCATTGGAAGGAAACGTGCAAGTGTAGAATAGTCCGACGAAAAGGTATGTAAGGCTAACCCTTCTTTCATAAGGCATGGTTCTTGGCCAAATTTCTAATTCCTCTATATGAGTATGTTGTATTCAAGTGATTGACATTCCGAGCTCATAAGATCACGATCCTTAACATGTACTACGATTGTACTACGCCCCTCATATGAAGAGTAAGCCTAAGATATGGATGGAGCAATAATGATGATGATAGTGATGAGGATAATAATAATAATGATGCCAAAGGTGCCTACGGGCTATTATACTTATATGTGCCTATGAAGGGCTATAATGATACCCCGAGCTTATAACGCCGGGTAGGATATATGTGTATGATTGTGTATAACGTATATATACGATTACGTAACGCGCGCATACCTCTGCAGATGGTACGGATAACCCTGATGCCTTGGTAGGGCCAGGTATGTATGATCTTGAGCCTTGGTTGGCCAAGTATGTATGAAACACCGATCCTATAAGGTCGGGTATGCTATGTAAATGTTATGTATATGAAATGACTAAGTATATAATATGAATATGAATGTGATAAGACTATAAATATGAATGTGAGCACAATTATGGTACGAGAACTACTATGGAATACGGATGATGATGTATGCATACGAGTACGTATGAGGAATGGAAAGTCCCTACGAAAGGTAAGTAAGTGCCATGACGATGACATTATTGTCTCCCCTCCTACGCTATTTCTTCTGTTATGTATTATGCTTATATATATATCGATGTTGATCATACTTTACATACTCAGTACATTCTTCGTACTGACGTCCTTTTGTTTGTGGACGCTGCGCCATGCCCGTAGGTGCACAGGGAGACAGGCTTGATCCTTAGCTGCTTATCCAGAGATTGCATAGCAGAGCTCCATTTCTTTCGGAGCCGCAGCTTTTGGGTACTCATTCTTTTGTGTACATAATTATGGGCATAGCGGGGTCCTGTCCCGCTCATACGATATGTCAATACTCTTAGAGGCTCGTAGTCATGTGTATGTGGGTAGAGATGTTCAGCTATGTCGGTCCATGTTTTGTATATCTTTTGTTGGCCTCGTCGGCCTTGTACTTATGATGTGGCATAGATGCCTATGATATGTTAAATGATGATGGTCGTCTAATGGGATCAATATGATTAAAAAAAAAGCATGAATTGACTTATGGTTCACCTAGATGTTATGTTATGTACGATAAGGGGGTGTCTGGGTGGGGTAGCACCGGGTGCTCGTCGCGGCCCCCTAGCCGGGTCGTGACAATAAATGTAAGCGACCAAGGTTATTTCATTTCATCTCCCTTCCACAGCCTTTCTCTCTAAAACATCTCTCTACTTCTGTTTCGTAAGTTTTCAAGGGTTTGTAGTGATTAGCAACATAAACAAGTGAATCAAGAGTAAGAACCCATCAAAGATCATCCAAAGTCAAGAAATCCAAATGGAGGAAAACTAGGGTTTTAATCAAAGTGGATTATTATCGACTAAGGCTTGTTCCTACAACTTCTAAGGTAAGATTCATAATATTTCTATGTTGTTTAAGGTATTTGAGAATTGAAATGCTTGGTCATTAGAAGAGAATAGCAAAATGGGTTATGAATGATGAATAGTGACATTTTGAGAAATAGTTTGAATTGAATCATGATTGTGGATAATGTAGATGATTAATGGCCATTGATATGACATTATGAATGTATTGTTGACGTTTGGGAGTTGAATTACGATATGGACAAATGTTGCATAAATAAAGGAGATGCTGTCTGATTTTCTCTAGCTTTATCCATGTGTACTAGTTATCGGTGCTAATGATAGTATGACCCTAATGAAGGTAGAAACGTGAGCATCGAAGGAGTACGTGCAAGTGTAGAGTAGTCCGACGATAAGGTATGTAAGGATAACCCTTCTTTCATAAGGCATGGTTTCTTGGCCAAATTCCTAATTCCTCTATATGAGTATGTTGTTTCCAAATGATTGATATTCCGAGCTCATAAGCTCACGATCCTTGATATGTACTACGATTGTACTACGCCCCTCATATGACGAGTAAGCCTAAGATACAAATGTAGCGAAAATGATGATGATAGTGATGACGATGGTAATAATAATGATGTTAAAGGTGCCTACGGGCTAGTATACTTATATGTGCCTATGAAGGGCTATAATGAAACCCCGAGCTTATAATGCCGGGTAAGAATATATGTATATGAATATGTATAAAGTATGCATATGATTACGTAACGCGCGCACACCTCTGTAGATGGTACGGATAACCCTGATGCCTTGGTAGGGCCAGATATGTATGACCTTGAGCCTTGGTTGGCAAAGCATGTATGAAACACCGATCCTATGAGGTCGGGTATGCTATGTAAATATTATGTATATAAAATGACTATGTTTATAATATGAATATGAATGTGATAAGACTATGTATAAGAATACGGATAAGGACATGTATATGGATACGAATACGAGCACAAATATGGCACGAGTATGTGTGAGAAATGGGAAGTCCCTATGAAAGGCAAGTAAGTGCTATGACAATGATATTATTGTCTCCCCTCCTATGCTACTTCATATGTTGTTTATTATGTTTCTATATCGATGTTGATCATGCTTTACATACTCAGTACATTCTTCGTACTGACGTCCTTTTGTTTGTGGACGTTGCGTCATGCCCGCAGGTGTACAGGGAGACAGACTTGATCCATAGCTGCTTATTCTGAGATTGCATAGAGAGCTCCACTTCCTTCGGAGCCATACCTTTTTGGGGTACCTATTCTTTTGTGTATATAATTATGGGCATAGCGGGGTCCTGTCCCGCTCATGTGATATATCATACTATTCTTAGAGGCTCGTAGTCACGTGTGTGTGGTTAGTTATGTTTGGACTTGTCGGCCTATATGTTGTATATCATTTTGTCGGCCACGTTGGCCCATGTACATTGATGTGGCATAAATGCCAATTATGATATAATGGTAATGTCGTCCAATGGGACTAGTTTGATGAATGAATGGAAATGCATGTCTAATTATGTGGCTTACCTAGGTGTAAGCATAAGAGAGGTAAGAGGGTGCCCGAGTGGGCTAGCACCGGGTGCTCGTCGCGGCCCCCTAGTCGGGTCGTGACACTTACTCTAGGAACAGACTAGAATGTATGGCTCAAACTATCCTCAACATCCTTGAAAATCTCTACATTAAAAGGAATAAATTGATGCAAGAATACACTATTCTTCGGATGAGCCACACAATCCCGGAAGAAGTAAGAGAGAACTTGAAAAGTGAAAGTCTCAAGAACCAGGTTCTCACTCTAAAGAATGAAAAGTCTGGACTAAAAGTTCAAGCTTCAAGGTAAGTTAATACTAAGTTTAAACTGGTGTTCTTCTTCTCTGTTAATCACATTGTGCTTGTATTGATACTTCTCTGGTTATATTTATTTAATTGTTACTTTAAGGTTAATTAAAGTAAATAAATCAAAGGGTTTTGGCAGTAAAAGTAAGGGTTCACCTCCCCCTTCATTTGTAATCTCGTATGAGCATTCCAGACGTGTTTTTGACTCACAGAATGGTGAACGGAAGCCGTGAGTTCAAGTTTTTCCTATTGTATAGAGAAGTTTGGGGCATTTTTATATGCTATGAAGTTTGGGGGTATGATCGATCTCGTGAGAGGATCATGTGAAGTGGTTATAAGATGGAGAAGGAGGATGTGGTGATACACCATTCGTTTGAGGACAGTGTGAGCTTGACGCTCGTCATGTGCTTAATGTATTTTTAACTTTTATGATTAGCTGGTAATACTAGATTTATCATCTGCCTTCATTGTAGATTAATGTCCTAATAAGGAGGATTAATTCTTCATAGTATTCTATGTTGGAATTAAGGTATGTTAGGCTAAATCCTCTTTCGCCACTTAAGGCATGACCTCCCTATCACATGTTTCTCTTATATGAGCTTATGAGGTCTTAAAATACAACTATCAAAAGCTCCCATGTGTTATATGTTTCTATCACTTGTTATTGCTCCATTGTGTCGAGCTTTCATGTTTCCTTATACGGCCTATATGCTTCCATTTGAAATGTACATTAGTCTTTTATTTGTTATGCATTTAAAGGTATGCTGGGGGCCTTGTCCGAGCAAGTACGTTTCCAGTCAAGACTCATGATTAGAGGTTTCATAGATTAGTCAGTTTAGTTATGTTAGACATGTAAGGTGTTTAGCCATCTTTGGCTCAACTCATGTTATTTCCGCATTTATGTTTTAAACCAGTATTTTATAAATGTTATGATTCTCATGTTTTATAAGAGCTCATTACATTCATGCTATATTTTCGCTCATGTTTTCCTTATGATGATTCAGCAAGCCTTGTGGTTCGCTCGGTGACATGCAATATGGCACCGAGTGTCGTGTTTCGCCCAGGCCATGGTTCGGGGCATGCAAAAGATTTATATCAGAGCCCTAGGTTCAAGTATCTTAGGGAGTCTATGAAACCGTGTCCAGTGGGGTCACTTTTATATGTGTGTGACGCCCATACATATAAGCAGTTGACCACCAAGACATTTAAGATTGTCTCACTTCTTTCAACTCTAGATCGTGCAATAGAGCTATGTTCTCAGAAATCACTCAGACTCATGTGTTGTTTCCTGTTCTACTGAATACGCCTCGTCTCAATAGATGAGGAAGATGTGAATCTAATTATTATCGATGTGTTGCTTTCAGGTGGAGTCATCAGGAATTATTATAACTCATGCCATGAAGCTTAGAGCAGTAAGTAACATTATTTTTCCATTGAATTCTGAATGTAACAGATGCGTAAGCGGCGAGAAGGAAATTTGAGACCCAAGACTTGCCAAATAGTGCATGGTGTGTTTATCATGTGATAGTACTGTTTGAAAGACAAGCTTCGGTATGGTAGTACGCGTAGGTTATATACCCTATAGAATAAGTTTATTTGGACTCGTTGACCATGGAGTTATAGTATAAGGGTGATGGTTCAGATTTAAGACCCCACAAGGTAGCATGTTATGAAGTTAATTGCGGTAGGTATAAATTGTTCACGGTAGTTTTGAGCAAGAAATAGCCTAAGAGCCAACCACCTGTAATACTAGAAAGTCTTGACTTTTTCTAGGATATATTTTTTGCCATATGATCTATGCACATGACTAATAAGGGACTGAGTGCGATAAGAAAACCACGAGTAGACGATATTGAATTTTTAGGGATAGTTTTAAATTATTTAAGCTTATACAGATCAGACCTAGAGAGTATGACGTTAGTAAGCTACTACAAGAAGCAGGTAGTACTATGAGATAAAAGATATGGAAGTTCCCTCTTAGGTTATGTGATTAAGTATTTATCCCCAATGTGTATAGTATGATATAATTTTGAAAGTGTATAGGGAGTTTGGGGTTAGTTGTTCCAATTTCTCATTTGAGATAGATGAAATTTTCCAAAGTATGATCCATGTCCATAGTTCAGAAAGATAGAATACAACCCCATAATAGAGTCAGATGAGGAGGAAAAGTTAGAAATGATCTTATGCTTCACTTTAGTACTTAGGGAAGAATTAGAGAATATGATACAAGCAAGTGGTTAACAGAAGCATAGTAAGCACATATGAATAGATATAGTGAATTAGAAATTTTCAGCAGAGTTAGTAGAAGTACAATTTGAGTTACTTTGTCAAGTTAACACTAGTGAGTGGATAACCGTTTGAATACACCGAAGGCGTGTTAGAACCTAAAGGGTTTAAGTTAAATTCGAGGTATAGAAATTGGTGAAAGAAGAAAACCATCTAAACAGTAACAGAGCAAGCTATAGAACAATAGCCTTTAAGAGTTATCAAAAAAGAGTTTCCCCCAAGACTGACAAGCTAGTATGCCAGTTATGTACATTATAAACCCGTTCATTTAAGTAATTCAGTTCTCCCAGTAAGTAGGACTTGCTTCAAGTAAGCCGAAGAAATGAGTCGTCAGTATTTTAGAGGAAATTAGCGGAACCACTAAATGACCACTTATTGCTAACTCGAGGGATCCACAGGCTCTAAATGTCATCTTTTGAACTAAGGGGAAGATCGTGCGATAAGGTGCCGATATAGATTATGTGTTTCGTGGGTTGATAAGTGTTGTATCCCGTATTTTTGAACGTCAGATTATTTGCTAAGATGGGACCCACACATCGAGATTTTTTTTGGGACATCTGAAAACTCATATGAATCACATATGAGAAGTTAAACACAACTCAAGAAGGACCCTTGGGCCAAATCAAAGTGGAAGTCCTCCAAACGAATATTTTAAGAGAATGTTTTCGGGTGATCTGACTTCAAGGGGAAGAAACGGTATTATAAGTTTGGAATTTGGAAAGGTACCAAGAACTAGAAGTTGTAGATAATTGAATTAGCTTTCCAACCATAGGTCGTGGGTGCCCAGGTGACGTCGGTACAAGGAGATATGAACGTTTTAAGGTTGAAAGGTCAGTGGGCTAGGCCCAACTCGGGACCAAACCGAGTTGGCCCAAAAACATCAAAAAAACAAAATAAGGCCCAAATTTGTGAGGCCCAACCGGCCATGGTTATGGCCCAAGCCCATATTAAATAAAATTTGGTCAATAAATAAGATGACTAAGTCATCTTATTCCACATAATGTTCTAGAAATTTCAAGAAAAGCAAGAACAAGAGAGAGAGGAGAAAAACTTAAGGCCATTTCGGCCAAGAGCAATTTTCACAAGAAAAATTTGCAAAAATTCTCCAAAAATCATTTTCTACCAAGTAAAGGGTGATTAACAAGGTGGAGTTGTTGTTGGAGCAAGAAAAATTCAAAATCATACAAGTTGTCAAGTTGTAGTCAAGTGAGAAGTTGAAGAAGAAAGGTGAGTTTTGATCTTGTTTTATGTGTTATATATGGTTTATATGTGTTGTAGTATGCTAAAATGGATGAAATTCATGAAGGAGAGAAATATAGTATATGGCCGTGTATATATATATGTGTGTGGGAGTCATGCTTCAATTATTTTAATTAGTGTTTAGTTGTTATTGTTGTGAATGATATGTGGAAAATGGAAGTTGAATGAGTTTGGAGAGATTGTAGTGGTGTATACATGTTGGAGCCGTGTGAGTGTGCATGGTATATGTGGCCGTGTATACTTGATGTATAGTCGTGTATATTGGTGAGTTGTGAAAGAATAATGAGCGAGTTGTAATTAATATCTTAATCGTTGTGTTGTAGATGTTATATCGCAAATAAAGACTTGACAAGTTTGGTGAAGTATTGGCAATTGGAAGTTTGTGTAAATTGAAAATAATGTTTTTGTATGGAAGACATGTAATGGTATTACTATGATGTTGTTGGAATATATGTATTATAAGGTTATTGTTGTTTCATTGGAATTGGAGAGTATTGAAGGAGGTAGAATGTTAATTGAAGTGTTGGAATGCACCTTGAATGGAATATGTGAATTTTTAGTGTGATTGTTGAATTATGTTAATAGTTTGGCTGGGTTTGAATTCCCGGATTGTGATTGATGAGAATTTGGCTATGTTGAATGTTGAGGATGGTATATTTACAGAGGAAGTGCTGCCGAAATTTCGGTAGCCAAGTGGTTCCTTAAGATTCTAACTCTAAGTACCCTAATGAAAGTTTGGGTAAATGTGACCAATTTGCAGATTTTGACGAGATTGCAACGTGAATTCGGAATAGCAAAAGAAGCGGAAAGAGGTATGTAAGGCTTCACCCTTCTTTCTATGGCATGTCTTAGTTGAAATAAGTTGGGTACGAGCCTCGGGGACAACTCGGTTCCCCGGAATCCGCACCTAAAGTTTTCCACTTTTTGTTCAATAGAATTGAACTAGAAAGTGTGCCAATTGTTGGAAAAACCTCCTACACCCTTAGAACTTGTATAAATGGGACCCGATTACCCTAAGACCCTCACAAGTAACGCTATGACACGTAACATACATAAATCGTATACGCTACCTCATCCGGCCCGAGGTGGGCCCGCTACTCTCGGATTTTTCCTTACAGTCTTGCTTGACTTACTTGAAGTGAATCCAAAGGGAACCTTTGATCCCGATTTCAATACCAAATGATAAATACTATGACTCCTCTAACGAGGGCACTTCCATGACGATAATGATAACAATGATGTTAGATAAGAGAATATGCCTATGATACGTACTACCAGAACGACTCTATGACTAAGATGACTAAGCTAAGTATCTTATGTAAACATGAAAATGATAAACTAATTTTTGAATCTTATTTATATTTCCTAGCTATGACTTTATTTTCTAAAAGATTTCAAAGTCTATGAATCGTCATCTATGATGCCCCGATTTAATTCTACGTTTACTTTAATATTATTCCCCGTTGGTAGTCTCACCTTAAAATACTCGTTCCTTCAAGGTGAGACAAAGCGATCACGAGTATTCTATAATATAATTGGAGGTCACCGACCTTACGTCACTCCGATGACTACATGATTCTTCTTTGGGCTTTCCTGCGTGCCTATGAGACATATGTATATAGGATACGTAAATGCATATAAGACATGTAAATGTATGTAAGATATGTGTATATATTTTTTTAAAACATGCACATGACGAAAGAGCTAGAGCGCTATAGACGCTGATGTACCTACACGACACACGTATATGTATATGATAAAAGAGCTAGAGCGCTATAGACGCTGATATATGTACATGATATATGCATGTGTATACGGGGAAAATGGAGGTAAGGGCAGAGCGTTATGAACGCATATCCACCTGATCAGTTGGCATTACATGATATGATATCGTCCCGGACGCGGGATGCCCGGACGCGGGATGTGTATATTTATGGTTAAATGGATCGGCTGCCGACGCCTCGGCAATATGAGATGTCCTATTTTATATGTATATGTATATGAACAAGGAAAGATTCTTAAAGGAAAGCTAAGTACGCATAGCACCTGCCAAGGGTATATATATATACAGGTTATGTTTCTATCCCAGGACATGTGTTGTAACTCTCTTATGTCATTATACATGATTCATATTTTCTGTATATTACTATTCATGCCTTACATACTCGGTACACTATTCGTACTGACGTCCCTTCTTGTGGACGCTGCGTTTCATGCCGCGCAGGTCAGCAGACAGGCGGATTTGATCCTTAGAAGCTCTACCAGCAGTGTTGACAGTGCTCCAGTTATTCCGGAGCCTCACTTCCTTGGTACTATTTTGTGTATATATATTCGGGCATGGCAGTACTCAGCCCTTTCTATGTATAAGTGTACTACGTCTAGAGGCTCGTAGACAGATATGTACAGTCAGTTAAGTATAGTTAGGTATATGGTGTTTTGGCATGCTAATGTTGATGTATAAGTGATAACGAAGTTTATTAGTCTATGTTCAGAATGACGCCGCTAATGTTAATGTTCAAAAACAAAATGGCTCTGTTTACATGGATTGCTAAGAGGTAAAGGTAAAACGATAGACAAGGGGTGCTCGGTACAAGTATCGGGTACTCGTCACGGCCCCTAGACGGGTCGTGACAGAAGTGGTATCAGAGCAGTTCGGTCCTAGGGGTTTGTCTACGAGCCGTGTCCAGTAGAGTCTTGTTTATGGGTGTGTAGCGCGCCACACTTATAAACAGGAGGCTACAGGGCATTTAGGAAATGTGACCTTCTTTGCATTCTGAAATCGTGCGATAGAGCTAAGTTGCCAGGCTTCCATATTCCTTTTCCTAAACCTGTGTTATGGTTTCAGTAATGCCGCCGAAGAAAAAGGCTACGATGGCTGAGAAAGCCAAGGGGGTGGCGGCCAGCAGAGTTGAACGGGAGCTAGAAGAAGAAGAATCTCATAATGAGGCTCCCCCTCAGACTGTTCCTGCTCCCCCTGCACCAGCAGAGCAGGAAAGAGTTCCAGCTTCAGCCCCCGCACCTCCAGTTCCACCGCCAGCAGTTCCGGGCCAGCAGATGGCAGAGGCCATCCAGTTATTAACCCAGCTCGTCGCCGCACAGGCTCAGCGCCAAGATGTAGACCTGGGAGGCAGAGCGGTAAGTGCAAGGGCCCGCGACTTTATCACCCTGAAGCCTCCAGAGTTTTATGGATCAAAACCAAAGGAGGACCCGCAGAGTTTTATAGATGAGATGCTGAGGACTCTGGGGATCATACATGCTTCGGATACGGAGTCCGTAGAGTTGGCTTCATACAGGCTGCGGGATGTGGCAGTTCTGTGGTACAGTAGCTGGATATCATCGAGGGGAGCAAATGCACCCCCTCCGGTTTGGCAGGAGTTCACTGAGGCGTTCCTGCGACATTTCCTACCGCCAGAGGTTCGACGGGCTCGAGCCGATATGTTCTTGAACCTGAGACAGGGAAATATGAGCGTTCGAGAATACAGCCTCCGTTTTAATTCATTAGCCAGGTATGCCCCAGCCATGATAGCGGATAAGGGAGATCATGTACACCGATTTGTGAGTGGGCTAGGGCCACATTTGGTTAAGGAATGTTTGACAGCTTCACTCCAGGACGGGATGACTATTACTCGAATCCAGGCCCACGCCCAAAATCTGGAGGAACAATATCAGCCACGGCGAGAGGAGCGTTACCCAGATAAGGGTTCCAGAAAAAGGGGCAGGTTTTCCAGGACTAGAAGCGAGTACAGAGGGGGACAGGCACAAGAGCTATTCAGGCATTCAGAACAACCGGCGGCCAATGCACCGCCTCGATTTACGGATAGGGGACTTAACCGTTCTACTCACTCACGACCAGATCAGAGTACTAAGGCGTCAGGATCCCAGTATAGAGCTGATTCTAGCAGGATGATGCCACCCCCGCCACGGTGTGCGCGATGTGGTAGACCACATTCTGGAGAGTGTCGCGCAGGTACAGGTGCATGTTATACTTGTGGGCAGGTTGGCCATTTGATGCGTGATTGCCCACTGAGGTATGAGGGAGACCAAGCCCAGCCCGTCGGGTCCGCGGTTGGTTCATCGTCGACCGTACGCCCTCTTGGACAGACCTCCCAAGCTCCAGCGGGCCGCGGCCGAGGTAGAGGAGGGACACCTAGTTCAGCTGGTCCTCCGCACCACCTATATGCATTGACAGGACGACAGGACCCTGAGCCTTCCGCAGACGCGGCCACAGGTATTTTTTCGGCACCTTCTATGATGTGTATGTTAATTGATTCGGATTCTATCCTATCCTACGTTGCCTTTATATTGCTGATCATATTAAGAATTCAGAAATTAGGACGAAAGGTAGCCATACGCACAGGTAAAAAGACGAATACTAGAGATTGCGGAGGTTAGAACCGTAAATAAAAGAAGAGATGTGTTACGCGGCGTTTCGAAAACTGCTAAGACCCCAACTCGTTCCATAATATGTGATATAAGTAGTGCGAGGGAGTGCGGGCGAAAATACTAACGCTAAGACGCTGAAATGCACTAAAGTTTCAAGGTTAAGCGTGCTAGGGTGAGAGTAATTTCATGATGGGTGACCCCCTGGGAAATATGCTGAAATTTTCACAAATGTGGGAACAAGAGACGAATGTGAAGCTAGGTAGTCCAATGTAAATTAGAGTGTGTGGAGTGGTTACAAACCCTATAAAAGTCATGTAGCCTGAGACGGACAAGACTAACGGAAGAGGAGAAAGCGTGACAGAAAGGGGACTTATTAACGTAGGGCCAACGTTCAGAGCTTACTTAATGGACTTACGATATAAAAGCGACCTAAGCGACATGTGATATGTATACGAAGGAGACCTCCCCGAAGTATTATGATACACTATGAGGCCAGTTTAACATTCGAGGACGAATGTTCTAAAGGGGGGAGAATGTTGTATCCCGTATTTTTGAACGTCAGATTATTTGCTGAGATGGGACCCACACATCGAGATTTTTTTTGGGACATCTGAAATCTCATATGAATCACATATGAGAAGTTAAACACAACTCAAGAAGGACCCTTGGGCCAAATCAAAGTGGAAGTCCTCCAAACGAATATTTTAAGAGAATGTTTTCGGGTGATCTGACTTCAAGGGGAAGAAACGGTATTATAAGTTTGGAATTTGGAAAAGTACCAAGAACTAGAAATTGTAGATAATTGAATTAGCTTTCCAACCATAGGTCGTGGGCGCCCAGGTGACGTCGGTACAAGGAGATATGAACGTTTTAAGGTCGAAAGGTCAGTGGGCTAGGCCCAACTCGGGACCAAACCGAGTTGGCCCAAAAAAATCAAAAAACATAATAAGGCCCAAATTTGTGAGGCCCAACCGGCCATGGTTATGGCCCAAGCCCATATTAAATAAAATTTGGTCAATAAATAAGATGACTAAGTCATCTTATTCCACATAATGTTCTAGAAATTTCAAGAAAAGCAAGAACAAGAGAGAGAGGAGAAAAACTTAAGGCCATTTCGGCCAAGAGCAATTTTCACAAGAAAAATTTGCAAAAATTCTCCAAAAATCATTTTCTACCAAGTAAAGGGTGATTAACAAGGTGGAGTTGTTGTTGGAGCAAGAAAAATTCAAAATCATACAAGTTGTCAAGTTGTAGTCAAGTGAGAAGTTGAAGAAGAAAGGTGAGTTTTGATCTTGTTTTATGTGTTATATATGGTTTATATGTGTTGTAGTATGCTAAAATGGATGAAATTCATGAAGGAGAGAAATAAAGTATATGGCCGTGTATATATATGTGTGTGGGAGTCATGCTTCAATTATTTTAATTAGTGTTTAGTTGTTATTGTTGTGAATGATATGTGGAAAATGGAAGTTGAATGAGTTTGGAGAGATTGTAGTGGTGTATACATGTTGGAGCCGTGTGAGTGTGCATGGTATATGTGGCCGTGTATACTTGATGTATAGTCGTGTATATTGGTGAGTTGTGAAAGAATAATGAGCGAGTTGTAATTAATATCTTAATCGTTGTGTTGTAGATGTTATATCGCAAATAAAGACTTGACAAGTTTGGTGAAGTATTGGCAATTGGAAGTTTGTGTAAATTGAAAATAATGTTTTTGTATGGAAGACATGCAATGGTATTACTATGATGTTGTTGGAATATATGTATTATAAGGTTATTGTTGTTTCATTGGAATTGGAGAGTATTGAAGGAGGTAGAATGTTAATTGAAGTGTTGGAATGCACCTTGAATGGAATATGTGAATTTTTAGTGTGATTGTTGAATTATGTTAATAGTTTGGCCGGGTTTGAATTCCCGGATTGTGATTGATGAGAATTTGGCTATGTTGAATGTTGAGGATGGTATATTTACAGAGGAAGTGCTGCCGAAATTTCGGTAGCCAAGTGGTTCCTTAAGATTCTAACTCTAAGTACCCTAATGAAAGTTTGGGTAAATGTGACCAATTTGCAGATTTTGACGAGATTGCAACGTGAATTCGGAATAGCAAAAGAAGCGGAAAGAGGTATGTAAGGCTTCACCCTTCTTTCTATGGCATGTCTTAGTTGAAATAAGTTGGGTACGAGCCTCGGGGACAACTCGGTTCCCCGGAATCCGCACCTAAAGTTTTCCACTTTTTGTTCAATAGAATTGAACTAGAAAGTGTGTCAATTGTTGGAAAAACCTCCTACACCCTTAGAACTTGTATAAATGGGACCCGATTACCCTAAGACCCTCACAAGTAACGCTATGACACATAACATACGTAAATCGTATACGCTACCTCATCCGGCCCGAGGTGGGCCCGCTACTTTCGGATTTTTCCTTACAGTCTTGCTTGACTTACTTGAAGTGAATCCAAAGGGAACCTTTGATCCCGATTTCAATACCAAATGATAAATACTATGACTCCTCTAACGAGGGCACTTCCATGACGATAATGATAACAATGATGTTAGATAAGAGAATATGCCTATGATACGTACTACCAGAACGACTCTATGACTAAGATGACTAAGCTAAGTATCTTATGTAAACATGAAAATGATAAACTAATTTTTGAATCTTATTTATATTTCCTAGCTATGACTTTATTTTCTAAAAGATTTCAAAGTCTATGAACCGTCATCTATGATGCCCCGATTTAATTCTACGTTTACTTTAATATTATTCCCCGTTGGTAGTCTCACCTTAAAATACTCGTTCCTTCAAGGTGAGACAAAGCGATCACGAGTATTCTATAATATAATTGGAGGTCACCGACCTTACGTCACTCCGATGACTACATGATTCTTCTTTGGGCTTTCCTGCGTGCCTATGAGACATATGTATATAGGATACGTAAATGCATATAAGACATGTAAATGTATGTAAGATATGTGTATATATATTTTTAAAACATGCACATGACGAAAGAGCTAGAGCGCTATAGACGCTGATGTACCTACACGACACACGTATATGTATATGATAAAAGAGCTAGAGCGCTATAGACGCTGATATATGTACATGATATATGCATGTGTATACGGGGAAAATGGAGGTAAGGGCAGAGCGTTATGAACGCATATCCACCTGATCAGTTGGCATTACATGATATGATATCGTCCCGGACGCGGGATGCCCGGACGCGGGATGTGTATATTTATGGTTAAAGGGATCGGCTGCCGACGCCTCGGCAATATGAGATGTCCTATTTTATATGTATATGTATATGAACAAGGAAAGATTCTTAAAGGAAAGCTAAGTACGCATAGCACCTGCCAAGGGTATATATATATATACAGGTTATGTTTCTATCCCAGGACATGTGTTGTAACTCTCTTATGTCATTATACATGATTCATATTTTCTGTATATTACTATTCATGCCTTACATACTCGGTACACTATTCGTACTGACGTCCCTTCTTGTGGACGCTGCGCTTCATGCCGCGCAGGTCAGCAGACAGGCGGATTTGATCTTTAGAAGCTCTACCAGCAGTGTTGACAGTGCTCCAGTTATTCCGGAGCCTCACTTCCTTGGTACTATTTTGTGTATATATATTCGGGCATGGCAGTACTCAGCCCTTTCTATGTATAAGTGTACTACGTCTAGAGGCTCGTAGACAGATATGTACAGTCAGTTAAGTATAGTTAGGTATATGGTGTTTTGGCATGCTAATGTTGATGTATAAGTGATAACGAAGTTTATTAGTCTATGTTCAGAATGACGCCGCTAATGTTAATGTTCAAAAAACAAAATGGCTCTGTTTACATGGCTTGCTAAGAGGTAAAGGTAAAACGATAGACAAGGGGTGCTCGGTACAAGTATCGGGTACTCGTCACGGCCCCTAGACGGGTCGTGACAATAAGTGTTAAGGAGATTATGTCAGAGGATCACAATTTCATGTCGCCAAGATAAGGTGCGTAAAGTGTGATTTTTGTCATGCCGTTGAGATCAAGTACTAGGTAATTATGTTTTGAGATAAAGTTCTAGATCGAATAGCGGGTTTTAAAGGCGTAACGACTCCAATTTTAGAGTAATTCATGCACTATGTGGTAGTAAGGCCCCGACGTACTCTACTCGTGCCTTTCGTACCTATGTCATGCCCATGTTAGAGATTTACACTCCACGTTTAAGATACAAGAACTAAGACTACATACGATAGCTAGCTATGCAAGGGAATGTCCTTTTATGTTTCCCACATCAGGGTGTGCTCATGTCTAAAGCTAAACACAGTATTCATGTCCCACGTATTTATGGTGCTTTTATACCCATGTCCACGTTCTAGCTTCTAAGTGATTTTCTATTATGATGTTGACGTTGATAAGGATCGAAGGAAAGGTAACATAATAGTTTAAAGACTAAGAATCCTATGGAACGCACACCTATTCCTTGGACAAGAGGAGAATGCCTTGGGTAAATGACTTATTTCGACATTAATGGTATACTACCTATGTTTTCACGTACTCATGTCCACGATAGACTTATTCGAGCATCCACCTATAGAAATAGCATAAAAATGATGTTGGTAAGCAATAATGAGAGTAAGTCAAGATGGATGTCCTATCCACGATTCTATGTAACTCATCCTTATGTTCCTCTAGCTAATGTTTTACGATCATGATAAAATGATTCCCTTTTTATTCCTCCAAGTATCTATGCCTCGTTATGTTCAATGTGAATTTCTACCCATGTCTTAGATGCTCGAAGAACGAAGTATTCATGCCTATAATCCATTCTTTCATGAATCTTATTTATAACAAGGGTGTTTAGTCACGGTGATAAGTGTAAGCTGTGTTGAACCATGTCCTATTCTTTCGGTATATCTAAATCCTAAAGGTAATGTTTTATCCATGCCCTATATCTCTGACTCAAGAGGGAAGCCTATAAATTGTGCTCCATGCAAGTCACACTTATGCCTTAGTCTTACTTTAATGCTCATGAACTCAAGTCCATAAGCCATAGTATGCAGGTACTCATGTAAGTGCCATGTTTTTCATGTACCCATGTCCCATGTCATGCTACTCACATATTCATGTTTTATGCCACATTAATCTCTTTTCCATGAATGTTCCATGTTACATCCTTCCATTTGGTGTATGCATGCCACGTTTATGTTCTAAGACGAAGTGTCTCCTATGATTCGCACGAATGATCCCTTGCTCTCAATCCTTTATGATCCGCTCATGATAATAAGCAAGATATGACAAGGTATTCCTATCTATGGTTCAGAGCAAACAAGAGTTCCTTTCTTGCACCCTATGGTGCTTAGCTCAGGAGTATTCTACTCAGATTCAAAGTATTCATGTCAGCCAGTCTTGATGTATTTATGTCCCACGTCATACGCCTTACGCCCAGGTAATCATGTCATGTTCATGCCTATTTCCAGTACTCATGTTATTCGTGCCTACAGATTCTCTTCCAAACCCCATGTATAGTAATCATGTAATTATTCAGCCAATACCCGTGTGTTCAGGCCAGCTCAGTATTCAGGTTAGCCACATTCAAGATTCAATAAACACGTTATGTCACATCAGGCATATTAAGATACCCTGTGAGTTGTGTGTTGGTACTTTTGTTAGCTGGCAGGTATTTGAGAAATATCGTGAAGGTCTGAATTATGAAGGAAGTCCTGCCATAAATTTTGTAGATTCCAGAGTTAGTAGCGATTCTTAACCACTAGTCATAAATCGAGGACAAGTGTGTCACGATTCTCATTCATGTAGGCACTACTCAGTTTCATGTTCCCGTGTACATGTTTCTATGTAATCACGTGTTCAGTTCTCATAATCCATGACCCTGTTCCCATGTAACCATGTCAAGCTCTTATGTTTTATGTCATGTTACTTTCACATTAATGTATTCAAGCCATGACCAGTCCCAATCTTAACCACGACCCATCATTCGAGGACGAATGATCCCAAAGGGGAGATATTATAACACCTCTTGCATTTGGGCTACGATTCGACTCGTAAGACGGGGCTATAATGAACCCAATTTGAGTACTGTAGAAATGGTGTTTGAAACCCAATCAAGACATGAGAAGATTCCTTTAGCAAAGGAAAGTCGGAAGCTACCCTACGGAGCGTGTTTTCGAGGGAGTTTGCACCATGCCTTACTTAAAATGAGTATACGGAAAACTCTGTAAGGAATTTGAATTTGGGAAAATTACCTTCTTGAAAGTTGTAGATCTTTGAAATACCTTCTCAAAGGTATATTATGAAGGTCAAACAGACATCTGTACAAAAAGTTATGTCCGTTTTACTAAAACAGTGTTCTGCCGATTTATGGTGGAATTTACGGGCCGTAGATTTGGGCTGTAAAATTGGTCCAAAAATCTCAAATCATTGTAATTGATTTACGGTGGGATGTAAAGACCTTAAAACTTTTACAGTCCATAAAATGGTGCGTAAAATAGGTCCCGACAGCAATTTTAAAACTTCGTTTTAAGGCTTTTTCACTTCATTCTTCACATCCCCAAGCCCTAGAACGACCTCCTATCCTCTCCCATCATCAATAAAACCAAGGTTAGCCTATTATAATCATTCCAAGTCAATTTTAATAAATGTCCTTGTAATATAAACAAGAAATCATCATTCCTAACCTAGGGTTTCAAGAAAACCCATCTCAAGGTTCAAGATTGAAGATTTTGGAAATCTTCTTCAAAGTTCAAGTCTTTAATTCAAGTTTTGGAGCATTACTAGGTATATAGGGTTTCTATCCACGTGTGAAAACATCTTTGTTCTTCCCCACGCCACGATCTTCCATGATCACACAAGTTACACCAAAACTAGGGTTTTAGCCGTGTTCATGATAACCCTAAGTACATGTACCATAATATACTATAATTGTGTGATTAATTCATTATTGTATTCTTAATAGTCCCTTTTAGTTATTGAGAATCTTTCTGTAATCCATGAAAACCCATACTTTGCACTCCATGGGTTCTTACATGCAAGTTATGAACTATTATGCTTATTTTCATGAAACTCTCACATGTCTCCCTGTTTTCATGCAAGTTATACTATGTAATTATATTCATGTTATATTATACAAACTATGTTACAAGTCATGTTTATGAAAAACCATGGGCTCAGATGCCACCTATATTCATGTTCGTGTTTTTGGGAGTTGCACAGATTACCGAGAAGGCTCAGATGGCCTAAAACTGCGTTTGCCAGCGTAGGATAAGGATCACTCCGCCCAATTAGGACGATACCTTCATATATTTCCCCATTGAGGGATTTGGATCCATTCATGTCATGTTCATGTCTTGTACCCCGGCAAGGTACAAGTTGGCTTAGCTGATCGGGCAGAGATCGGATGCCACGTGTTAATGTAGTGGTTACATGTCGGTTATATTAATTCTCCCCAACTTAAAATGCTTTTACTCATGTTATATATGCATTCATGTTCATGTTAGATACTCATGTTCATGACCAGACTTCACTTTCAGTTTCAGCTCTTATCATGTTATTTCACGTGCCACGTTTATTTCATTTAGTTGTTTTACATACCAGTACATTCAATGTGCTGACGTCCCCTTTTATTGTCTGGGGGCCTGCATTTCACGATGCAGGTACAAATTTACAAGACGACGCATCTGCTTAGTAGGACTCTACACGTATCAGCTTATTAGTGAGCTCCATCTCATTCGGGGTTTTAGTCAGTGATCTTTATTTTATTTGTTATGCATTTAAACGTATGTTGGGGGCCTTGTCCCAGCAAGTACGTTTCTAGTCAAGTCTCATGATTAGAGGTTTCATAGACTAGTCAGTTTTAGTTATGTTAGACATGCAAGGTGTTTAGCCATCTTTGGCTCAACTCATGTTATTTCTGCATTCATGTTTTAAACCAGTATTTTATAAATGTTATGATTCTTATGTTTTATAAAATCCCATCACATTCATGCTATATTTTCGCTCATGTATGCCTCATGATGATTTAGCAAGCCATGTGGTTTGCTCGATCACATGCAGTATGGCACCGAGTGTCGTGTTTCGCCCAGGTCATGATTCGGGGCATGACAAATAGATGCTTTAATTGACAAAGTATGTTTATTGAAGATTCTATAAGATCTACTAGTTTTTGAATATCTAAGAAAAATACCTTCGTTGCTTCGTGATCAAACTTACCAATGTTCTCTTTGCCATTGTTATGAATAAAACATTTGCATCCAAATGGATGAAAGTAACTAATGTTAGGTTTCATACTATTCCATAGCTCATATGGAGTCTTCTTTAGGATAGGCCTGATTAGACACCTGTTTAAAACATGACAAGTTTTACTTACAGCTTCTACCCAAAAGTGATATGGTAGATCATTTTTCATAATCATGGTCCTAGCCATGCCTTGCAGAGTTTTATTTTTCCGTTCAGTGACACCATTTTGCTGAGGTGATCTTGGTGAAGAGAAATTATGAGTGTAACCTTGTTCATTGCAAAATTCCTCAAAGGCTTTGTTTACAAATTCTCCTCCATGATCACTTCTAATGGAAGTGATGTAGTATCCCTTTTCATGGTGTACTTTCTCACAAAAAAAAACTTAAAAAATTCTTTAAGGTATCATCCTTATGAGCGAGAAATATAACCCAAGTGAAACGAGAGAAATCAACAACTATAACAAATGCATGCCTCTTTCCTCCATTTTTAGCAGTTCTAGTAGGACCAACAAGATCCATATGAAGTAGCTGCAAGGTCTTAGATGTAGAGACAATATCCTTTGAATTGAAAGAGTTTCTAGTTTGCTTACCTTTTTGACATGTATCACATATGTGGTTCTTCGAATAATTAGTTCAGGCAGTCCTAAAACTAATTCATGTTTTGCAAGTTTTCAATCAATCGCATACCTATGTGTCTAAGCTTCTTGTGCCATATCCAAGGATCTTCTCCCATTGAAGCTAGAAATATATGTCCAATTGTACTTTTGATAAGATTCATTACATATACATTTTTTGCGGCTTCCAGGAAGAATTTCTTTGCCTGACGAGTCTTTAATAATGCAACCTATTTTTCTAAACCTTACCTCAAGATCGAAGTCACATAGTTCATTTATGCTCAAAAGGTTGTACTTAAGTCCCATCACAAGATAAACATTAGTAATATCAAAAGAATTATTGCAAGCAATAGTTCCTATACTAGTTACTGTTCCTATGGAATTATCTCCAAAAGCTACCAATCCTTCATCAAATCTATGACTGATTTAAATAAAATTTTGTCGCCAGTCATGTGACTTGAACACGCACTATCTAAATTCCATTTTCCCTTTGGTTTTGTCTTGTGATGTTCCTGCAAAAATGAGTATTTACTTTTTTTAGGTACCCAAGCTTTCTTGGGTCCTTGGGGGTTAGCTTTATAATCATCAGTCTTGGCTTCCATACCCATCCTGTAGTTGTAGCATAATGAAATCTGCAATGATAGAATTTATGATCAGTTTTACCACAACAAGAATATTTTGAGAAAAGTGTTCTTTAATGACTGATTGGTTAGTCGAGTTGTGCATGGAAGTGCTATCACTTCTAGACTTCCTGTCATTATACTTGAGAGATCGGGTCGACTGATCAACCCTAACATGAAAAGTTGACTTACCAATTGATCCGCTAGAAGCTGTTTTGTCACTGATAGGTTTTTTTCCAGTTGACTTGTAACTACGAGTCAACTGATTTGACCTAATTGAACTATGACCGTAGATTTACACAAACCATTTAGTTGTAGCTACAAATCATGAACTTCTTCCTGAAGAAGGTCTCTTTCAATTTCAAGACTTCTAATTTTATTTCCCATTCTTTATTTTCTCTTTGTAATTTTCTATATTCATCAAAAACTTTATGTAGGACTTCTAGTGTTTGATCTAAAGGTTCTTGAGTTTCATTACATTTAGGACAGGAATAAGTTCTTACCTTACTTGTTTCGCTAAATGCCATGAAACAGACGTTTTCTATTCCTTCATCTTCATCTTCAGAGATCTCATCTTCACTCTAGCTGCTAAAAGCCCTTTGCTTTTGATAGTTTCTAGATGGTCTCCTTTTTTATTCAGGATATTCAGATGCAATGTGCCCATACTTTCCACACTCATAGAATTTTCCATCATTCCTTTGTTGTTGTTGCTTCTTGATCTTTCTCATGGCTTCTACCACAGTTAGATATATCATTGCTACTTTTTCTTTTTTAAAATCATCATCTAATTCATCAACTTGAGATTTGAATGAGACCACCTTTTTCTTTTCTTCCCTTTGATGTCTGTTGATATGATTTTTCTCAAAGGTCATTAGATTGCCTCTAAGTTCATCATAAGTAAGATTGTCTAGATTTCCATCCTCCAAGATAATAGCATTGGTTTCCCAACCTTTGGTAAACTTCAAACATGCTTTCATACTTGTTGAGAATTTGAGTACACAACCCCAAGTGACTTGAGTTCGCATATGATCTTGCTAAACCTGGTGAACATTGACTCAATGTTTTCATTATCTTTCATCATGAAGGTTTCTTAGTCATGTTGTAGCGCATAAATCTATTTTCTCGTACTTTGGAAGTCCCTTCATAAGTGACTTCCAACTTTCCCACATTTCTTTAGCAATTTCACAAGTTGATATCTTTCCATATTCTTCTTCACTCACTGCACACTAAAGTAGACTTATAGCCTAGCATTTGTTGCAATTACTTCTTTTTTGCTCTTTAGTAATATGAAAAGATTCCACACCAACCTTAGTTTTTTATTCCTTTATGTGCAGCTGTGGGAAGAGGCTTTGGTCCCTTTTTAATCACGAGCCATGCTTGGTAATCAGTTAATTGACCAAAGATTTTGAACCTTTCCTTCTAGCGATTGTAGTATTCACCGTTGAAAGTGCAAGAGGGGGAGGGGGTGAATTTTACTTTTTTCTCTTTGTTAGTCGACTGTCTAAGTGTAGTAGTCGACTAGTACTTACCTAATGCAGAAATTAACTTGCAAAAAGTAAGTGACACACGATATTTTATACTGGTTCAGATCTAATGTAGATCCTACTCCAGTCCCCTTGGGTTTCAAGGGTGTTCTCTGTAGCTCTTTTGTAATTTGGTTTGGTACAATGGTTTGTTTGAACAGAGCTCCTACATCTACACTCAAATTATCGTAATATTTTGATACAATGCCTCATCAACTATATTTTATCTCTCTTCTCTTTTTTGTTTACACAGTAAATCACTTAGTATTATAATGCTTATAAAAAGTAGAGCAAGGAACTTGAGAAGGTTAAGACGAAGGTATGTTTGTTCTCATCAATTGAGCCTCCTTATATAGTCTTGAAAAGTAGATGTTTGGGCTCTTTCACAGAGATGGCAACCCAAGAGAATTGATCCTTGGAGATAGAAATTGATTGATCCTATTTCCAGGAATAAGGATAGAGCTTTTCAAAATTGATTGCTTTCCAGGTAAAAGTGTATTGCAGCAATCAATATCTTGACTTGGAATCTTCACTTCCTTGCTTTGTACTTGCCTGATCTTGACTAAGGATTTACTTTGATTGATCTTCCTTTATTTGAGGATGCTTGGTACTTGACTCCTTAATTGGAATTAGCCGTTGGTACTGGAAAGAATATTTCATTTCCTTCCAGTGATTGATCCATGCAATATTCCCTTTTTTTGTTCTGTCGTTGCTTTCTATTTGGATTAGGGTTTGTTTTGAAGTCCTTGTATGTTGTCCATTTGCCTCTTTAGTCATATTTTCTTTTTGTGCCAGCAAAATATATTAATCATCATTAAAATATGCACTAACAGAGTGCATGTGAAAAATGACTTTTGAGGTCAGTGGGATAGTCATTGCCTTTGGTGTAGTTTGCTTATAATAATAGCTATAATCCAAGATTCAGATGGCACTACCTAAGGCATTATATGGTCGTCATTGTCGTTCTCCCATTAGTTTATTTGAGGTGGGGGAAGCGAAACCTTTGGGTGCAGATTTTGTACATCATGCCTTAGAGAGGGTCCAATTTATCTAGAATAAATTTCAGACAACATAGAGTAGGCATAAGTCCAATAAGGAAAAGAGGAGTCATGGACTTATGTTCATGGTTGAAGATCGTGTATTACTAAAAGTATCATATGTGAGAGGAATTATTAAGTCTGGAAAGAAGTCCAAGTTTTATCCGAGGTTTATTGGACTATATTAGTTCTTGTAATAGGTTGGTGTAGTTGCCTATAAGCTTGCTTTACCTCCCGAGTTGGTGGTGCATTCAATTTTCCATATTGCAATTATCCGAAAGTATCTTCAAGATGATACTCATGTCGTACACAGTCCAATTCGACAAGGATTTGTCATATTAAGAAGTTCCTACAACTATTTTGGACAAGAAGGTTTACTAGTTGAGGTCAAATAAGCTTTATTTGGTGAAAGTGTTGTGTTGGAATCATCCACATGACGAAGAAACTTGCAAAATGAGGCCGAAATGTAGAACAAGTATCCTCACTTATTTTGACAGCTCGGGTACGTTATCTTACATCGTTCGAGGTTGAAAAGTAAAGTGTTTAAGTGAGGGGATAATGTAACAAACTAGCTCCTTATTTTGAGCATATGTGTTTCAATTTATATTTTGAGCATTCATATAAGTTGGTATAACTATTCGTGACTTGTTGAGATGGTTCAAGTTAACACATGAGGAGCTCAGGGGTGTTTCGAAATTAATTTAGCATTTTGTTTGTTGCAGGTGCATCAATATCTTGTGCACTGCAAACACAAGAAGTAAAGTTATGTGAGGATCTATGAAGGTGAGCTTTTGGACAGAGAAAGAGGAGGTTCACAACCACAACTTCCACATAGGAAGGTCCTACGTGAGCAAAACTAGAGTTGACTATTTAATAATGGAGCTGGTGTTTCTCGAACACAATACCTAGACCACAAAAACGAGGTCTGACAAGATAACACTCGATAATTAGATTGTTTTTCCTCGATGTAGTGATCTGGTTTGATCATAGATTGTTTGTCCCAAACGTACACACAAGTTTACATGGTGGTACAAGTAATATAGTGATTTCAGAAATCGAATGTTGAACCCACATGGACTTGTGATTAACTATCAAATAAACTACACTAATGCTAATTATCTAAACAAGAGATGAAATCTGAAGGTTATAATTATAAACTAACTAAAATAATAGAAAATAAACAATGAACTTCAACCAAGAAAGAGCGAGGTTTTATGTTGTCAATGATATGAATGTTCTACGGTTGCAGTTGGTTCACCAATTTTATTGAGTTCTTGAACTATTTCTCCTTAATTTGAATTATTGACTATTGCTAATTAATTGGAATATTAACTGTCATAGTATTCTCCCGAACTATTACTCGTCTATTCAAAACAGTTCATCGCCTATATTTCTATGGAATTGACCTGGGTATATTCCTATCCTAGCTCTAGTCTAGGATAATCAGATCATGCTCTCTTTACTTCTTCTCTAAGTGTGGACTATGACATATATGGCATCAGAGATGGACTCCCGTAGTTAGTAGGACAAATTTCACAAAGATTGTTCAGATCCTAAGACGGGTTGTCTGTGACATCCAGAACAGTGAAAGGCTTATGAGAGAAAATTAATGAGAATGACTTATATGATACTAGGCTGGCAAGCTTTCAAAAATTGGTGTATATGACATCCTAGACAAACCCCACAATAAAGGCGATGGAAAAGTAAAGTGTTATATATATATATAAAAAAAATAAGACACATATTTACATGGTTACACATGCTTTTAACTCTCATGGATAAATTCACGAGGCATGTTGGACTAAAGCCTATAACATGTTTTTAGACAATAACAATTAGTGGATGATTACTCGTCTATCTAAAATTAAGGAAAACATAACTAATTTTATTTAGTGATGTGAAATCTGTATTACTAATTATTTCTTTCAAGGTGGAAAATTCATAATTCATTATTTTAATAATAGCGAAATTGTATTTAACTTTACTTAATACATGAAAAACTCTCATTTTCTTCCTTTTTAGCTGATAACGCCTTAATTACCTATTACTTATTAAGCTGGTTGAGTTGAGACCAAGAAGTGATAGGTTTATTCCTATTGAAGTGTGAGTCCGTGAAGGTTATAGATTTTCTAAAAAATAACAACCAATTTTATACTAATATTTTAAATGATTGCAAGTCATTGATGCTGTCACGACCCAACTAGGGGCCGCGACGGATACCCGATACTTGTACCGAGCACCCCCCTAACTCGTATCTCATTCTTATTACTGAGTGGGCCATAGTGGTAAAACCGTTATTTCTTTACTTAATTCTATCATTAATAGCATAACCGTAATCAGGTGTTAATGAAATCTGCTAGCATGTTATACAACCCCAAAACGAACAAAAGTACAAACCATCTGACTGTATATATCTGTCTACGAGCCTCTAAACATAGCACACATATATATATAAGAAAGGTCGGGTTCTACCGAGCCCGAATATGTACACAAAAGTAGTACCAAGAAGCTGAGGCTCCGGAACAACTGGAGCGCTGACACAGTACTGCTGATGGAGCTTCTAGGAGTCAAATCTGTCTACCTGCTGACCTGCGCGGCATGAAACGCAGCGTCCACAAGAAGGGACGTCAGTACGAGTAATGTACCGAGTATGTAAGGCATGAATAATAACATTCGGACAATATAGAACAACGATAATGACATAATAGAAATGTAGAGCATGCCGTGAGGTAGGAAAATAACCTGTACATATAAGTGCCTTTCGGCGGATACCATGCATACTTAGCTTTCCTTTGAAAAACATTTCTTACTCATATACATGTGAGGATAGAACGTGTCATATTGCCGAGGCGTCGGCAACCGATCCATTTAACCATAAATATATATATATATATCCCGCGTCCAGGCATCCCGCGTCCGGGATGATATCAAGTCAAATACGGATACATGTATCGTGTGTATATCCCAGCGTCTATAGCGCTCTGCCCTTTTTCCCGTCTTCCCCACATACATATATATATATCATAGCATGCAGGAAAGTCCAAAGAAAAGCTATAACCCTATCGGAGTGACGTAAGGTCGGTAACCTCCGATTACCTTATGGAATAACCATGTCCGCTTGTCTCACCATGAAGGAATGATACTTATAAGATGAGACTATCAACGAAGGACAACACTAAGAAAACATAGAATAAAATTATGGACATCGTAAACATCAATTCATATGCTTTGGAATCCTTAGAAAATAGGGTCATAACCAAGGAATAGAATTAACGATCAAGATCTAGTTTGATACTTTCATGCTCATATTGAATCCTTAATTTAAGGCTCTTAGTCGCGGAATCATTCTTTTCATACTCATCATAGACATATTCTCTTTCTTAACATCATCGTTATCATTATCATCATAGAAATATCCTCATTAGAATAGTCACAACACTTATCGTTTGGTAAACGGAAAAATAAAGAAAAATCCGGGAACCATGGGCCCACCTCGGGTCAAATGAGGTGGCGTACACAATTTACGTACGTTACGTTTTATGACGTCACTTGTGAGAGTTTTAAGGTAGTCGGGTCTCATTTGTAAAAGTTCTAGATAGCTAGGCAATTCTTCCCACTATTCATGAAAGGTCTAATTCAATTCTGTTGAAAGAAAAAGGGGAAACTTTAGGCGCGGATTCCGGAGAATAGAGTTGTCCCCGAGGCTCGTATCCAACCTAGTATGTCTAAGACATGCCAAAGAAGGAAGAGTAAATCCTTACATACATTTTTCCGCTCCTTATGCTACTCCAAATTCAATGTGCAAATCCGCCAAAATCTACAATTTGGTCACATTTACCAAACATTGATTAGAGCATTTAGAAGTTGAATCTTAAGATAACACTTGTCTACCGAAATTTCGGCAGCACTTCCCCTGTAAATACACCATCCCCAAAATTCAACTTAGCCAATTTTTAATCAACAACAATCGGGGAATTCAACCCGGCCAAACTATCAACATAATGCCAACAACCATACTAACTATTTCCATATTCAATCCAAGATACATTATAACACTTCAATTAACATACTACTTCCTTCAAAACCTTCCAACTCCAATAAAACAATAACAACTTTATAATATATATTCCAACAACACCATACTAATATCATTGTCTTTCATACATGTAAAACATAATATTCAATTTACATAAACTTCAACCACAAGTCTCCAACTTCTACCATTTCACTAAGATTATTAAGCTTTTATTAGCAATATAGAATCCACACAACAACAACCAATATACTAAATAAAATTAACTCAGTTTCCTCCACTCCACACCACAACTACACGGCTACCACACACACAACACTCACGGCCACACACCTATATTCTTGTTCTTCATGAATTTCACTCACTTTTATACACTACAACATGCACAAGCATCCATAACATAAAAAAAAGAATGAATTCTTACCTTTCTCCTCACTTCTTCACTTGGCTAAAACTTCCAATTTGCAAGAATATGAATTTTTCTTCTTCCAAAAACCACTCCACCTTGCTAGGAATCCTTCAATTGATAGAAAATAATTTTTTGAAGAAAAGTTTTTCCAAAATTTTTGTTGATCTTGCCTTGGCCGAAATGGCCTAGGGGTTTTTCTCTTTTTTTTTTTTTGTTCCTTGTTTCTTGAAATTTCTAGAGGATTATGGACAATTAGAAGACTTAGTCTTATTTTATTTTGACCACTTAGGATTTAGTTGGGCCTAGGCCCACCCATGTGGATGGCCCAAGTGGCCCCTTTTTAATTTTCAAGCCCATATTTTGCTCTCTTGGTCTTGCAACTCATAAATTAATTTTTTCCAAAATTCCACATTTGCCCTTAGCCTCCGTCCATATTTCCACGAGTCATATTGCAAATATACCCTTTTTACCCCTAGCCTTTCTTAATAATTCCGCTTCTAAATTCTTCATAAGCAACTCATATGCCAAACAAAACAAAAAATAAGGCCTTGCTTGTTGTCTTCCCGCGATTATCTTGAATTATCCGATTGCACAAAAATGCGGGATATAACATCCTCCCCCCCTTTTGAACATTCGTCCTCGAATGTTAAACTGGCCTCATAGTGTATTATAATATTTCGGGGAGGTCTCCTTCGTAGATACCTCCCATGTCGCTTAACATATCCATTTTAGGATCTTAGGTTGCCTTTATGTCGTAGGTCAATTGAGTTAGCTCCGAACGCTGGCCCTGTGTTAATAAGTCCCCTTTATTGGATCTTGAATCGTCATAGTCCATTTTAGGTCTAACATGTTCTCCCCTCCTTCATTAAGAGGGTCTACACACGCCTATTCCCTTTAAATAATCGTCGCCTTCCGCGGTCTTTTACAATTGTAATTCCTTCTTTGCGGAGTTTGTCGCGTCTATTCCCTTGCCAGATATGTTCCCGTATATCACCGCACTAGGGCTTTCTAGCCTTAACTAGTATGGGTTCGGCATCGGTCTTACCCTGTGACATCCGTACTTATATCCTTCATCACGTCTTTTGAATTTCATTCAGCTAGCATATTCTATGTATCGCGACACTGTTTGTTAGGGTTCTACAGTCACAGATAAGATGTCATGTACATATATACATTTCCACCACTATTTTACTGACAACCACTTCCAAAAGCTAATCAAACTTTCTTTAGTCCTGAAGCTCTGTCATGCTTTCTCCCCTTCTGCTAGTCTAGTCCGTCTCAGCCTACACGACTTCTACAGGGTTTCTAACCACTTCACACACCCTAATTTACTTTAGGCTACCTAATTTCACATTCGTCTCTTGTTCCCACATTTATGAAATTTGCAGCATATTTCCCAGGGGGTCACCCATCCTGAAATTGCTCTCACCCTAGCACGCTTAACCTCGAAACTTTAATGCATTTTAGGGTCTTAGTGTTAGTATTTTTACCTCCATTCCCCCGTACTGTCTATATTACATAATATGGGGCAAGCTGGGGTCTTGACCATTTTCGGAGCGCTCTTGTAACGCATCTTTTCCTTTTAATTACCATTTTAGCCTTCGTAACCTCCAGTATCCGCCCCTTACCTATGTGTACAACTACTTTTGTTCCAAATTTCCAAATTCTGAGTACGATCAGCAATACAAAGAACAGTATACGATAGAGTGGAATCTAGATCAATTAACACATACATATCATAGAAAAGTGCCGATAATGTATCCGTGGCTGCGTCTGCGGAAGGTTCAGGATCCTGCCGTCCTGCCAATGCATATATGCGGTGCGGAGGGCCGGCTGAAATGGGTGCCCCTCCTCCTCTGCCTCGGCCACAGCTCGCTGGAGCTTGGGAAGTCTGTCCAGGAGGGCGCACGGTCGACGATGAATCAACCGCTGATCCGGCGAGCTGGGTTTGGTCTCTCTCATTCCTCAGTGGGCAATCACGCATTAAGTGGCCAACCCGCCCACAAGTATAACAAGCACCTGTACCTGCGCGACACTCTCCAGAATGTGGCCTACCACACCGAGGACACCGTGGCGGGGGTGGTATCATCCTGTTAGGATCAGCTCTATACTGGGATCCCGAAGTTCTAGTACCCTGATCTGCTCCTGAATAAGTAGAACGGTCAAATCTCCTATCCACAAATCGAGGAGGTGCACTGGCCGCTGATTGGCCTGAATACCTAGATTGCTCCTGTGCCTGTCCCCCTCTATACTCGCTTCTAGTCCCGGAAGATCTGCCCCTTTTTCTGGAACTCTGATCCGAATAGCGCTCCTCTCTCCGTGAATGATACTGTTCCTCCAGGTTTTGGTCATGGGCCTGAATGCGAGTAATAGTCATTCCGTCCTGGAGCGAAGCCGTCAGGCACTCCTTAATTAAATGTGGCCCCAATCCACTCACAAACCGTTGTACGTGATCTCCCCTATCAGCTATCATGGCTGGGGCATATCTGGCTAACGAGTTAAAGCGAAGATTATATTCCCTGACGCTCGTATTTCCCTGTTTAAGATTCAAAAACATATCAGCTCGAGCTCGTCGAACTTCCGGCGGTAACAAATGTCGCAGAAATACCTCAGTGAATTCCTGCCAAACCGGGGGAGGGGCATTTTCTCCCCTCGAAGATATCCAACTATTATACCACAGAACTGCTACATCTCGCAACCTGTATGAAGCCAATTCCACTGACTCTGTATCCGAAGCATGTATGATCCTCAGTGTCCTCAGCATCTCATCTATGAAACTTTGGGGGTCCTCCTCTGGTTTCAATCCATTAAACTCTGGAGGCTTCAGAGTGATAAAATCACGAGCCCTCGCACTCACCGCCCTGTCTCCCTGGCCCTCATCTTGCCGCGGAACTTGTGCGGCAACTAGCTGTGTCAGCAGCTGAATAGCCTCTGCCATCTGTTGGCCCGCAGCTGCTGGCGGTGGAACTGGTGGTACTGGGGCTGGAGCTGGAGCTCCTTCCTACTCTGCTGATACAGGAGAAGCAGGAGAAGTCTGAGGGGGAGTTTCATTATAGGACTCGCCTTCTTCTATGTCACGACCCAAGCCCGTAGGCCGTGACTAGTGCCCGATCTGGGCACCCAAACCCATCTATCAAATGCATTCAAATATATAGCAGAAGCCGACAAGGCTATATTCCAAATTTAGATAATTTCCAGAAAAATTTCGGCAGAGTTTCCTTTGTTTTACAGACTATCCAAAATAACCGTGTACACAACAAACACCAACAGAGGCCACACAGGGCTAACAAAGCAATGTATAAACATATGCGGACCGGCCGCCTCGGCATATGGGATCGCCCAAAAAACATATACACATAACCATATAGAAAGACCCTAACCCACAAACATTTCCACAAACCTCTAAACAGACCGACAGAATCATATGACGGGACAGGGCCCCCGCCGTACCCAAATAGTCAGATATACAGAAATATATATACATAGCAAAAGATGTATGTACCAAAAGTGGACTCCGGATCAAAGGGAGTACTCCGAAATAGCATAAAGTGGAGCCTACAGTGGTGGATCACCTGTGTCTGTACCTGCGGGCATGAAATGCAGCCCCCGAAGAAAAGGGGGTCAGTACGAAAGATGTACTGAGTATGTAAAGCATGGAGTACAGAAATATAGACCACAACTGAAAGCAAACAGGATACAAAGGAGAGAATTGCCGAACAGTATAGCCAAATGTGTATCAAAATCATATATACATAATGCAAACAAAATCATGCAAAGCTCAGGAACGTGGTCACCACTCCGACGCTGGTGCCACACACAGCATAACACCAGAAGGTTCAAATCTCCGTACATCCCCGAGCACACACATATCAGCATATCATATCACCAGCCATATCACAGCATAACACCAAACGGAACCCGGCCCTATGGCGAGGTCTCGGGAACCGTAACACAGCATACGATCGAATTTATCATAATGCGCACGAATCATAACCGGCCCAGGACCCGGTGAACGAAGTCATAATAAGGCACGAGCGGAGTCGTGAGCAAACAATGCAATTGTATATCAAAATAGCCTTTCAAAACTTGAGTACTTCATAAGTCATTTCATTAACCAAAGTAGTCGGATAATTAGTTAGTACGGAAGTTTATTTCACAAAAATGTTTCCAAAGTGGTACGTATGGCTCACAACATAGCTTAGTATATTATAGTAATCAAAACATTATTTCATAGAGGACAATTTCAAAATCGAAGATTCTTTATCGAAACTTATCCAAAAAGAGAGCCTAATAGAACGAATAAGGCATCTCGGGGTTAGCGGGCCCACCTCGGGTCAAGTCGAGGTGGCGATTATAAATTACGAACATTTAGTGTCTATGGGATCCTACATAAATATTTCGAAGTAATCCGATTGCATTTGCATAAGTTTCGGACGCTTACTTGCTTTCTAGCTAAAATAGGGTCATTAGGCTTCAGTTGAATTGAATAAATAGTAGCCATTTTATAGATCGGATTTCGAGGAGCAGAATTGCTCCCGGGGTTCCGATATCAACCTAACATACTAAGACATGCCAAAAGAAGAAGTGGGGAGCTTTACATACCTTATAAACGTCTTATGCTCACCCCAAACTCAAGTCCCGTTTCGTCCAGAATCTGCAAATGGTCAAAGTTACCAATTAGAGATTCTAAGGCTTAAGAATTTCCTTAACTTCATTTTTGTCTACCGAAATTTCGGCAGCATTTCCCCTATATATCTAACACCCCCGAGACTTAGCTCGGCTCAATAAACATCAACACAACAACCCAAACATCACAAACATCATAAGCCACAACTAAATCATTCTAACTTCAATATTCTTTCTTTCTACATAAATCAACAGCTTTCATTCAAACTTCGAAATACCAAACTAACATCCACATTATTGTATTCATTTACTCATTCAAGATTATTCAAACACGTCCCAATAATATTCCAAGAAATATACATAAGTTCAAACAATTCGCTACTTTCCATATTACATCCCAAACGTCAACAACTACGACGAACTTACTAACTCGCATTGTTTTATTCCAAATTCATTAACAACAACCATAAGTCACATTTGAAGTCTTAATATCATAATTATACAACGATATACACAAATATACCGAAATCATATACTTTCCCATAATAATCCGCAACCATTTTCCAATGCCAATTCGATTCGTTAAACATTCATTTACGTCATAAATGTCACAACGACGCAACTAACCAACTAAAAAAATCAAAGTCACGTTGCCTTACACTCCTTATAGCCCACGACCACTACATCAACCACACACACACACACGATTTCATACACACACCAAAACTACGAAATTATCGTCTATGCTCAATCCTTATCATATTCATACCAATTCCATAACATTAAAGTAGCAAAATTCATACCTTTACTTGAAATTCCGACTTGTCACAAACGTGCTCCTTTCACCAAACTAATTGTACCCCGTTGAAGAGCGTCTTGAGTACTCTACAAATATGGGAAGAACAAGATTTTTGGATTAGAATCAAGGCTTGGGAATTTTTTTTTTCTCTTTGGTTCGGCCGAGAGCCTCCTTTAGTGGGTGTTCTTCAATTTCTTGTGTTTGACTTGGTTTCTTGATAACTCTAAGGGATCATTGATATATATCTTGTTCTAATGATCACATGTATATCACATGACCATTAAAAATGGGCTTGGACCTTGCCTTATGGCCGGCCACCCCATGGTCTTTGGGCCTCAATTTGTCTTCCAATTTTCTTGGCCCAATTCATTAAAAATCCCGTTTTGTAATTCCCGAAACTAATTTCCGAAATTCCAAATTTACCCTCAGCCTTTCCCAATGTCTTAGCACCAATAGTTTCATAACCAACATAGTCATATTAACTAGAGTTAAAATATTTTCTTATAACATACAAGTCTCAATTTTTTTTTTCCAATTTCCAATTATGTGAAAACACGGGACATAACATTCTCCCCTCCTTAAGAACATTCGTCCCCGAATATTAAATTAATCTTATAAAGTCTCATGATCATGGCGGGGGTGTCCCTTTTAATAATGGCATACGTAATTCATTTTGTCAACCAACACCACAAACTAAAAAGTTTAGATTACCTGTGGACGTCGGGAACAAGTGGGGGTATTTATTCTTCATCTCGTCCTCCGCCTCCCAAGTCATCTCTTCCCGGTTATTGTTGCGCCACAGGACTTTAACGAAAGGCACTTCCTTAGTGCGCAGTCTCCTCACCTGTCGATCCAGAATAGTTATAGGCTGCTCGTCATAAGACAAATGCTCCGTTACCTGGATGTCATCCACCGGGAATATCCTGGAAGGATCACCAATACATTTTCGCAGCATAGACACATGAAATACCGGGTGTACGGCCTCCAAGTCGGATGGTAAGTCTAGCTCGTAGGCGACCTCGCCTATCTTTCGAACAATCTGATACGGCCCAATATACCGCGGGCTCAACTTACCCTTCTTACCGAATCTCATAACACCCTTCATAGGAGACACCTTCAGGAATACCCAGTCGCCAATCTGGAACTCTAACGGTCGACGTCATCTGTCTGCATAAACTTTCTGTCGACTCTGAGCAACCAATAATCGCTCCCGAATAAGCTTTACCTTATCTACTGCTTCCTGGGTCACCTCTGGCCCAATCAGCTTAGTTTCGCCTACGTCAAACCAACCAATAGGAGATCTGCATTTCCTGCCATAAAGGGCTTCATACGGTGCTATCTGAATGCTGGAGTGATAACTGTTATTATAAGCAATTTCAATAAGCGGCAAATGATCATCCCAGCTGCCTCTGAAATCAATAACGCAGGCCCGCAACATATCTTCCAGCGTCTGAATAGTGCGCTCGGCCTGCCCGTCGGACTGAGGATGAAAAATTGTGCTAAGGCTCACCTGAGTCCCTAATCCCTCCTGAAATGACCTCCAGAAATTTGCCGTAAACTGGGCACCCCGGTCAGTAATAATAGATACAGGGACTCCGTGGAGTCTGACTATCTCTCTGATGTACAATCTAGCGTAGTCCTCAGCCGAATAAGTAGTCCGGACTGGAAGAAAATGGGCTGATTTCGTCAATCTGTCAACAATAACCCAAATAGAATCATACCTGCGTGGAGTGCGCGGTAACCCAACGACAAAATCCATATTAATCATCTCCCATTTCCAGGCTGGAATTTCCATCTCCTGTAATAACCCACCGGGCTTCTGGTGTTCAATTATAACCTGCTGGCAATTCGGGCACTGACTAACGTACTCTGCAATATCTTTCTTCATACCGTCCCACCAATACAAACTTCTGAGATCATGATACATTTTAGTGGAACCAGGATGAACAGAATACCGCGCATTATGCGCCTCGGCCATGATTTGTCGCCGTAAGCCTGCAACATCTGGAACACAGAATCTGCCTTCATATAATAATACCCATTCAGGTGAAATTTCAAACGGAGTCTTGTCTTTATTAAGGGCCACATCTCTGTACTGAACCAGGATAGGATCTTCAAACTGACGATGCTTTACCTCTGCTATAATAGATGATTCAGCAACTGCACGAACAGAAATCCCAGAATCTCCAGAATCCGCCAAACGAACTCCAAGGCTGGCCAACTGATGAATTTCACGAACCAAGTCTTTCTTATCAGATGGTACATCAGCTAAACTGCACATGGACTTGCGGCTAAGTGCATCCGCTACCATATTGGCTTTTCCAGGATGATACAGAATATCAACGTCATAATCTTTGAATAATTCAAGCCATCTTCTCTGCCGCAAATTTAGTTCTTTCTGCTTAAAAATATACTGGAGACTCTTATGGTCCGTATAAATATCAACGTGGACCCCATATAAATAATGCCGCCAAATCTTCAAAGCATGAATCACCGCGGGTAACTCAAGATCATGAGTGGGATAATTCTTCTCGTGCGGTCTGAGCTGCCGGGAAGCATAGGCTATGACTCGACCGTGCTGCATCAACACGCAACCTATCCCAATACGAGAGGCATCACAGAAAACAACATACCCGTCTGATCCCTCTGGAAGAGTCAAAACTGGTGCTGTAACTAACTTTTCTTTCAACATCTGAAAGCTGCGCTCGCAGGCATCGGTCCACTGAAATTTCGCTGCTTTCTGAGTAAGCTTCGTCAGTGGTGCTACAATAGAAGAAAAATTCTCCACGAACCTGCGATAATATCCGGCTAATCCCAGAAAACTGCGCACCTCTGTCGGTGTAGTAGGCCTGGGCCAATTCTGTACAGCCTCAATCTTCTGCGTATCGACCCGAATACCATCTGCGCCGACAATATGGCCCAAGAATGCCACAGAAGTTAACCAGAATTCACATTTGGAGAATTTAGCATACAATTTCTGTTGACGGAGAGTGCCAAGTACCGTCCTCAAATGATCCGAATGCTCCTCTGCTGATCGTGAATAAACCAAAATATCATCGATAAACACAATCACGAACATGTCCAGGAAAGGCCGAAATACCCGATTCATCAGATCCATAAATACTGCTGGAGCATTAGTCAACCCGAAAGACATGACTCTGAATTCATAATGCCCGTACCGGGTTCTGAAAGCTGTCTTTGGGATATCAGATTCTCGCACTCGCACCTGATGATAACCTGAGCGCAGATCCACCTTTGAAATATATTTAGCACCCTGCAACTGATCAAACAAATCATCAATCCGGGGGAGGGGATATTTATTCTTTATAGTCACCTTATTCAGTTGCCGATAATCAATACACATCCGCAGTGACCCATCTTTCTTTCTCACAAATAATACCGGCGCTCCCCAGGGTGATGTGCTGGGTCTGATAAAGCCCTTATCCAGCAAATCTTTCAGCTGCTCCTTCAACTCCTTCAATTCAGCTGGTGCCATCCTGTACGGAGGAATAGATATAGGCTGCGTATCTGGCATCAAGTCGATAGTGAAATCTATCTCCCGTTCGGGCGGAAGACCCGGAAGCTCATCAGGAAATACGTCTGGGAATTCATTAACGACCGAAACAGACTGAATGGTAGGTGTCTCAGCTGTAGTGTCGTGCACACGAACCAAGTGATAGATATAGCCTTTCTGAATCATCTTCTTAGTCGTGAGGTACGGAATAAACTTACCCCTCGGCGATGCTGTAGACCCGAACCACTCTATAACTGGTTCCCCTGGAAACTGAAAACGGACTACCTTTTTCTGGCAGTAAACATTAGCATAACAGGAAGCTAACCAGTCCATACCCATAATGACATCGAATTTCAGCATATCTAATTCTATCAAATCAGCTTTAGTGCAGCCATCACATATAGTCACAGAACAATCCCTATATACCTGCCTCGCTATAATACAATCCCCAACCGGTGTAGCGACCTCAAATGGCTCTATAGGCTCAGACACTATCCCAATTTTACTAGCAACGAGCGGGGAAATATATGACAAAGTAGAACCAGGATCAATCAGTGCATATACAGATCTGGAGAAAACCAATAATGTACTTGTGACGACATTCAGCGAAGCCTCCTGGTCCTGGTGACTGGCTAATGCATATATGCGGTTCGAGGGACCGCTAGAACCTGAAGCACCGCCACGACCCCGACCGCATCCCGCCGGTGCAGGCATACCTCGCTCCGCAGGGCGTGCAACTGATGGAGCAGATGATGAACCAGCGGCTGACCCCGTCGGCTGAGCCACACTACCAGAACCGCTCGCCAACGGACAATCTCGCATAAGATGGCCCTGACCACCGCATGAAAAACAGGCTCCAGTAAGTCGATAACACTCTCCCGGGTGCGATTTCCCGCAATGGGAACAACGGGGCCTGGGTGGTCTGGACTGGCTGGGACCTCTAGCTATCTGTGACCCTGATGCTCTGGAGCTCTACGAAATTCTCGTCTATGCTCAATCCTTATCATATTCATACCAATTCCATAACATTAAAGTAGCAAAATTCATACCTTTACTTGAAATTCCGACTTGTCACAAACGTGCTCCTTTCACCAAACTAATTGTACCCCGTTGAAGAGTGTCTTGAGTACTCTACAAATATGGGAAGAACAAGATTTTTGGATTAGAATCAAGGCTTGGGAATTTTGTTTTCTCTTTGGTTCGGCCGCGAGCCTCCTTTAGGGGGTGTTCTTCAATTTCTTGTGTTTGACTTGGTTTCTTGGTAACTCTAAGGGATCATTGATATATATCTTGTTCTAATGATCACATGTATTTCACATGACCATTAAAAATGGGCTTGGACCTTGCCTTATGGCCGGCCACCCCATGGTCTTTGGGCCTCAATTTGTCTTCCAATTTTCTTGGCCCAATTCATTAAAAATCCCGTTTTGTAATTCCCGAAACTAATTTTCGAAATTCCAAATTTACCCTCGGCCTTTCCCAATGTCTTAGCACCAGTAGTTTCATAACCAACATAGTCATATTAACTAGAGTTAAAATATTTTCTTATAACATACAAGTCTCAATTATTTTATTTTTTTTCCAATTTCCAATTATGCGAAAACACGGGACATAACATTCTAGCTCCCGTTCAACCCCGCTTCCAGCCACCCTCTTGCCCTTCTGGGCCGCTGTAGCCTTTCTCTTCATCGGCATTACTGAAACCATAACATAGGATTAGGAAAGGAATATGGAAACCTGGTAGCATGGCTCTATCGCACAATCTAGAATACATAGAAGGTCAGATTTCCTAAATGCCCTGCAGCCTCCTGCCTGTAAGTGTTGCGCGCTACACACTCATAAAGAGGACTCTACTGGACACGACTCGTAGACAAACCCCTAGGACCGAACTGCTCTGATACCACTTCTGTCACGACCCAACTAGGGGCCGCGACGGATACCCGATACTTGTACCGAGCACCCCCCTAACTCGTATCTCATTCTTATTACTGAGTGGGCTATAGTGGTAAAACCGTTATTTCTTTACTTAATTCTATCATTAATAGCATAACCGTAATCAGGTGTTAATGAAATCTGCTAGCATGTTATGCAACCCCAAAACGAACAAAAGTACAAACCATCTGACTGTACATATCTGTCTACGAGCCTCTAAACATAGCACACACATATATATAAGAAAGGCCGGGTTCTACCGCGCCCGAATATGTACACAAAAGTAGTACCAAGAAGCTGAGGCTCCGGAACAACTGGAGCGCTGACACAGTACTGCTGATGGAGCTTCTAGGAGTCAAATCTGTCTACCTGCTGACCTGCGCGGCATGAAACGCAGCGTCCACAAGAAGGGACGTCAGTACGAGTAATGTACCGAGTATGTAAGGCATAAATAATAACATTCGGACAATATAGAACAGGGATAGTGACATAATAGAAATGTAGAGCATGTCGTGAGGTAGGAAAATAACTTGTACATATAAGTGCCTTTCGGCGGATACCATGCATACTTAGCTTTCCTTTGAAAAACATTTCTTACTCATATACATGTGAGGATACAACGTGTCATATTGCCGAGGCGTCGGCAGCCGATCCATTTAACCATAAATATATATATATATATATATATATATATATATATATATATATATATATATATATATATATATATATATATATATATATATATATATATATATATATATATATATATATATCACGCGTCTGGGCATCCCGCGTCCGGGAAGATATCAAGTCAAATACGGATCCATGTACCGTGTGTATATCCCAGCGTCTATAGCGCTCTGCCCTTTTTCCCGTCTTCCCCACATACATATATATATATCATAGCATGCAGGAAAGTCCAAAGAAAAGCTATAACCCTATCGGAGTGACGTAAGGTCGGTAACCTCCGATTACCTTATGGAATAACCATGGCCGCTTGTCTCACCTTGAAGGAACGATACTTATAAGATGAGACTATCAACGAAGGACAACACTAAGAAAACATAGAATAAAATTATGGACATCATAAACATCAATTCATATGCTTTGGAATCCTTAGAAAATAGGGTCATAACCAAGGAATAGAATTAACGATCAAGATCTAGTTTGATACTTTCATGCTCATATTGAATCCTTAACTTAAGGCTCTTAGTCGCGAAATCATTCTTTTCATACTCATCATAGACATATTCTCTTTCTTAACATCATCGTTATCATTATCATCATAGAAATATCCTCATTAGAATAGTCACAACACTTATCGTTTGGTAAACGGAAAAATAAAGAAAAATCCGGGAACCATGGGCCCACCTCGGGTCAAATGAGGCGGCGTACACAATTTACGTACGTTACGTTTTATGACGTCACTTGTGAGAGTTTTAAGGTAGTCGGGTCTCATTTGTACAAGTTCTAGATAGCTAGGCAATTCTTCCCACTATTCATGAAAGGTCTAATTCAATTCTATTGAAAAAAAAAGGGGAAACTTTAGGCGCGGATTCCGGAGAATAGAGTTGTCCCCGAGGCTCGTATCCAACCTAGTATGTCTAAGACATGCCAAAGAAGGAAGAGTAAATCCTTACATACCTTTTTCCGCTCCTTATGCTACTCCAAATTCAAGGTGCAAATCCGCCAAAATCTACAATTTGGTCACATTTACCAAACATTGATTAGAGCATTTAGAAGTTGAATCTTAAGATAACACTTGTCTACCGAAATTTCGGCAGCACTTCCCCTGTAAATACACCATCCCCAAAATTCAACTTAGCCAATTTTTAATCAACAACAATCAGGGAATTCAACCCGGCCAAACTATCAACATAATGCCAACAACCATACTAACTATTTCCATATTCAATCCAAGATACATTATAACACTTCAATTAACATACTACTTCCTTCAAAACCTTCCAACTCCAATAAAACAATAACAACTTTATAATATATATTCCAACAACACCATACTAATATCATTGTCTTCCATACATGTAAAAACATAATATTCAATTTACATAAACTTCAATCACAAGTCTCCAACTTCTACCATTTCACTAAGATTATTAAGCTTTTATTAGCAATATAGAATCCACACAACAACAACCAATATACTAAATAAAATTAACTCATTTTCCTCCACACCACACCACAACTACACGGCTACCACACACACAACACTCACGGCCACACACCTATATTCTTGTTCTTCATGAATTTCACTCACTTTTATACACTACAACATGCACAAGCATCCATAACATAAAAAAAAGAATGGATTCTTACCTTTCTCCTCACTTCTTCACTTGGCTAAAACTTCCAATTTGCAAGAATATGAATTTTTCTTCTTCCAAAAACAACTCCACCTTGCTAGGAATCCTTCAATTGATAGAAAATAATTTTTTGAAGAAACTTTTTTCCAAAATTTTTGTTGATCTTGCCTTGGCCGAAATGGCCTAGGGGTTTTTCTCTTTTTTTTTTTTTGTTCCTTGTTTCTTGAAATTTCTAGAGGATTATGGACAATTAGAAGACTTAGTCTTCTTTTATTTTGACCACTTAGGATTTAGTTGGGCCTAGGCCCACCCATGTGGATGGCCCAAGTGGCCCCTTTTTAATTTTCAAGCCCATATTTTGCTCTCTTGGTCTTGCAACTCATAAATTAATTTTTTCCAAAATTCCACATTTGCCCTTAGCCTCCGTCCATATTTCCACGAGTCATATTGCAAATATACCCTTTTTACCCCTAGCCTTTCTTAATAATTCCGCTTCTAAATTCTTCATAAGCAACTCATATGCCAAACAAAACAAAAAATAAGGCCTTGCTTGTTGTCTTCCCGCGATTATCTTGAATTATCCGATTGCACAAAAATGCGGGATATAACAGATGCTAGAAGCGGATGCAGTGTTCTCGTAACGGGTTAATTTGAATTCAGTTCTTCGACGCGGAGCATGAATTTATGTAGAACAATCCACTAAATTTGTAGCAAATAATTGGGTTGAACTCACAAAGCTTAAAATTTAAATGTGCTTTAATTAGTGAGCCAATTGGGGGACCCAACCCAATACCATAGCTTTAGAGCGAAAAACCATGCAACCACATATTTCTCTCAAACCGTAACACTTCCTCAACAGTCAAGGCATGACCTCACGCGACCCTCCGATGGAGTCCAAGGCAGCCGGGCAACCAGCGCGTTTAGCACAGCCAAAATACCACCCACCGGATAATGGGGTAACCAATGAGGAAGTGAATAAACCCAAATACAATGAAGCAGTGAATGGAAAATTGATGATTTCCCAAAGTTCGAAAGCTCGACAAACAACACATAATGGAAAGCCTGCTGTGATGTTTAACATTACAGATTTCTATGGTATCATGGCTGAGGGCTACAAATGGACTCTAGTTGGGAAATTCACGATGGGAAGGCCTCAAATTGATACAATTAGGGCAAAGTTTCTTGAACAAATTCCAATAAAGGAAAGGTAACAATTGGAGCTTTTGACTATCGACATGTTTTTATTGATTTTAAGGTCGAACAGGATTTCAATGCGGCTTACTTTCAAAGATTTATGAATATAAGTGGATCGTTAATGTGAATGTTCAAATGGTCACCGGATTTTGATCCTAATGAAGAAACATCATTGGCATCTATTTGGGATTTTTTTTACCACAGTTGCCATTTCACTTGTTTAACTGGGACTACTTGAAACAAATTTTGGAACAAATTGGCACATCTCTTAATGAGGATTTAGCTACTACTGCAAGAACTAGACCTCACATGGCTAAAGTCCGGATTGAAGTGGATCTACTCAAACCATTACTTGATTATATATGGCCTGGACTGGAAGGAGAAAGCTTGGGATTAAAAGATAGAGATTTAAAGATTGAATATGAGGGGGTTCTAGCTTTTTGCAAAACTTGCAGGCTTTAGGGTCATGATATTTTTAATTGTAAGGTTGCGGCCAAGAAAAGAGATAAAGCACAAAAGAACAAGAAAAAGTGCAATAATGGAGAAAAAGAACCAGTAACTAACATGAAAGGGAACAAAAATAAGGAAGACAAAACTGGTACAAGCAAGTTTTCAGAACATAAAAAACAACTATAACAACAAAATAGTGAGAATTATAGTTTCATAGAAGTCAAAAACAAAAGAAACAGGAAAACCAAAGCTGTGATGGAGCAAGGAAACAACAATTGTAAGGAACCAAAATTGGAGCATACACAAGGACGAAATTCACAGCAGGTTCAACCAGCAGAAAAGAAAGCTGATAAAGGAAAAATCACAAAAGAAAAGAACCCCAAAATGTGATAAAAAGCAGGAGGAGAAAACAAAACAGAATAACTGCAGTACAACTCAAAAACATGCTTTGGACAAAACAAAAACCAAAGAATGCTCAGGAAATCAAAAAAGGACAACAAGGAAAGATTTTTAACCAAAATTCGATACGAAGAAACACAGGAAGGACAACAAATTTAAAACACAATAGGACGAACAAAGGGTCAATAATGCAAACCTGGATCCAGAGGATCTGGCAAGTATTGTGGGAGACAATAAGGTGTCAACATCCACAACAGCTGCACCTAAACCCACCAAAAATAATAGCTTGGGTGGACATCTATATGTTGATCTTGACTCACTAGAGATAATCCCTCAAGTTGAGAAACATGGTCCAGATAAGAAGCTCAATCTATCAAAATCCAAGAGCAAAGCAGTGACACCATTGAGCAGATTTTAATAAACACAATTGATAATGCTGAAGAGGAAGTTGATGATAGCTTCTATGAAGCTATAGATCTTGAAAATCCAATGAAAGATGATCCAATCATTAAAGAAACAAACGAGGTGGTAAAACAACAAGGACTATCACCTAGAAGTTTCAAAAACATTGAAAAGCTAAAGGAAGCCAAGACAGGCCTCCTTAAAGCTCAGAAAAGAGTTTCCTCCTCTATCAGTTTTTAATGATTAAAATCATTATATGGAACATTAGAGGGATGAAATCTAAGAAAGCATCACTCAGACTTTGGAAACTAGTCAACATGTATAAGACTGACTTTGTGTGTCACGACCGAACCGGACGACCATGACGGGCACCCGGATCTAACACACTGTGCACCTCTAAACATACATCTCATAATCATTTCTGGGTGGACCATAAAATATAGCTCATGGATATCATAATCTGTACGGACATATATCATAACATAACGGCACATCTCTATATAATCTTCAAAATTATGCCCATTGTCACCAGCCGACAAGGCTACTAAAATGTTATACAACGATATGAACCGGTAGGGTTATGAAAAGCTTAACTGTACACACATGTCTACGAGCCTCTATATAGAATAAAGTGACCATAAAGACTAATACCAATAAACTGCAGCTCCGAAGTAAGTGGAGTGCTCCTGAGAATCCGCTGATAAAGCACCTACGGATCTGATTCGTCTCCCTGCGGGTATGAGCGCAACATCCACAAGAAGGGACGTCAGTACGAACAGTGTACTGAGTATGTAAGGAATGAATAATAACATAACAAGAAATATGAAACATAACATGAGATAAGGATAACATGTACATCTGATTGCCTCATAAGGTGGATACCATTCATGCTAATTTTTAACTTTATATATATATATATATAAGTAAACTGCCCGACCATATAGGTACAGTGTTATGCTGCCCGGCCATATAGGCATGAGGTTATCATCATTAGCCCGCGTCCAGGGGTAATTATCTCACGCCGCCCACTAGTGGTGTCTGCCCGGTCATGTAGGAACGGTGTTATATATATATATATATCTATATATAGTACCTTGCTCGGCCGTTAAGGTGCGGCAATATATATAGTATCTTGCCCGGCCATGTAAGCGCGATGTTATCTTGCCCGGCCATTAAGGTGCGGTGTGAAAGAACATACTTACATATATATAAAGCATGCATGAGGGCCCAATTAAAAGCTACTACCTTATCGAAGTGACGTAAGGTCGGTGAGCTCCGATTTATATTATGGAGCAATCATCATCGCCATATCTCACCTTGGAGGAACAATTATCATAAGTTGAGATCAACAACAATGACTAAAACTAAGGAAATTATGAAATAAAATTAATAATCTCATAATAGCATCAAATCCATAAGCTTTGGAATCTCCAAAAATGGAATCATCATCATCATCATTATCACCATGGAACATACTTATATTTAGCATCATAAGAAACTCTAAGAGTCATGAACTTCTAATTTTTGGGAATAAGAATGTTATGGAAAACATGTATGGGTTCATAAGAAAAGAATCATGCCTTTAGAAAGAAAGGGACTAGCCTTAACATACCTTGTCGTTTCCTTAACTACTTAACGCTTATCCTTCCAACATGCAAATCTACATTCAAGATAATTCATACCAAGGTCAAGCTGTTCAAACTCTCACAGGATCAAACTAGACTAATAAATGAGCCGATGAAAATCGGACAACATTTCCCCTATATTATCTACTTCCTCCAAATTCCAAAACATATACAACAACCCACAATAATAACAACAAAAAACTTACAGAAGTCCTTAAATACTCCTTTTACTGCCCTTACAAGAAGTATACATCAAACAACCCAAAATATATCATTATACAATAACAATATACATTTCCTTTCTTCCCAATCAAGGAGCATAATCTTAACAACACACCAACAACATTATATACCATCCATATACATGGGAATTAGCTCAACAACACAGCCATAACATGCTCAAAATAGTCCATAAACTCAACGACTACAACACAACACTTTATGACCTTTCTTCCATAACTATGTTCATTTTTAAGACTTCCTAAACCTTCAAATCAACTCAACATAAGAGATAGGATGAAGAACATACCTTATACTTGAAGAACTTTAGCCACACCAACTTTTTTGAAGACCAAACTCACCACAACATCAAGTAGAAACAAGAACAATCACTTTTCATGAACTAGTTTGGTGTAATCATGTTGAATTCTTGATTTAAGAGATTATAAGTGTTTAAGAGAGGTGTATGGATGTGTCTATAACTCCCAAGAAGTGTAAATGATGAAAAAGGTGGAATAATAGGGTATTTATAACCCCTGAGAGTCGGTTCCACCGACTTTCCAAGTGGGGCTCGCAGGGAGCCATTTGGCAGCTTGGAGGCTTATCTTGAAATGCCCATAACTCCCTACTCCGATGTCTTTTTGACAAACAATTTGTTGCGTTGGAAACTAGACTTCCTGAAATTCAATTTAGGCTTTTGTTTTACTTCAAAACTCCTGATATAGTAGGAGATATACATCTCTAAAGTTGACCCAAAATTTCTGTCCAAAACTCTACCAACTTTTTTAAAATTATCGACGAACTTATTTTCTTCGATTTGCTTGGTCCTTGAATTTTCCGAAACTCTCCATACATGATATTTATCGTTAATCATACTTGATAATGGTCATGTCCTTTGGTTCCAAGGTTGTTCTTCCCGGTCACAACTTATGAGATCGTAATTCATCCTTTACTTCATTGTTACGTACTTCCCATGGCTTGTACATTTCAAAACTTCATGGGAAGTCTCCGATACTCCATTAATACGGTGAAATACGTGGCGTGCTCATGCTCTAAAAGTGCGAGGTGTAGCATCCTTCCCCCCTAGAAACATTCATCCTCGAATGTTGTAGCTTACGATGCTATGATTAATTTCTCGAAATGGTTGTCCTCTTTTAGTTCCTGGGCTCATTAGTCTTCTTTCATATTCTCCCAATTCTTTTTCGAACTCATTCATTAGTTCGATATCCTCATGTTCTTATATATGTACCCAGTGGTCAACTGATATCTAGCTACCATCCTGGGACCTGTTGCCATTAACACTGTCACGACCCAACCCCGTAGGCCGTGACTAGTACCCGATCTGGGCACCCAAACACATATATCCAATGCTATCTCAACTGTTATCAAACGCATTCAAGTATAAAGCAGAAGCCGTCAAGGCTATATTTCAAATTTAGAAAATTTCCAGAAAGATTTTGGCAGAGTTTCCTTTGTTTTACAGACTATCCAAAATAACCCTGCGCACAGAAAATACCAACAAAGGCCACACCGGCCAACAAAGCAACATATAAACGTATGCGGACCGGCCGCCGCGGCGAATTGGGTCGCCCCAAACACAACATATACACACATCCGTACAGAAAGACCCTAACCCACAAACATATCTACAGGCCTCTAACAGACATACAGAGTCATATGACGGGACAGGGCCCCGCCGTACCCGGAGTTGCCATACATACAGAATATACAGAAGACAGAAGATATATATACCAAAAGTACACGCTCCGGACCAAAGGAGCTCTTCAAAATAGCAGAATCTGAGCCCTAGACTGGCGGCGTATCTTCAGGTGCGTCTGTACCTGCGGGCATGTAGCGCAGCCCCCGAAGAACCGGGGGTCAGTACGAAGAATGTACCGAGTATGTAAAGCAGAAACATAACAAACATAATCACAGCATGAACCGGAAGCACAGAAATATAACGGACAAAACCATAAATCAAACGGACGGACAGAATCATAATCCCGACAGACGGACAGACAGAATCATAAGTCATACAGACAGACAGAATCAGAATCCATACGGACAGACAGAATCATACATAGGGTACAGAAACGTGGTCGCCACTCCTGCCTTTGGCGCCACAACACATAATATTTCAGAAGATTTCATATCTTCGAACATCTCCGTCACATAACACATCATATCATAACCACGGTAACCCCGGGGACAGATCACACGCCGGGAAACCGGACACATCATACTTCGTAACATATACACGGTAATCGGGGATGGACATATACCGCAGTACCCCGGAACCGGACACATCATACTTCGGAATTCATACTTGGGACCCGACCCCCAACAAGGGACTCGGCGGCCCATCTGCACGATATAAACCGGTGAAAGGAACCATAGCACATGCACGAACTGATTAATGAGAAACCACATTCTTACAGATCATTATACTGACCCAATCAAACTGAAGTAGGCCAAATGGCGAGTCAAATCAGAGTATTCGGATAGCGTTCATAATATGCGCCTATATCCTGCTTGGGAAGGCACGACGGATTATTACCAGAATCAGATTTTCAGATGTCAAAGCCATTTTGTAAAACTTATATAAAAAGTAGTCATATCATGATCAGAATAATAGTCCAGATGTTGTCTGAGACAGTCGGACAGAAACAAAGTAGTTAAAGTTATACAGAAAGTATCGGGCCTTGAGGGCCCACCTCGGACCAACCCGAGGAGACGTACGTAAATTACAGATAGTAGACCTTATGAGGTCGTCCATAATCATTTGGAAGTGTTCCGACTCCGTTTAGGAAAGTTTCGTACAAAAGTTCACTTTAAAGGCATTTTTATAAGGAAATGGTTTCAATCGTACTGAAAGAATTGGAGCGGATTTCCATCTCGAATTCCGAGGAACGGAGTCGTATTCAAGGCTCGCGGCCGAGCCTATTACATTCAGAACATGCCTAAGAATAAAGGGGTAGGCTTTACATACCTCGATAGCGCCTTACGCTGGCTTGGCGTCGATTCCAATTTCGTCCAAAATCTAGAAATGGTCAAGTTTACCATTTGTTAGTTTCAAACTTTTCAATAGTCCAACTTAACACATACTTGCCTACCGAAATTTCGACAGCATTTCCTCTGTATATATGACATCCCCAAAAGTTAAACACAGCCAAACAATCAACACAACCCAACAACAATATTCATAATAACGACAAGTAGCTCAAAATACACAATAGGGCACAATCCGCCAACTTTCCGTCATAACCTAACATTTTCCGTTCCGACCTTACACTTCCAAACCAAACTTATTATTTTGATATTCATCACCCATCAAAGTCATTATAACACGATGCGGAGGCATATCATACCACTTTCACATGATATACATAAGATATACAAACATACAAACTTTCCATCAAAGCCACAACTTATCCAATTCTCCTAACCTTCAACATACAAGTTCATTATACATTTCCATCTTCCAAATTCATCAACAAAAATCATAATTTGCCTCTTCATACTTTCATTTCCATTTTTACATAAACCATAACAAAGTTGCATGTTTTCCTACAATAACTAAATAACCATTTTTCCATGACAATAAAGATTATTATCTTTCCATTCATTTCACCATAGCACACTTAACATACTAACAAGATTAAATTCATATTCCATCACCACACAACACCACACGGCCACAACCTAATATTTCCAACTTCCACAATTCATTCCACTTTCATTTCTAATACAATTTCTATCATACTACAACTAAATTTCAACATGAATTCAAAGCATCATTGACATGTAACATATACATGCATTCGGCCCATATACATGCAACACACCTACTTGCAAACTTCCATATTTGTACAAGTTCTTCTCATTTCTACATACTACAACATAAATCACACTTCATAGCATAAGAAAATAGATTGATTCTCACCTTTTCCTCAAATTCTTCACTTGTTACAAAAGTTGTCCTCTTGCCAAAATAATTGTACCAAGTTGTAGAGGACTTTGCACTTAGTAGTTATCTCACAAATAATGAATTTTTGAATCCAAGATTAGGCTCCACAAATTTTTTTTTCTTTCTTTTCTCTTTTGCTCTCCTTGGAGCCGAAACCTCCTCTATTTTCTTGCTTTGTTTTGTTCTTGTTCTTTCTTGAATATTCTTAAGGGCTTATCCTTAATATAATTAGTCACATGACTAATTCATTAAATGGATATTGGGCCAAAGGCCTCTTGGCTGGTTGGGCTCCCACTTGGGCCTTGATTTTTTTATTTTTTTTTTTAGCCCACAATTGTTGGTTAATTATTGTAATTCATAAGGCAAGTTTCCAAAATTCCAATTTTTGCCCTTGGCCTCCTTTCGTAATTCCATACCAACATACTCATAACCGACACATTCGTGCCAAGCAAGGTCCAAATGTGGCCTTGTCCATTACAAGTCAAATTGTTTCGAATTTTCGAATAAGCAAAAATGTCGGATGTAACAATCCTCTCCCTCTTTAAAACATTCGTCCTCGAATGTTAAATTGACCTTATGGGGCGCCATACTACTTCGGGAGGGTTCTCTTTATAATTGTCCTTCGTGGACTTTCCGACATGGCTTCTTCACCAACATGATGGGGTAATTCTTCACGTCACTGATTCAAATGCCTTCATAATTTATTGTCTCATACCCCACGTAATTACCGGACCATAAGCTACATTCTCGTAACAGGCGGATGCTTTTCAGACATTCTAATTAACATCACTTCTTGTTACTCTTCTGAGTTCCTTACCACATTATCGTAATCCCCTTTCATACCAGACACTTCATACCAAACAGATTCAGAACTAGGACCGGACGCGTAGAAGCATATCGGACAGATTCGTAATCGGAGGCAGACGTACTAAACTATAGCGGACAGATTCGTAGTCAAAATCAGATGTATGGGAGTGTATCAGACAGATCTGAGATCAGAGCCAGACATACAGAGATTTATCAGACGGATTCGTAGTCAGAATTATACATACAAAAATGTATCGGACAGATTCGTATCAGAGTCAGACATACGAAGATGTATCAGACAGACGCGTGATCAAAATCAGACGTACAGAGATGTATCAGACGGATCCATATCCAGAGTCAGACATACAGAGGCGTGTTAGACAGATTCGTAATCAGAGTCAATCGTACGGAGGTATGTCAAACAGGAACGTATTCAGAATCAGACATACAAATATTTATCCGACGGAAACATAATCGAGTTCAGAAGTACAGAGGCGTAATAGGCAGAGCCTTATCAGAATCAGAGGTGCAGAAGTACAGCAAACAGAGTTTTGATTAGGATCAGACCACTCCTCTTAAGGCTCTAGTGATTTACGAAAACTTCCCGAGCGGTATTGCGCTTCTTCTTTTCGCCCATTTGGTCCGCCTCAGTCCGCGCGACTTCTGTAAGGGCGCTAGCTATTCCACACATCCTCTTTTTCCTTTAGGTTACCCCACATTTCCATTTTCATCTTATACTTGCACTTGTGAAAAATTTTGCATTACTTCCCAGGGGGTCACCCATCTCAGAATTGCTCTAGCCTTAGCACGCTTAACCTCGAAACCTTCATGCATTTTGATGCGTTACGGCTAGTATAATTTCGTCGACAGCCCCGCACGACCTTTGTCAAATAATTTTAGGGTAGATCGGGGTCTTGGCAAATTTTCGGAAAATTCTCGTAGCGGGTCCCACCCCGGGCGAAGTCATACAATTACCCTGTTGCCTTTTTGAATCTTCAATATTCACTTTCATACACGTATACCTACGATTACAGACAGTCCATGGATCTAAGTCTCCATCCCACGAATTCCGTCTCCAAATAGTCGGTGAAATCTGATAAAATATTACCGTAAGATGCTCTCCAACCACCAACAGAAGGAAACTAATTCCGACAAGCATCGCGGAACCTTTTTAGTACTTAATTTACATATTTACCTCTATATTCTTGGAAAATTTTGGGCAGCGGTTCCTCTGTATTTCTTACTATCCGAAACCTGTACACCAGAAATACCAACCATGCCTCACAGGGCCAACACATATACACATATATATACATCATATCATGCCGTCTCATAGCCACACGGGGCTAACAATTACAGATAGAAGTATACAGATGTCGAGGCTTACCTCACATGCCCAACTCAAACAACATCAGAGGCTCTTTCCTGTTTACTTTCATCTGGGATTTCTAGATTTACATTGGCAGTGGGGACATCTCAGTCGCCCTTGCCTTTGGTCACTAGGTCTCTAATCCTTGTAAATCCCCGTCGTCGTCATTGAACAACATTTTACAGATATCATACACATATCAAAAATTCTAGGAAACGTATGTACTCATAATGCCCGTACCGGGTTCTGAAAGATGTCTTTGGGATATCAGATTCTCGCACTCGCACCTGATGATAACCTGAGCGCAGATCCACCTTTGAAATATATTTAGCACCCTGCAACTGATCAAACAAATCATCAATCCGGGGGAGGGTATATTTATTCTTTATAGTCACCTTATTCAGTTGCCGATAATCAATACACATCCGCAGTGACCCATCTTTCTTTCTCACAAATAATACCGGCGCTCCCCAGGGTGATGTGCTGGGTCTGATAAAGCCCTTATCCAGCAAATCTTTCAGCTGCTCCTTCAACTCCTTCAATTCAGCTGGTGCCATCCTGTACGGAGGAATAGATATAGGCTGCGTATCTGGCATCAAGTCGATAGTGAAATCTATCTCCCGTTCAGGCGGATGACCCGGAAGCTCATCAGGAAATACGTCTGGGAATTCATTAACGACCGGAACAGACTGAATGGTAGGTGTCTCAGCTGTAGTGTCGTGCACACGAACCAAGTGATAGATATAGCCTTTCTGAATCATCTTCTTAGCCTTGAGGTACGGAATAAACTTACCCCTCGGCGATGCTGTAGACCCGAACCACTCTATAACTGGTTCCCCTGGAAACTGAAAATGGACTACCTTTTTCTGGCAGTAAACATTAGCATAACAGGAAGCTAACCAGTCCATACCCATAATGACATCGAATTTCAGCATATCTAATTCTATCAAATCAGCTTTAGTGCAGCGATCACATATAGTCACAGAACAATCCCTATATACCTGCCTCGCTATAATACAATCCCCAACCGGTGTAGCGACCTCAAATGGCTCTATAGGCTCAGACACTATCCCAATTTTACTAGCAATGAGCGGGGAAATATATGACAAAGTAGAACCAGGATCAATCAGTGCATATACAGATCTGGAGAAAACCAATAATGTACTTGTGACGACATTCGGCGAAGCCTCCTGGTCCTGGCGACTGGCTAATGCATATATGCGGTTCGAGGGACCGCTAGAACCTGAAGCACTGCCACGACCCCGACCGCATCCCGCCGGTGCAGGCATACCTCGCTCCGCAGGGCGTGCAACTGATGGAGCAGATGATGAACCAGCGGCTGACCCCGTCGGCTGAGCCACACTACCAGAACCGCTCGCCAACGGACAATCTCGCATAAGATGGCCCAATCCACCGCATGAAAAACAGGCTCCGGTAAGTCGATAACACTCTCCCGGGTGCGATTTCCCGCAATGGGAACAACGGGGCCTGGGTGGTCTGGACTGGCTGGGACCTCTAGCTATCTGTGACCCTGATGCTCTGGAGCTCTATGAAATTCTCGTCTATGCTCAATCCTTATCATATTCATACTAATTCCATAACATTAAAGTAGCAAAATTCATACCTTTACTTGAAATTCCCGACTTGTCACAAACGTGCTCCTTTCACCAAACTAATTGTACCCCTTTGAAGAGCGTCTTGAGTACTCTACAAATATGGGAAGAACAAGATTTTTGGATTAGAATCAAGGCTTGGGATATTTTTTTTCTCTTTGGTTCGGCCGAGAGCCTCCTTTAGGGGGTGTTCTTCAATTTCTTGTGTTTGACTTGGTTTCTTGATAACTCTAAGGGATCATTGATATATATCTTGTTCTAATGATCACATGTATATCACATGACCATTAAAAATGGGCTTGGACCTTGCCTTATGGCCGGCCACCCCATGGTCTTTGGGCCTCAATTTGTCTTCCAATTTTCTTGGCCCAATTCATTAAAAATCCCGTTTTGTAATTCCCGAAACTAATTTTCGAAATTCCAAATTTACCCTCGGCCTTTCCCAATGTCTTAGCACCAGTAGTTTCATAACCAACATAGTCATATTAACTAGAGTTAAAATATTTTCTTATAACATACAAGTCTCAATTATTTTATTTTTTTTCCAATTTCCAATTATGCGAAAACACGGGACATAACATTCTAGCTCCCGTTCAACCCCGCTTCCAGCCACCCTCTTGCCCTTCTGGGCCGCCGTAGCCATTCTCTTCATCGGCATTACTGAAACCATAACATAGGATTAGGAAAGGAATATGGAAACCTGGTAGCATGGCTCTATCGCACGATCTAGAATACATAGAAGGTCAGATTTCCTAAATGCCCTGCAGCCTCCTGCCTGTAAGTGTTGCGCGCTACACACTCATAAACAGGACTCTACTGGACACGACTCGTAGACAAACCCCTAGGACCGAACTGCTCTGATACCACTTCTGTCACGACACAACTAGGGGCCGCGACGGATACCCGATACTTGTACCGAGCACCCCCCTAACTCGTATCTCATTCTTATTACTGAGTGGGCTATAGTGGTAAAACCGTTATTTCTTTACTTAATTCTATCATTAATAGCATAACCGTAATCAGGTGTTAATGAAATCTGCTAGCATGTTATGCAACCCCAAAACGAACAAAAGTACAAACCATCTGACTGTACATATCTGTCTACGAGCCTCTAAACATAGCACACACATATATATAAGAAAGGCCGGGTTCTACCGCGCCCGAATATGTACACAAAAGTAGTACCAAGAAGCTGAGGCTCCGGAACAACTGGAGCGCTGACACAGTACTGCTGATGGAGCTTCTAGGAGTCAAATCTGTCTACCTGCTGACCTGCACGGCATGAAACGCAGCGTCCACAAGAAGGGACGTCAGTACGAGTAATGTACCGAGTATGTAAGGCATGAATAATAACATTCGGACAATATAGAACAGGGATAATGACATAATAGAAATGTAGAGCATGTCGTGAGGTAGGAAAATAACCTGTACATATAAGTGCCTTTCGACGGATACCATGCATACTTAGCTTTCCTTTGAAAAACATTTCTTACTCATATGCATGTGAGGATAGAACGTGTCATATTGCCGAGGCGTTGGCAGCCGATCCATTTAACCATAAATATATATATATATATATATATATATATATATATCCCGCGTCTGGGCATCCCGCGTCCGGGATGATATCAAGTCAAATACGGATCCATGTACCGTGTGTATATCCCAGCGTCTATAGCGCTCTGCCCTTTTTCCCGTCTTCCCCACATACATATATATATATCATAGCATGCAGGAAAGTCCAAAGAAAAGCTATAACCCTATCGGAGTGACGTAAGGTCGGTAACCTCCGATTACCTTATGGAATAACCATGGCCGCTTGTCTCACCTTGAAGGAACGATACTTATAAGATGAGACTATCAACGAAGGACAACACTAAGAAAACATAGAATAAAATTATGGACATCATAAACATCAATTCATATGCTTTGGAATCCTTAGAAAATAGGGTCATAACCAAGGAATAGAATTAACGATCAAGATCTAGTTTGATACTTTCATGCTCATATTGAATCCTTAACTTAAGGCTCTTAGTCGCGAAATCATTCTTTTCATACTCATCATAGACATATTCTCTTTCTTAACATCATCGTTATCATTATCATCATAGAAATATCCTCATTAGAATAGTCACAACACTTATCGTTTGGTAAACGGAAAAATAAAGAAAAATCCGGGAACCATGGGCCCACCTCGGGTCAAATGAGGCGGCGTACACAATTTACGTACGTTACGTTTTATGACGTCACTTGTGAGAGTTTTAAGGTAGTCGGGTCTCATTTGTACAAGTTCTAGATAGCTAGGCAATTCTTCCCACTATTCATGAAAGGTCTAATTCAATTCTATTGAAAGAAAAAGGGGAAACTTTAGGCGCGGATTCCGGAGAATAGAGTTGTCCCCGAGGCTCGTATCCAACCTAGTATGTCTAAGACATGCCAAAGAAGGAAGAGTAAATCCTTACATACCTTTTTCCGCTCCTTATGCTACTCCAAATTCAAGGTGCAAATCCGCCAAAATCTACAATTTGGTCACATTTACCAAACATTGATTAGAGCATTTAGAAGTTGAATCTTAAGATAACACTTGTCTACCGAAATTTCGGCAGCACTTCCCCTGTAAATACACCATCCCCAAAATTCAACTTAGCCAATTTTTAATCAACAACAATCAGGGAATTCAACCCGGCCAAACTATCAACATAATGCCAACAACCATACTAACTATTTCCATATTCAATCCAAGATACATTATAACACTTCAATTAACATACTACTTCCTTCAAAACCTTCCAACTCCAATAAAACAATAACAACTTTATAATATATATTCCAACAACACCATACTAATATCATTGTCTTCCATACATGTAAAAACATAATATTCAATTTACATAAACTTCAATCACAAGTCTCCAACTTCTACCATTTCACTAAGATTATTAAGCTTTTATTAGCAATATAGAATCCACACAACAACAACCAATATACTAAATAAAATTAACTCATTTTCCTCCACACCACACCACAACTACACGGCTACCACACACACAACACTCACGGCCACACACCTATATTCTTGTTCTTCATGAATTTCACTCACTTTTATACACTACAACATGCACAAACATCCATAACATAAACAAAAGAATGAATTCTTACCTTTCTCCTCACTTCTTCACTTGGCTAAAACTTCCAATTTGCAAGAATATGAATTTTTCTTCTTCCAAAAACCACTCCACCTTGCTAGGAATCCTTCAATTGATAGAAAATAATTTTTTGAAGAAACTTTTTTCCAAAATTTTTGTTGATCTTGCCTTGGCCGAAATGGCCTAGGGGTTTTTCTCTTTTTTTTTTTTTTGTTCCTTGTTTCTTGAAATTTCTAGAGGATTATGGACAATTAGAAGACTTAGTCTTCTTTTATTTTGACCACTTAGGATTTAGTTGGGCCTAGGCCCACCCATGTGGATGGCCCAAGTGGCCCCTTTTTAATTTTCAAGCCCATATTTTGCTCTCTTGGTCTTGCAACTCATAAATTAATTTTTTCCAAAATGCCACATTTGCCCCTTTTTAATTTTCAAGCCCATATTCCACTCTTCCTCAACAGTCAAGGCATGACCTCACGCGACCCTCCGATGGAGTCCAAGGCAGCCGGGCAACCAGCGCGTTTAGCACAGCCAAAATACCACCCACCGGATAATGGGGTAACCAATGAGGAAGTGAATAAACCCAAATACAATGAAGCAGTGAATGGAAAATTGATGATTTCCCAAAGTTCGAAAGCTCGACAAACAACACATAATGGAAAGCCTGCTGTGATGTTTAACATTACAGATTTCTATGGTATCATGGCTGAGGGCTACAAATGGACTCTAGTTGGGAAATTCACGATGGGAAGGCCTCAAATTGATACAATTAGGGCAAAGTTTCTTGAACAAATTCCAATAAAGGAAAGGTAACAATTGGAGCTTTTGACTATCGACATGTTTTTATTGATTTTAAGGTCGAACAGGATTTCAATGCGGCTTACTTTCAAAGATTTATGAATATAAGTGGATCGTTAATGTGAATGTTCAAATGGTCACCGGATTTTGATCCTAATGAAGAAACATCATTGGCATCTATTTGGGATTTTTTTTACCACAGTTGCCATTTCACTTGTTTAACTGGGACTACTTGAAACAAATTTTGGAACAAATTGGCACATCTCTTAATGAGGATTTAGCTACTACTGCAAGAACTAGACCTCACATGGCTAAAGTCCGGATTGAAGTGGATCTACTCAAACCATTACTTGATTATATATGGCCTGGACTGGAAGGAGAAAGCTTGGGATTAAAAGATAGAGATTTAAAGATTGAATATGAGGGGGTTCTAGTTTTTTGCAAAACTTGCAGGCTTTAGGGTCATGATATTTTTAATTGTAAGGTTGCGGCCAAGAAAAGAGATAAAGCACAAAAGAACAAGAAAAAGTGCAATAATGGAGAAAAAGAACCAGTAACTAACATGAAAGGGAACAAAAATAAGGAAGACAAAACTGGTACAAGCAAGTTTTCAGAACATAAAAAACAACTATAACAACAAAATAGTGAGAATTATAGTTTCATAGAAGTCAAAAACAAAAGAAACAGGAAAAGCAAAGCTGTGATGGAGCAAGGAAACAACAATTGTAAGGAACAAAAATAGGAGCATACACAAGGACGAAATTCACAGCAGGTTCAACCAGCAGAAAAGAAAGATGATAAAGGAAAAATCACAAAAGAAAAGAACCCCAAAATGTGATAAAAAGCAGGAGGAGAAAACAAAACAGAATAACTGCAGTACAACTCAAAAACATGCTTTGGACAAAACAAAAACCAAAGAATGCTCAGGAAATCAAAAAAGGACAACAAGGAAAAATTTTTAACCAAAATTCGATACGAACAAACACAGGAAGGACAACAAATTTAAAACACAATAGGACGAACAAAGGGTCAATAATGCAAACCTGGATCCAGAGGATCTGGCAAGTATTGTGGGAGACAATAAGGTGTCAACATCCACAACAGCTGCACCTAAACCCACCAAAAATAATAGCTTGGGTGGACATCTATATGTTGATCTTGGCTCACTAGAGATAATCCCTCAAGTTGAGAAACATGGTCCAGATAAGAAGCTCAATCTATCAAAAGCCAAGAGCAAAGCAGTGACACCATTGAGCAGATTTTAATAAACACAATTGATAATGCTGAAGAGGAAGTTGTTGATAGCTTCTATGAAGCTATAGATCTTGAAAATCCAATGAACGATGATCCAATCATTAAAGAAACAAACGAGGTGGTAAAACAACAAGAACTATCACCTAGAAGTTTCAAAAACATTGAAAAGCTAAAGGAAGCCAAGACAGGCCTCCTTAAAGCTCAGAAAAGAGTTTCCTCCTCTATCAGTTTTTAATGATTAAAATCATTATATGGAACATTAGAGGGATGAAATCTAAGAAAGCATCACTCAGACTTTGGAAACTAGTCAACATGTATAAGACTGACTTTGTGTGTCACGACCGAACCGGACGACCATGACGGGCACCCGGATCTAACACACTGTGCACCTCTAAACATACATCTCATAATCATTTCTGGGTGGACCATAAAATATAGCTCATGGATATCATAATCTGTACGGACATATATCATAACATAACGGCACATCTCTATATAATCTTCAAAATTATGCCCATTGTCACCAGCCGACAAGGCTACTAAAATGTTATACAACGATATGAACCGGTAGGGTTATGAAACGCTTAACTGTACACACATGTCTACGAGCCTCTATATAGAATAAAGTGACCATAAAGACTAATACCAATAAACTGCAGCTCCGAAGTAAGTGGAGTGCTCCTGAGAATCCACTGATAAAGCACCTACGGATCTGATTCGTCTCCCTGCGGGTATGAGCGCAACATCCACAAGAAGGGACGTCAGTACGAACAGTGTACTGAGTATGTAAGGAATGAATAATAACATAACAAGAAATATGAAACATAACATGAGATAAGGATAACCTGTACATCTGATTGCCTCATAAGGTGGATACCATTCATGCTAATTTTTAACTTTTTATATATATATATATATATATAAGTAAACTGCCCGACCATATAGGTACAGTGTTATGCTGCCCGGCCATATAGGCATGAGGTTATCATCATTAGCCCGCGTCCAGGGGTAATTATCTCACGCCGCCCACTAGTGGTGTCTGCCCGGTCATGTAGGAACGGTGTTATATATATATATATATATATATATATATAGTACCTTGCTCGGCCGTTAAGGTGCGGCAATATATATAGTATCTTGCCCGGCCATGTAGGCGCGATGTTATCTTGCCCGGCCATTAAGGTGCGGTGTGAAAGAACATACTTACATATATATAAAGCATGCATGAGGGCCCAATTAAAAGCTACTACCTTATCGAAGTGACGTAAGGTCGGTGAGCTCCGATTTATATTATGGAGCAATCATCATCGCCATATCTCACCTTGGAGGAACAATTATCATAAGTTGAGATCAACAACAATGACTAAAACTAAGGAAATTATGAAATAAAATTAATAATCTCATAATAGCATCAAATCCATAAGCTTTGGAATCTCCAAAAATGGAATCATCATCATCATCATTATCACCATGGAACATACTTATATTTAGCATCATAAGAAACTCTAAGAGTCATGAACTTCTAATTTTTGGGAATAAGAATGTTATGGAAAACATGTATGGGTTCATAAGAAAAGAATCATGCCTTTAGAAAGAAAGGGACTAGCCTTAACATACCTTGTCGTTTCCTTAACTACTTAACGCTTATCCTTCCAACATGCAAATCTACATTCAAGATAATTCATACCAAGGTCAAGCTGTTCAAACTCTCACAGGATCAAACTAGACTAATAAATGAGCCGATGAAAATCGGACAACATTTCCCCTATATTATCTACTTCCTCCAAATTCCAAAACATATACAACAACCCACAATAATAACAACAAAAAACTTACAGAAGTCCTTAAATACTCCTTTTACTGCCCTTACAAGAAGTATACATCAAACAACCCAAAATATATCATTATACAATAACAATATACATTTCCTTTCTTCCCAATCAAGGAGCATAATCTTAACAACACACCAACAACATTATATACCATCCATATACATGGGAATTAGCTCAACAACACAGCCATAACATGCTCAAAATAGTCCATAAACTCAACGACTACAACACAACACTTTATGACCTTTCTTCCATAACTATGTTCATTTTTAAGACTTCCTAAACCTTCAAATCAACTCAACATAAGAGATAGGATGAAGAACATACCTTATACTTGAAGAACTTTAGCCACACCAACTTTTTTGAAGACCAAACTCACCACAACATCAAGTAGAAACAAGAACAATCACTTTTCATGAACTAGTTTGGTGTAATCATGTTGAATTCTTGATTTAAGAGATTATAAGTGTTTAAGAGAGGTGTATGGATGTGTCTATAACTCCCAAGAAGTGTAAATGATGAAAAAGGTGGAATAATAGGGTATTTATAACCCCTGAGAGTCGGTTCCACCGACTTTCCAAGTGGGGCTCGCAGGGAGCCATTTGGCAGCTTGGAGGCTTATCTTGAAATGCCCATAACTCCCTACTCCGATGTCTTTTTGACAAACAATTTGTTGCGTTGGAAACTAGACTTCCTGAAATTCAATTTAGGCTTTTGTTTTACTTCAAAACTCCTGATATAGTAGGAGATATACATCTCTAAAGTTGACCCAAAATTTCTGTCCAAAACTCTACCAACTTTTTTAAAATTATCGACGAACTTATTTTCTTCGATTTGCTTGGTCCTTGAATTTTCCGAAACTCTCCATACATGATATTTATCGTTAATCATACTTGATAATGGTCATGTCCTTTGGTTCCAAGGTTGTTCTTCCCGGTCACAACTTATGAGATCGTAATTCATCCTTTACTTCATTGTTACGTACTTCCCATGGCTTGTACATTTCAAAACTTCATGGGAAGTCTCCGATACTCCATTAATACGGTGAAATACGTGGCGTGCTCATGCTCTAAAAGTGCGAGGTGTAGCATCCTTCCCCCCTAGAAACATTCATCCTCGAATGTTGTAGCTTACGATGCTATGATTAATTTCTCGAAATGGTTGTCCTCTTTTAGTTCCTGGGCTCATTAGTCTTCTTTCATATTCTCCCAATTCTTTTTCGAACTCATTCATTAGTTCGATATCCTCATGTTCTTATATATGTACCCAGTGGTCAACTGATATCTAGCTACCATCCTGGGACCTGTTGCCATTAACACTGTCACGACCCAACCCCGTAGGCCGTGACTAGTACCCGATCTGGGCACCCAAACACATATATCCAATGCTATCTCAACTGTTATCAAACGCATTCAAGTATAAAGCAGAAGCCGTCAAGGCTATATTTCAAATTTAGAAAATTTCCAGAAAGATTTTGGCAGAGTTTCCTTTGTTTTACAGACTATCCAAAATAACCCTGCGCACAGAAAATACCAACAAAGGCCACACCGGCCAACAAAGCAACATATAAACGTATGCGGACCGGCCGCCGCGGCGAATTGGGTCGCCCCAAACACAACATATACACACATCCGTACAGAAAGACCCTAACCCACAAACATATCTACAGGCCTCTAACAGACATACAGAGTCATATGACGGGACAGGGCCCCGCCGTACCCGGAGTTGCCATACATACAGAATATACAGAAGACAGAAGATATATATACCAAAAGTACACGCTCCGGACCAAAGGAGCTCTTCAAAATAGCAGAATCTGAGCCCTAGACTGGCGGCGTATCTTCAGGTGCGTCTGTACCTGCGGGCATGTAGCGCAGCCCCCGAAGAACCGGGGGTCAGTACGAAGAATGTACCGAGTATGTAAAGCAGAAACATAACAAACATAATCACAGCATGAACCGGAAGCACAGAAATATAACGGACAAAACCATAAATCAAACGGACGGACAGAATCATAATCCCGACAGACGGACAGACAGAATCATAAGTCATACAGACAGACAGAATCAGAATCCATACGGACAGACAGAATCATACATAGGGTACAGAAACGTGGTCGCCACTCCTGCCTTTGGCGCCACAACACATAATATTTCAGAAGATTTCATATCTTCGAACATCTCCGTCACATAACACATCATATCATAACCACGGTAACCCCGGGGACAGATCACACGCCGGGAAACCGGACACATCATACTTCGTAACATATACACGGTAATCGGGGATGGACATATACCGCAGTACCCCGGAACCGGACACATCATACTTCGGAATTCATACTTGGGACCCGACCCCCAACAAGGGACTCGGCGGCCCATCTGCACGATATAAACCGGTGAAAGGAACCATAGCACATGCACGAACTGATTAATGAGAAACCACATTCTTACAGATCATTATACTGACCCAATCAAACTGAAGTAGGCCAAATGGCGAGTCAAATCAGAGTATTCGGATAGCGTTCATAATATGCGCCTATATCCTGCTTGGGAAGGCACGACGGATTATTACCAGAATCAGATTTTCAGATGTCAAAGCCATTTTGTAAAACTTATATAAAAAGTAGTCATATCATGATCAGAATAATAGTCCAGATGTTGTCTGAGACAGTCGGACAGAAACAAAGTAGTTAAAGTTATACAGAAAGTATCGGGCCTTGAGGGCCCACCTCGGACCAACCCGAGGAGACGTACGTAAATTACAGATAGTAGACCTTATGAGGTCGTCCATAATCATTTGGAGGTGTTCCGACTCCGTTTAGGAAAGTTTCGTACAAAAGTTCACTTTAAAGGCATTTTTATAAGGAAATGGTTTCAATCGTACTGAAAGAATTGGAGCGGATTTCCATCTCGAATTCCGAGGAACGGAGTCGTATTCAAGGCTCGCGGCCGAGCCTATTACATTCAGAACATGCCTAAGAATAAAGGGGTAGGCTTTACATACCTCGATAGCGCCTTACGCTGGCTTGGCGTCGATTCCAATTTCGTCCAAAATCTAGAAATGGTCAAGTTTACCATTTGTTAGTTTCAAACTTTTCAATAGTCCAACTTAACACATACTTGCCTACCGAAATTTCGACAGCATTTCCTCTGTATATATGACATCCCCAAAAGTTAAACACAGCCAAACAATCAACACAACCCAACAACAATATTCATAATAACGACAAGTAGCTCAAAATACACAATAGGGCACAATCCGCCAACTTTCCGTCATAACCTAACATTTTCCGTTCCGACCTTACACTTCCAAACCAAACTTATTATTTTGATATTCATCACCCATCAAAGTCATTATAACACGATGCGGAGGCATATCATACCACTTTCACATGATATACATAAGATATACAAACATACAAACTTTCCATCAAAGCCACAACTTATCCAATTCTCCTAACCTTCAACATACAAGTTCATTATACATTTCCATCTTCCAAATTCATCAACAAAAATCATAATTTGCCTCTTCATACTTTCATTTCCATTTTTACATAAACCATAACAAAGTTGCATGTTTTCCTACAATAACTAAATAACCATTTTTCCATGACAATAAAGATTATTATCTTTCCATTCATTTCACCATAGCACACTTAACATACTAACAAGATTAAATTCATATTCCATCACCACACAACACCACACGGCCACAACCTAATATTTCCAACTTCCACAATTCATTCCACTTTCATTTCTAATACAATTTCTATCATACTACAACTAAATTTCAACATGAATTCAAAGCATCATTGACATGTAACATATACATGCATTCGGCCCATATACATGCAACACACCTACTTGCAAACTTCCATATTTGTACAAGTTCTTCTCATTTCTACATACTACAACATAAATCACACTTCATAGCATAAGAAAATAGATTGATTCTCACCTTTTCCTCAAATTCTTCACTTGTACAAAAGTTGTCCTCTTGCCAAACTAATTGTGCCAAGTTGTAGAGGACTTTGCACTTAGTAGTTATCTCACAAAGAATGAATTTTGAATCCAAGATTAGGCTCCACAATTTTTTTTTCTTTCTTTTCTCTTTTGCTCTCCTTGGAGCCGAAACCTCCTCTATTTTCTTGCTTTGTTTTGTTCTTGTTATTTCTTGAATATTCTTAAGGGCTTATCCTTAATATAATTAGTCACTTGACTAATTCATTAAATGGATATTGGGCCAAAGGCCTCTTGGCCGGTTGGGCTCCCACTTGGGCCTTGATTTTTTTTTTTTTTTGAGCCCACAATTGTTGGTTAATTATTGTAATTCATAAGGCAAGTTTCCAAAATTCCAATTTTTGCCCTTGGCCTCCTTTCGTAATTCCATACCAACATACTCATAACCGACACATTCGTGCCAAGCAAGGTCCAAATGTGGCCTAGTCCATTACAAGTCAAATTGTTTCGAATTTTCGAATAAGCAAAAATGTCGGATGTAACAAACACGATCTTAACTCATGATTGCTATGGCTCCCTGCCGATGTGTGAGCACTCTTAATCGTTGTACTTTTTTGCCTTGCTCTTTATTTCTCTACTAGTAAACAAATTCTCTTGTTCAGATATGGGACCTTTCCTTGCTTGCTTCTTTGGTGCTATTTTAGATTATCCCCTTTTGGTACTGGTCGACCTTATATACATGCCATATAATTTCCTTTTAATTCCTTGGCTGGACCCCTTAATTCCTTACAATCATCATATTCATATTTTGAACTTTTCCTCCAATTTCCTCTCCTCAGTTTTAGCATAATTATAAAATAAACTCATGAACATGAAACTAAGATAAAATCCTACTTAATCATAATTTCCTTCCAATACGAGTATGCTTCCCTCCTTAAGTCCTTGGCTCTCTTATACCGGTGACTAATTGAGACTTAAAGTAACCTTCATTCTTCTTCGACTCCTTATCGTCGTTCTTGCACCATTCTGTTGGCCATTTCATCATGGAAATTGTTTATATGGTTATATTTCATACACTCTCACAATTGATATGACCGGCGACCTGGAATTTCACAACTTACTAGATACTCCTTAATCTCAGGCAGTACTGTTGTCTTGCTATCCATAGGCACACTATCTTCCTTTCCTTCAAAGATTATGGAACTTCCTATAAATGTTCCTCTTTTAAAGCTTTGCATCTCTTCTAGTGCTACAAGTTCTTTTTAGTAGTCCCAATTGTCCCTTTTACTTCTCCCAGGTCACGTGCGACCTTTCTTACTTCTTCTGTTACCCCTTGGAGTACTTTACTGTATATCTAAATGTACCTAAAATTTCTTCGGCATGAGTGATTCGAGTCATAGTACGGAATACAACGTATCGCATTGGCGAAACTTATTCTCCTTCCCATATTTGTCTTATGATATACCTGCATTTAATCAATTCTCACTTTTCTTTAGCACATTCTTGACATGTCGGTTCATCTCGAAATTTGACTCCTTCAATCCAATATATTTCCCTCTTTTGAGCTTGGGAATATTGTAGATCATCTTAGAACTGAATTTGTTCTTCCCCTCTTTTAAAGGATGTTCTCATACACTCGTAACCTTTGAGTGTTAACCGTCTTACTAGTCATCTAGACGGCCTTACCGATCCTTCAACTCCTATATTCCATATAATGTAGAAGTTCTTTTCATCGCATGGTTTAACTTATTTCCTTTTGCTAGTTGAGTTCTTGTATCAAATCAAAATGCTTATACATATCGGATACAATTCAGATGCCTTCTTTATTGTCTTTTCACTTCTACCTTTCGTGACTAGTAGTCCCCTAGGCTAATGAATTAATGGGGACATCGGAATTCATTAGGCCCCTTATGGAGTGTCCGACTATACCACGCTCTTTTAGCCCTAGTCTTTCTCCACCACTACCTTCTTAATATCGTTGAAATTCTACTTGCTCTAGGTTTCCAATTCCGATTTATGTCTGTACTATACCATTAAAAGTTGATACTCCACACCATCCATTCCCACGGCTCGTCCTTTCATTATCTTAGCTCATTTTGTCCCGTAACTTAACTACTTGTTTGCATTACAGCTATGCATCATAGTCCTTCTAGTGTTCTATCGGTTCTTGTTCTGATCATGAAATCCTCACAAAGTACACCCTTTCCTTTCTTCTTTCACCGAATCTTCATCTTCCTTTATGATACTACAACTTGTACACACACACACACACACACACACACACACAAATATATATATATATATATATATATATATATATATATATATATATATATATATCTCGAATTTTCTCGGTTTTCTTCATGATCGCATCTTTGCATCTTTCACACAACCATTGTCTTATAATTTCAATTTGTTTTCCTTTGGGCAAGCCTACTAACTTATTAACCTTCTTCTTGTTGTCGGCAGCCACATAATTCCCTTTAACCATTTCGTTGACACCTCCTCCTTCCTTTAGTCCTCATAGTCCCCCCCCCCCTCTTTTTTTTTTTCTTTTACTCGTAAAACGCCTATTTCCATTAGTCATCCTTTACTCTTAGGTTAGCCAAACTTTAGAGTGTTTCGTTACGAGTGCGAATCCCTTTTGACATTGAAAATCTCTTCTTGGGGTACTTTCTTCCCTTAAATAGGCGTACCTATCATGGGTTCACATCCATTCTCCTAGTTAAATCTCAGGATTTTAAAATTTCCTCGTCGCTCTCATAAGACCTGTTTATTTCTTCTCAAGTATAAACCTTTGTCCATTATTTACAACCTTCTTGGTTATGATTATGAAGATGTATAGGTTGGTTCCGGGGTCCACTTTTTTCACGTACAACATTAATCTATCTCCCGTTGATTTATTTAAATTTGATCCTATCGTCTGCTTTCCTACTTTCATCCTAACCTTTTCCCCAAATATATTACCTAAGCCTCACTAGGTATACGTTTTCCTTGTCCAAGTTTCTCTCCCCTTCATAATATCATAACCTTCTTTTTCCTAATGCTCGTGCTTACATATTTGGTCGCGTTACTGCTATCTGACTTTAATTCCTGATTCTTTTTGTAGCGCTTGCTACCTCAATTTTGACATACAGCACAATCAATATTTTTAACATGTCGTAACATCAATCATAAGGGTATACATAATACTCGATGTAGCCACTCGTGACTCATCGTTTTATCTCTTTTCAACACCTTTTCTTGCGAGATATCCCGTTGCCATTTGATTTTGTCCTGAATCTGTGGCTTAAATACATCTCCCCTCTCTTTTTGCCCAGCTAGCCAGAGAATTCTAATTGTAAAGATCATATGCTCCTAATTTCCCTTGGGCTATTATGGTTTCTCATATTTTTTTTCGTATGTCTAAATCTGTAGGTCTTCCTAGCATCCCTTCCTACGTCCTAACTGTGAATCCTGGAGATATAACTTTACTTAAAAATCTCTACTCGTACTTGTACCATGTGTCTTTGTCTAAAATAATCAACCTCGCACCCTTTACTTTCCTGTAGCAACCGAATCTATCCTTGCGATATTTTATCTTCACTGGTACACCTACTCTCTTCTCTCCTTACACATAAACCGATATCGCACCTAATTTCTCTATCATCAAATAACCTTCACAACACCCGTTTGAAAAAAAAAATTGAGGTGAATCTTTCTTATAAGGATTAGCTAGAAACACACCACATATTCCTAAGGTTGATGCACTCTCTACTTTCTTCGTGTCACGACCCAATTTCACAAGGTCGCGCGGGCACCTACCTCTCCCACCTTAGTAGGCGAACCCTTAATTCAACCTTCGCAAACACAGTATTTATAGCAGAAGAAAATAAGCAACCAAGCCTGTCATTCGAATACATAATAAATGCGGAAGTAGTCATAAACCACCCAGTATCTAGTCTGGTCATACAAGAGCACTAACTAAATACTACATGTCGGAAGATGGAAAAGTCTCATAATATAATTGTCTTGAAATAAGAGAAACAAGTAAGTAAGGAAAAGAACATCCAGGAAGCGGCCGGCGTCATACTCACCCTAGAATGACTCTGCAGCAGCCTCGCCGATCAGCCACGAGGGAAAGGACTGAACCTGTCTAATACTTTGCATCAATAAAGAAAGCAGAAAGCGTAGGTCAGTATAAAACAACAGTACTGGTAGGTATCATAGGCCGACTAAGACTAGTTGACATACATAAAGACAATAAGGTAAAAGAAAACAAGTCAATGATAGAATACAAGTCATGATTTTCCACGTAATCACCGTTCATATCAAACCTTATATTATAGCAACTAATCGCAATTGTTCCCACCTTTCATATATATCAAACAAGTCTACTAGTATGATATAACCAATGTAGTCTAACTCACCAACAGCCAAGAAGTATAACCAACACCATAACCAAGTCATAATCAACGAGGAAGTATAATCAAAGCAATGCAATATGAGGCATGTATGCAATGTGATGCAATGCAGTGCCTGTACTATTGTATTCCGATGGCGGAATACCTCCACGCCTCAACAGCATAACCCATAGGGGACCCGCGAAGTCCAATCACCGTTACTCCGCACACAGCTTAGAGGTTCAAATATCCGAAAGTCTCATAATATCAGTGTTCCATATCAGTCACTCCGCACATAGCCCAGAGATGACTTAATATAAAATATGTCTCAGAAGATTATAGGTCACTCAGCACACATCCCAGAGATGACTCAGTATCTCATGCAATAATGTATGAAGTATGAATATGATGCAAGTACAATATCAATGAATCATATCAACCAATCATGCCACGAAGGGGCACACAAGTAATATAATCATCAAGGCAACAAGATAAACCACAAGGAGTCACGACTCTCAATTTTACTAATAATCAAGTCTCACAATATCACATTCATCCATGTTTCCTTCTCGTTTCTATGATCAGTACCAATCACAAAGCCTAACAATATAGTATCAGTATTTCCATCTCTGTCATTCTGTATCACAGAGCCTAGGGTGACTCAATAATCAATATGCCGTGAATATGAGTATGAATGTAGGACAATGCAACTATAAACCGTGAACAATCTTAAGTTTCAAGTTGTGCACCAATATCACAAATGATACACGTCTGTGCCATACAAAGCGCACCAATATCAATAGTAATGGTCCACACAGTAAGTATAATGAATATCCAATTTCTATGACAATAGAGGCCAAATATCCCAAAATTGCTATACCAACAACAAGGCGTACACTAAGTACTAGTATCAATATCAAGTAATTTCGTCCTTCCGTTTGACTCCAATTCACAAACAATCCACCAATTTATACACAACGTACTAAACAAGGTCCTATGGAGTCTACAGGCCACAAGCCCGATCAACCAGTCACAAGCAATACCAAACCCTAAGGCAACATCCATCCCAAACTTCATACCCGAAGGTTTACATGAAATCTCCAACAATATTATCTATATATACGCTTTGCTAGTCAAAGTCTCACCACAAAGGTAAACCGTAACCTACCTGGAATGCCGACCAGCAAATCACGGACCACGAGCTAATTCCTTGCCCTCACGGTGAGTCTCCACACAATTAAACTCTAATCAAATAGAGATTCTATGCAATAATACGAGAAGAACAACACCCATATTGGTTATATTCTATTCGGGTCAAACTCCAACCTTTAATTTAGGAAAAACGGGTCTCAAGAGCAAAATGGGAATTTTAGGACCAAAATACCAAAGGGTCAAACCGCATTACTTTAATCATAGGAATACTTAATCAATTCTCAAAATCACCATTAATATGAAAACCCCCAAATTTAGGTCTAAAAACCCTAACTTTAGTCCCACAATTTTACCTCTAAAAATGGAAGGAAACATGTTTATATAGTTTATAATCATCACTTTCATGATTAATGAAGCTAACCCAACCAATAATATAAGATTTCAAAGCCAAGAACTCATTAGGAGGAAAACCCATAAAGACCCCTCTTTTAATCTTAAGCTTTTATGGAAAATATGAATCTAGCTAGTTTGTTCCCAACATATTCAAGCATATTCAACTTTAATCTTACTATTTAGAAAGATTCTAGGAACCAAAAATGATTTAGAGCTTAACTCAAGAACCCATTGAAGACCCATTAGATTCTATGAATTCTAGATAATGGAAGATGATTAAGAGAGGTTAATGGAATCATAATAAGGTAGGAATGTTACCTTAGGGAAGAAATCACTTGAAAACCCTCCAATTCGCCCCCACAAGGCTGTCAAGTCGGGATTTAAAGAATGACTAGGGTTTTGTCACGACCCAAACCGGAGGGCCGCGACTGACACCCAAGACCCTACTTGGCTGAGTGCCATACTACTATTCTATCCACGAGTTACAACTTTTCGTGAACCTTTAATCTATGAAATGATGCTTCCGTCAGGTAAAAAACAACTTTTCAATAAAACTCTTTCGTCAAATCAGGGACTTCTCCCTTATCGTTAATTCAAAGAAAACCCTTAGTCAGAATAAAATCTTTAAAAATAAAGCATAAAAACACATTGACCTATATGGTCGCTTTACACAACTGTCGACATCTTGACACACTATCCACAGGATACTGTCTACAAAAGTCTCTAACGTACACGAGATACCATAACATAAGTACATTGACTCCGCGACACTCCGAACTGAGATGGAGTTCACCAATCTAGCTGATAGCCTGGGAACATCCTTTAGCCAATGTCTTCTACTCATCTGTATCCACCTACGTGGCATAAAACGCAGCCCCTCGAAGAAAGGGGGTCAGTACAAATAATGTACTGAGTATGTAACGCATAAATGACAACATATAAAGATGTGAAAGGTAACATGGAATAGGAGGGATAACTTGTACATCTTAAAATCATATGTACACAAGCACCTATTAATATATATATACACATATAATATAAATATTAGGGTTACGGAACGTGCAACCCGATCCATAAATGTTAGTGCTGTGGAATGTACAACCCGATCCATAATCATCATATGTTAATGCCGAGGAACGTATGGCCCGATCCATATAAGTTAGTACCGAGGAACGTACGGCCCGATCCATATGTTCCATGTTCATATACATAATGAAAATAGTATGCAAGAAAGCTCATATGAAAGTTACAACTTTATCGGAGTGACGTGAGGTCGGTAACCTCCGATTCATATTATGGAACAACCATTATCGCTATATCTCACCTCGAAGGAACAATTCATAAGGTGAGATCAACAACAATGAATAGAATCGAGAAAATCATGAAGTAAGCTCAATAATCTCATAAAACCATTGGTCTCATAACTTGAGACTTTTAACCCTAAAATCATCATCATCATAATCATCATAGAAAATATTCTCATCTTTGACATCATCATTATCATCATAAAAAACCTTGTTCATCACTGTTATCATAAGAGCTCATAGAATCATAAATCTCTAGTTTGGAAATTACGGGCATTTTGGGAAAATACGGGCATTTTGGAAAACATTTATGGATTATCGGGAAAGGAATCATGCCTTGGAGTCATAAACTTTTATCTTTTGAAAACAAAGAAATTATGGAAGCATTTATGAAATCGTACCATAGGGATAATGCCTTTGAAAGAAAAGGACGAGCCTTAACATACTTGATTGATCTCCTACGAAATAACGCTTATTCTCCCGAACTTGCAAATCTACACTCAAGAGAAATTATAGTACCATTAGACATGTCGTCATATGCCTATCTCAAGTCCTTAAACCAAACTCCTTTAGAATCTACCAAAATTAGGGCAGCATCTCCCTTATTTATATGCTTAGCCCGAAATCACAATCCAGCAACCAAGAACAACAACAATATACCAACATCAACAACACTATTATCCATACCAATATATTCCATAAAACATCCCACATGATGTTTTTCAACGTACAACAACAATATACACTTCCTTTCTTTCAAAGCAAGGAGCATAATCTCATCAACACAGTAAAAACATTAGATGCGATCTCTATACATGTAAATCAGCCCAGCTACACGACCACAACATGCTCAAAGCAATCCATAAACACAACAACTACAACACAACATTTTATGACCTTTCCTCCATAACTATTTTCACTTTTAAGACTTGCTAAACCTTCAAATCAACTCAACATAAGAGATAGGATGAAGAACATACATTATACTTGAAGAAATTCAGCCACACCAACTTTCTTCAAGACCAAACTTACTACAACATCAAGTAGAAACAAGAACAATCACCTTTCATGGACTAGTTTGGTGTAATCTTGTTAAATTCTTGATTTAATGGGCTATAATGTTTGGGGGTTATGTTGAGATGTTTCTAGGACTATTGAGAATGTACGTTGCTGAAAAAATGGAGTTAATGGGGGTATTTATACTGTTATAACCCGTATTTTGTACGATCGGATAATTCGAGATAGTCGTGGTAAGTTAAGGGCAAGACCATTTTCCAAAATTATTTTAATGCACAAGTTGTTTATGAATATTATTTATGAATATTATTAGTATGGAAATATTGAGAAAGGCTAAGGGTAAAAAGGGAAATTCGCAAAGTGGCTCAAGGTAATATTGTGGAAGGCTAAGGGCAAAATGGGAATTTCACAAAGTATTCAAGAAATTTCTTAAATGGACCATGGTGGCCGTCCAACTTAAGGTGGGCCTTGGCCCACCTAGATGAATTATGTGTATATATATATATATATATATATATAATATATTGGTCATATTTCTCCACAAAAACAATTCTAGAAGCTTGGAGAAAAAGAATAGGGCCATGTGTCCATAATTCTTACTTGAGGGGCTTAAAAAAATAAATATAGATAAATGGTGGAAAAAGAAAGATAAATAGGACATAACTATCTTCATCTTTTAGAAAGATGAAGAAGTTTGGAGAAGGAGAAAAAATATACAAGGCCATTCAGCCATGGTGTAGCCGAAGAAGGCCATGGAAAATTGATCAAAAAATAATTTCTACTAGCTTTTGTACCAATTGGAAAGTCCTCTACAACATGGAGTAGTTGTTGGAGCAATCAAAACATTCATTGGTGAAAATCACAATCATAGCCGATTAAGAACATGAGTGGGAAAAGGTATGTGTTTAATCTTCTTTTAGATATGTTATGGATGATTTATGTATGTTGTAGTATGTAGAAAGGATGAAAATCGTGACTTTGGTATGTTGGGGTGTTGGCCGTGTATATACTATATTGTGTGGGGGTGATGAACTAATTTTTATTTAGTATTTTGATTGTTGTAGATGTGGATTCCATGATGAAAAATGAGGATTTAGTGGCTTGGAATGAATTTGAAATCGTTTGTGCGTTATTGAAGAAGTTAGTATGACATTAGTATGGTTTCTTATACTTGCAGGAATGATATTCCTAATGTGTAAGTTGTAAATATAATTTATGAATTTGGAAGTGAGACATGTGTTTGGAAGATTGTAAATTGGTTATTGTGATTGAATTGAATATAAGAAAATGTTGTTGAATTATGTAAAAGAAGTTACTAACGTTAGAAGGTACTTGGGATTGGTTGACAAAGTTGTTAATGTGTAGATTGTGGTGTAGTTCGTGAATTTGGAAGAAAACAATGTGTTGTTATTGTCCTTATTAAGTTTGGAAGATTTCGGATTATTGTGGATAATGTGGCTGAGTGAAATTCTCGGATTATTGTTGAGAAATTGGCCGAGTTACATTCTCGGATTTGTTGTTGATGATTTGGGCCGAGTTAGATTCTCGGGGATGTGATATTTACAGGGGAAATGCTGCCAAAATTTCGGCAGATTATAAGTGATTTCATTTGAAAGACTAAGACAAGTATATGTCAATGAATCTAATGATTATGTCAATTCTCTTGAATGTAGACAAGCAAGTTGGGACAAATAAGCGTAGCTAATAGGACGTGGAGCAGGTATGTAAGGCTTACCCTTTCTTTCTTTTGGCATAATCCTTATGAAACAAGCAAATGACGTATATGTGTGATCTCAAAGGAATTCCTATTCTTAGAGCCACTAGGATGGCCAATATTCTTGACTTCCATAAGCTATTTCATATGGTTTGGACGTGTATCTATGATATCCGAAAATCCATTTGATATGTTCCGAATGGCACTTGAAAGACAAATTGATATGACTAAAGTTTTGAATTTCAAATGAAAGCATGTTTGATTACTCCCTCGAGTCTTTGATACATTTTGATACTTATATATGGTTCCAAAAGCTTTATTTGATTTGATCCATAACGATATCCGAAAGTTACTTGATATGATTGTTGCTCTGATTTTCCAAAAATAGCTTCTGAAACGTTCGTAGAAGGTTCTGTACTTCAAACGCTCAAAACATTCTTATACTAAGTCGGATTGACCTGAAACTTGTTTCTGAGCCTTCATGTGTCGGTAAGTATACTTATTTATCGAGTCTTGATTTATATGCATATAGTCTCTCACTACTCTGCCCGTGCATGTGTCATGACCTCTTTCACCGAGTCCCGGGCCGGTATGCCTCGTGCGTATGGTTCGCCGGTCCCCCGCTTGAGGGCGGGTGCCATATATGTATTCCGGAGTTAGATGTGTTACGGTGTTATGATGTGTTTATGGTTTGCCGAACCATATATGATGTGATATTATGATGTGTGACGGAGATTACGGAGCAAATCTTCTGGAGTATGATGTGTGTGGCGCCAAAGGCAGGGTGGCGCCACGTTTCCCCGGGTCCCGCAAGGGACCGGATACCGTTCTTGGCATGCATGGTTTGTGTTTCCAGTAAGTGTTTTTATTACTTTGCATATCGTGCTTACTTTCGGTTCTAATCTTCTGGACTATTTATTCTTCTTGTGATTCTGTTCATATTACTCTACGCCTTACATGCTCAGTACATATTTCGTACTGACCCCCTTTCTTCGGGGGCTGCGTTTCATGCCACACAGGTACACCCAGATGCTGCAGAAGACTTTGCTAGGAGGTATTTCAGCGAGATTGGCGAACTCCACTTCCTTCCGGAGTGTTGCCGAGTCAGAGCGTATATAAGTTGTGATTTCTGATTTGTGTTAGAGACTTTGCAGACAAAGTTGTGGGTACAGAACATCAGTTTTGTAAGCGGCTTCATCAGCCGATGTGACACTTTGTGATATGTTACAGATTCTGTATGATTACAGGTTTTGTTTAATTTGGGAATGATAGAAAGAAAAGATTTCTGAAAGCCTTAATATGTATTTCATGCTTATTTGATTTAAAAGTCCAAAAAGAGTATGTGTGTGATAAGAGTTGGAGGGTTCGTTCGGCCCTAAGTAAGGGTCGGGTGCCCATCACACCCTAGGTAGATTAGGGTGTGACATATACCCCTCATAAGTCGGTTCCACCGACCTTCTCAAGTGGAACCTGCGGAAGCCATTTGACAGCTTGGAGTCTTAATCTTAAAATGGCCATAACATTGGATCCCGATATTGTGTGAGGGCCCCAGCGGACACCAGACACTATAATTTTTCCCAACTTCCACAATTTCATCCCGAAATACGGCATTCACCCGAGACCCGAAACATACAAACCAAATATGCAAACAAGCTCTAAATGACTATCCGGACCTCTCGGAATCGATGAATTCCCGAAAAATGTTCGTTTACTCAAAAGTCAACTTTGAGTCAACTCATTTTCGCTTAAAGCCCAATTTTTCTAAAAAAAACATTCTAAGGCCCACAACGATGCCTAGAAAGTCATGCCAACTATCTCCTCCGGTTAAAATAGTTCTAACGAGACTCGGGAATGGGTCAACGAAGGCAAAAACAGAATAATCACGGTAACGACAAAACGGGTCATTACATCAGATACCAATTAAATAATCACTCGTCCTCGAGCGAAGAACGAGAGTAGGACAAGCTTACGATAACTAAGGAAATCATATCACAACCAACACGAAGCTTTTTCAACAAGATGCAAACCCAAACCGCAATTCGTTCGCACCCAACCAAAAGACCCAATTACCATGCCTCTAAAACACACAACGGATCTCTCATGGATAAATCAAATAGCATGAACCTTTAGACATAACTAATCATAAAACATCCTGAACTGGTAAGATATTCTGAGCTAGCTAATCCAAAATCGTTCCTTGAATCACAATTTCTTAGAAGTACACAATACAAACCGAAACCAGGACTTACTCTTTCCAAAAGAGAATCTTAAATCTCCCAGAAAACTCTAAGCTATTTCATTGAAACTTATCTTTCTCGTAGTCAACTTGGTCAGTCTTAAATCTTCTTAACTCTTCAAATCACTTATCTAGGAACTTACCATCGAGTACCGCATAGAGCAAGATATGTCAATATTCAATGATCAGAACAGAGCCTTATCTCAATCCTAGAATCTCTTCGAAGCACAATCATTATCATTACAACCTATTGTACTAACCGAAAGGCTGACTCTGGTGAGATACCACAAGGACTACTAATAACAAACCTCAGAAATCAGGCATCCCTTGTCATATCCATTAAACTGATTTACTTGGAACCCATAAGTTCTCTTGGAGTCACAACCTCGATTTAACCTTTTCCATTCAAACCATAATGACCCATAATGAACGCACCAATTCAGAGTATATCAACAACCACACAAACTGATCCCAAGATCCGAAACCGATCACATTCTTACCGCGCATAGCAACCCATAAGTTACCGCTCTCGGCTCTAAAAGCTGAAACTTATCCAAATTGTTTTCAAGGTACTGGATAACTAAATCTTGCAAATGCACCCTGAAATTCCTTAACATTACCCAATACGCATACCTAGTACAACCCGAATTTTCCGACACTAAGGACATATGTACTCCTAAATCAATCTTTTAACTATCAAACTCTCTGTTGTAGTACCGCAATAACCCATAATACTTCCGAAAGCATGAAAAACTCATAATCCTTGGCGCTAACAAGCATAATCACTTCGGACTCATAATATCCGAAGTCATTCCGTCAATGTTGTTCATAACATAACGCTTAGCACCACACGATCCCATCTCGGAAGCACTGATAGCCATAAAATACTAAGAATTTCTACAATTTCTTTCTCTTAAATACACACTAACTCATTCACTGCAAAGTACTGCGAAACTATCCAAAGGGGGGTACCACACAAGCCACTTCCTATAAATCTCAACATGTCGATTCACTGAAATATGCCTATTACTAGCTGTCGATCACGAATCTCACAGAATTTTCCTAAATTTCCATCAGTTCACTTATACCGCCATCGTCTAACCATTACTCGAACCCACTCAGTAATCTATCGCATAACCATCTCACTAATATCCTCATGTATCTCACAGAAGCGTCCTTGCCCGAATTGCCTCACTTTATTTCAGAAATGTTATCCCGAACTTAACTCAGTTAATCCATTAATGAAGTATCTATCTTTTACAAATCCCTTATTTAATAAATCCTGCAACTGCTCCTTAAGCTCTTTCGACTCGGCCAGTGCCATCCGATATAACGGAGAAGAAATAGGGAAAGTACCCGATCCCAATACACGTCATCACCTACGTTTAGTAGCTAAACCCAATTGGGACAATTCCTAATTACTCAATCCAAACCCGTATATCGCAATACATCACAAGAATATTGCCAAAAAGGCCATAACAGAACACTATCCTCGCATCCAACGTCAACAAGCAAGACACTACAATATCGTGACCAAGATATATCACCAGTCACCAATACCTATTGCCTCTACCTGGAAATAAGCCAATATCATGTCACGACCCAACTCCGTAGGCCGCGACTAGTGTCTGTGCTGGACACCCAAACGTACCCAATAACCCAAATTAGCAAACGACAGAATATTTTCAAATATAAAAGTCACTTGGCGTTAGTAATGATCATAAATGAACCGACACAGTACATGGAAGCCGGTGAGGCTGTCACAGATCATATCATACCCAAACATATACAAAACCCACACAAGTGTGTCTACAGACCTCTACAGAACATAACAGAATCATAAGACGGGACAGGGCCCCGTCATACCCCCGAATAGCATACATATATATAATAGCGGCGGACTATACCAACATTTAGGCTCTGGACAAAAGAGCGCTCCCAACATAGCAGAATAGATGTCCTAGGCAGGCGGTCAGCAAATCTGTTTTCTGTACCTGCGCGACATGAAAACGCAGCCCCCGAAGAAAGGGGGTCAGTACGAAATATGTACTGAGTATGTAAAGCACAGAACGTAGTAAACAAAGTCATAATCAGAACAGAAGGTACAGAAAATGGACAGAATATCCAGATTAGCAAAATATTGATCATAAGGCATAAATAGTAATTGTTGAAAACATATGTCGTACCTGGTCCCAACACGGAACAAGATTTTAACCGGAACAGAACTTACTGAGAAGTGAGTGTGACATCCGAAGTACCAAATGCATATTTTCAAAACATGAGGAGTGTGTACAGAAACATATATCACATCATATCCGTCCCCTACCAAGGGGCTCAGCAAACAGAACGTGGCCACCCCCCGACGCTGGTGCCACCATACATAAGGAACAGAGTAGGGGATAACCCCGTCACATAACATATCATATCAGATGGCCATATCAGATCATATCATATCAGAATGTGTGTACATGGCACAGCATACTCCAAAACCCATGTACATATATACCTGCCCCCTCACATCGAGGCACGGCGAACAATGCAATGGAATACGCTTGACAACATATCCTGGCCCGGGCTCAGTGTGGGAAACATTGAGGCATCCACGAATGGAGTAGTGAGAGACTAAATGCAATTAAAATGTCATAAATATTTTCAGAGACTCGATGAGGCATATCAATGACAAACCAATCCAATAAAGTCAGACGGGATCATAATACGTAAGGTTCGGATGTCATAAAGAATTACAGAAGCATAATCTTTCTGAAATCGTTCCGAGTGCCAAAACAATTTATAAGACTTACTGAAATATTTAAAACAGTTTTTGTTTAGTAGTTAAAAGAGTAGTCAGGACATTTCTTTCAAAAACGGCTCGAAAACAAGCCTTAGGTACAATAAGGGCAAAACCGGAAATAGTGGGCCCACCTCGGGACAAGCAAGGCGGTGGGCTCAATTTACACATTTTAGGCTTATGGGGTCACCTACGAGGGTTCTACGGACATTCTATAACTTTTCATAAAGTTTGGGGAAGGTTTGCATAATTTTCAAGAAAGCATACAAAAAGGGTTCAACTCTATTGAACGAAAATGTAACAATTTCAGACGCGGATTCCGATGAGCAGAATATTCTCCGAGGCGTGAATCCGATCCTAGTACTTCTAGGACATGCCAAAAGAAGAATCGGGATAGCTTTACATACCTTTCAAGCTCCTTCCGCCTTTCCAATCTCACTTCCCGTTTCGTCAAAAATCTGCAAATGGTCACATTTACCAATTGTGAGTTATAGGTTCTACGAATTCAACTTAACTCATATTTGTCTACCGAAATTTCGGCAGCACCTCCCCTATACATATAGTACCCCCGAGAATTCAACTCGGCCAAATCAATCAACAATAGCCCAACAACAATATCAACAACAACAACAATCACTATATAACACAACTAGTATCCTTCCAACATAATATGGCAACCTTCATTCCAACTTCGCATTTCCAATCAATATCAACATTCTCATATTCATTAGTAATCAAGATCATTACAACACAAATTGGAAGCATTTCATATCATGTCCACAAGGTATTCACAAGATATACATAATATACAAACTTTCCGATAAAGTCATAATTCATCCAAAGCTTCTAACCTTTGGCATACATATTCATAACATGTTTCCATCTTCCAAATCTATCAATGATCATCATAATTTGCAACCTAACAACTTCATTTTTCATAATGTCATAAAATCGTACTAAAACGACATAAGCTTCTACATTCCATTTCAATACAAACTTATATCATTTTATCTCCATATACATTGCAAGCATCACAATAACACAACTAACACATTAAACAAAATTAATTCATTCCCATTCCAACTCCAATATACCACACGGCCAAATGCTCTTTTTACCAATTCAACCAAATTTATTCAACTTTCATTTCCAATGTGAATACCATCATCCACACAATTAGAATATAACATAAAATTCAACTCATATATGTATACCACATATACACCCACACGGCTACACATTATATTCCAACCCCACTTTGAAATCTTCCATATTTCTATACTTTCAACTCATTTCTACATACTACAACACAAACAAGACTTCATAACACAATAAAAAGGGATGAATCCTCACCTTTTTCTCTAGTCTTCTTCACTTGGGCAAATGATCAAATTGATGAACCAAAGCCTCTTTCTTCCAAACCAACTACACCAAGTTGAAAAGGGACCTTGAATTAGTAGGAATTCAACAAGAAAATAATTTTTGGAGGGAGATTTCAAAGGGACAAATTTTGGAGCTATGGCCGAATGGCCTTGTTTCCTTAAGCTCTTGTTCTTGTTTTCTCCTTATGTTATTTTTTTTGAAGCTTCTTAAGGATTATGACTCATATAAGCCCCTTTATATTAATTAGCACATGGAAACTAATTAAAATCATGGGCTTGGGCCATTGCATGGCCGGCCACCCCTCTCCAAGTTGGGCCTCATTTTTCATTTTATTTTTTTGAGCCCAATTGGTCAAAATTCTTATTTTGTAATTCCCGAAACTAATTTCCAAAATTCCAATTTTTGCCCTTGGCCTTCCTCCGTGTTTCCGCACTAATATTTTTCATGAATAACACACATATATTAATTCAAATCATCATGTGACCTTATTCCTCACAAATCAAAATTATTTCGAATTTTCCCGAATACGCGAAAATACAGGATATAACATATCAAATAGAATAAGATAAGTCATAACACAACAGGGTGGCTAGCCCCAAATCATACGACAAGGCCCAACCTATAGCATGACAGGCAAGAACATATGAATAGATAGACCCTGGATTAGACAATACAGACACAACTTATGTTGGGCAGAAATGGTACTTGAGATAATTGCATCTGAAGGCTCTACTTCGGGTCTACCCGATAATGCATAAAATCTATCTCGACTTGACTGCCTTGCCTGAGATCCACCTCGAGGACCCTGTGAACCACCGCGGCCTGACTGAGCACCGCCTCTAGATGAAACACCAACACCGCCACCAGACAGTGCCAGAGTTTTCGGAGACTGAATTTCCTTCCTGGGTCGAGTACACTCTCTAGCAAAGTGGCCAGGCTCCCTACATGCATAACAGATCCTCAAAAGCTGAACCTAACGAATAGAAACTGCAGACTCAGATGGAACCACACTACCAGCAGATCGGAGATGAGATCTCTCCGGAACACCCTGCCTGAATGGCCTACTAGATGAAGTCTGTAAAGTTGACTGCACAGGATTGCCGGTATAAGGCATATACGGCCTAGAAGACTGACCGTCACCCCTCGAGCTAGAACCACCATACCTCCCAATCTGTCGCTACCTCTTCTCACTACTAATTCCAAATGCACGGACCTTAGCGGCCTCGACTAAAGAAGCATGCTCGATGATGGACTGCTCAGTAGGGATCAAGGGGATGGAATAACGGGCCAGATATAGGTAACGAGTCACATAGGCCTCCATAGACATGCCCTCTACTCAAGATGTAAAAACTCCTTCCTACATGCCTCTCTCAAAGACCGCGGCATATACTTCTCAAGGAAGGCCTGGTAAAACTAAGTCCAAGTCAGGGGAGGGGAGCCCTAAGGTCTGCAAGCCACGAATACCTTCACCAAGTCTTCGCGTCGCTACGAAACAGGTAGGACACATAGTCAACCCCTTGGGTCTTCACGATCCCTATCCGGTGCAGCAACTCATGCATATATAGAATAAACTCATAAGCATCCTCAGAAGAATTACCCCAAAACCTCGGCGGCTCTAACTTCCTGAATCGCCCAATAAGATCCTGATCCGACGCGGTCATAACAGCTCCCTATATGGGTCTAGTATCATCACCAAGAGCGGGTATCGCATCAATGTGGGGAGCTATAACTGCAGCGGGGTATACTTCCTGAGTAGGTCCCTTCTCAGGGGTCTGCGCGCCGACTCTGGTCTGTGAACCACCGTCAGGAGTCGTAACCCCAGTTGCCGCCTGCCGGGCATCATGATGACATAAAATCCTGGTCATAGTGTGATGAATAGCCAGATCAGAAGTAACCTCAGGGTGTGTCTTCGTTGCGGCCATACCATCCCCTGCAGCCTTGCCTTGATCCGACTGATACTTGGGATCGGGAAAAGAAGATCTCTCTCGCTGCTCTCCTATAGCAGGAGCCCTGCCTCTGGCTGGGGCAGCTCCGTAACCTCTCGCTCTATCGCGCCTCTGGCTGTCGCTCTCCCTCGAGTCCTCGCATCTGCGAGAGAAGAGACAAGAGTCAGATACCAATCTGATCTTTCCAGATACCAATTTTAATAGAGTAGCACGAAAGAATGAAAGAATTCAAAATTTCCTAAATGTCTTATAGCCTCTCGCAGATAAGTACGGAGCTCATCGTACCGATCCACGAGACTCTACTAGACACACTCTTGTATTATAGACTGGATAACTTAAGGCTCTGATACCAACTTGTCACGACCCAATTTCACAAGGTCACACGGGCACCTACCTATCCCACCTCGGTAGGCGAACCCTTAATTCAACCTTCACAAATACAGTATATATAGCAGAAGAAAATAAGCAACGAAGCCTGTCATTCGAATATATAATAAATGTGGAAATAGTCATAAATCACCCAGTATCTGGTCTGGTCATACAAGAGCACTAACTAAATACAACAAGTCGGAAGATGGAAAAGTCTTATAATACAATTGTCTCGAAATAAGAGAAGACAAGTAAGTAAGGAAAAGAAAATTCGGGCAGCAGCCGTCATCGTGCTCACCCTAGAATGACTCTACAACAGCCTCGCCGATTAGTCACGAGGGAAAGGAGTGAACCTGTCTAATACTCTGCATCCATAAAAGAATGCAGCAAGCATAGGTCAGTACAAAACAACTGTCACGACCCAACCCCGTAGGCCGTGACTAGTGCCCGATCTGGGCACTCAAACGCATTCTAGTATATGGCAGAAGCCGACAAGGCTTTATTTCAAATTTAGATAATTTACAGAAAAATTTTGGCAGAGTTTCCTTTGTTTTACGGACTATCCCAAATACCCTGCACGGAGAAAATACCAACAAATGCCACACAGGGCCAACAAAGCCACAGTTAAACATATGCGGACCGGCCGCCGCGGCGAATGGGATCGCCCAAACACAACATATACACACATCCATACAGAAAGACCCCAACCCACAAACATGTCTACAGACCTCTAAACAGACCGACAGAATCATATGACGGGACAGGGCCCCGCCGTACCCATGAACGGGAATATACATGTATAGAAATGACAGACTATACCAAAAGATGGCTCTGAATAAAAGAGCGCTCCAAAATAGCAGAATAAGATCCTAAGCGGGCGGATCAGCAAACCTGTCGTCGGTACCTGCGCAGCATGAAAACGCAGCCCCCGAAGAAAGGGGGTCAGTACGAAATATGTACTGAATATGTAAAGCCTGAATTACAGAAACAAAATCATAACTGGTACAGAACGTACAGAAAGCGAGCAGAAAATCCAAAGTATCAAACACATATTTTCAAAACATGCAGAGTGTGTACAGAAACATATGTCATATCAAATCCAGCCCCTGCCAAGGGACTCGACAGACAGAACGTGGCCACCCTCCCGACGCTGGTGCCACAACACAGAAGAATCAGAATAGGGCATAACCCCGTAACATAATATATCATATCAGATGGCCATAGCAAATCATATCAGAACATGTGTACATGGCACAGCATACTCCACAAACCCATGTACACGTATACCTGCCCCCTCACATCGAGGCACGGCGAACAATGCAGGGGATTACGCTTGACAACATATCCTGGCCCGGGCTCAGTGTGGGAAACATTGGGGCATCCACGAATGGAGTAGTGAGAGACTAATGCAATTAAAATATCATGAATGTTTCCATAGACTCGATGAGGCATATCAAAGACAAACCGATCCAATGAAGTCGGAAGGAATCATAGTAAATGAGTTTCGAGTATCAAAACAATTTATCAGACTTAATGGAATATTTAAAACAACATTTGTTAGGTAATTAGAATGGTAGTCAAAACATTTCTTTCAAAGACCTCTCGAAAGCAAGACTTGAGTACCGTAAGGGCAAAACCGAGAATATAGGGCCCACCTCGGAACAAGCAAGGCGGTGGGCTCAAATTACATGTTTTAAGCTTATGGGGTCACCTACAAAGGTTCTACGGACGTTCTATAGCTTTCCATGGAGTTTAGAGAAAGTTTGCATAATTTCCAAGAAAGCATACCAAAAGAGTTTAATCATACTGAAAGGAAAAGTGATATTTTCACTTGCGGATTCCGATGGGCAGAAAGTCTTTCGAGGCCCGAATCCGATTTTAATACACTTAGGCATGCCAAAAGAAGGATCGGGGTAGCTTTACATACCTTTTGAGCTTTTTAAGTCTATCCAAGCTCACTCCCCGTTTTGTCGAAAATCTGCAAATGGTCACATTTACCAATTGTAAGTTATAGATGCTACGAATTCAATTCAACTTATATTTGTCTACCGAAATTTCGGCAGCACTTCCCCTATACATATAGCACCCCCGAGAATTCAACTCGGCTCAAAATCATCAACAACAACCCAAACAACAACATCAACATCAACAACAAACATTAGAAACACAATATGGCACCACTAGTTCTACTTGCCGACATAATGCCATCATCTTCATTTCAACTTCAATTTCCAAACCAATTTCAATGATTTCACATTCATTATCAAACTAGTTCATCACAACATAGTTTAGAAGCGTTTCATATCGTTTCCTCAAGTTATACACACGATATACATAATATACAAACTTTCCGTCAAAGTCATAATTCGCTCAAAACTTCTAATCTTTGGCATACATATTCATAACATGTTTCCAATTTCCAAATTCATCAACACCCACCATAATTTACAACCTAATAACTTCATTCCCATAATGTCGTAAAATCATTCTAAAACGACATAAACTTCTACGCTCCATTTCATAGCAAACTTATATCATTTTACTTTCATTTACATTACAAGCATCACAATAACACAACTAACACACTAAACAACTTAATCCATTTCCATTCCAACTCTAACATACCATACGGCCATATGCTCTCTTTATCAACTTCAACTAAATTCATTCCATTTCCAATTCCAATATGCATTTCATCACAACTACAACTAGAATATAACATGAATTCAACACATTATGGCTATACAACATGTACATACACACGGCTACACATATACATCACACACCTACTTTGCAAACTTCCATTTTTCCCATACAATCAACACATTTCTACATACTACAACACAAACAAGACTTTACAACACAAGAATAAGGAATGAATTCTTACCTTATCCTCTAGTCCTCTTTACTTGAACAAGTGATCAAATTGAGGAACCAAGTGCTTCTTCCTCCAAGACAACTACACCAAGTTGAAGAGGCTACTCAATTTAGTAGGAAAACCACAAAAGAAAAATTTTAGGAGCAATATTTTTGCGAGGCAAATTTCCAAGCCAAACCCGAAACCCTTCTCTTCTTTCTCTCTTGTTTGCTTTGTTTCTTGTCTTCTAATTTCTTAAGTCTTCTAATGAATATAATAAGAAGACTTGGTCACATGACCAAGCACATGACCAAGTAAGTGGACTTGGATCATGGCCCTATTGGCCGGCCATGCTCCTAACTTTGGGCCTCAATTTCATTTCATTTTTTTTTAGCCCAATGATTTATAGTTCACGTTTTGTAATTCCCGAAACTAACTTCCAAAATTCCAACATTGCCCTTAGCCTTATCCCACACTTCCACGACACTATTCTTTCATGCGCAACTCCTATGTTCAATAAAAATCGACTATGACCTTATTTCTTACAAGTCAAGATTATTTCTAAATTTTTCCAACGTGTGAAAACACGGGATATAACAACAACAGTAATGGTAGGTATCATAGGCCGACTAAGACTAGTTGACATACATAAAGACAATACGGCAAAAGAAAATAAGTAAACGATAGAAAACAAGTCATGTTTTTCCATGTGATCACCGTTCATATCCAACCTTATATTATAGCAACTAATCTCAATTATTCCCACCTTTCACATATATCAAACAAGTCTACTAGTACGATCCAACCAATGTAGTCTAACTCACCAACAGCTAAGAAGTATAACCAACACCATAACCAAGTCATAATCAATGAGGAAGTATAATCAAAGCAATGCAATATGAGTCATGTATGCAATGTGATGCAATGCAATGCCTGTACTCTTGAACTCCGACAGCGGAATACCTCCACGCCTCGGCAGCATAACCCATGGAGGACTCGCGAAGTCCAAGCACTGTCACTCCACACACAGCGCAGAGGACCAAATATCTGAAAGTCTTATAATATTAGTGTTCCATATCATTCACTCCACACACAGCCCAGAGATGACTCAATATCAAATATGTCTCAGAAGATTATAGGTCACTCCGCACACGACCCATAGATGACTCAGTATCCAATGCAATAATGTATGAAGTATGAATATGATGCAAGTACAATATCAATGAATCATATCAACCAATCATACCACAAAGGGGCGCACAAGGAATATCATCATCAAGGCAACGAGATAAACCACAAGGAGCCACGACTCTCAATTTTACTAATAATCAAGTCTCACAATATCACATTCATCAGTGTTTCCTTCTCGTTTCTATGATCAGTACCAATCACAAAGCCTAACAATATAGTATCAGTATTTCCATCTCTGTCATTCAGTATCACAAAGCCTAGGGTGACTCAATAATCAATATGCCATGAATATGAGTATAAATGTGGGACAATGCAACTATAAACCATGAATAATCTTAAGTTTCAAGTTGTGCCAAACATAGCGCACCAATATCACAAATGATACACATTTGTGCCATACAAAGCGCACCAATATCATCAGTAAAGGTCCACACAGGAATTACAATGAATATCTAATTTCCATGACAACAAGGTCCAAATATCCCAAATTGTTATACCAACAACAAGGCGTACACTAAGTACTAGTATCAATATCAAGGGATTTCGTCCTTCCGTTTGACTCCCAATTCACAAACAATCCACTAATTTACACAAAACGTACCAAACAAGGTCCTATGGAGTCGACAGTCCACAAGCCCGATCAAACCAGTCACAAGCAATACCAAACCCTAAGGCAACATCCAACCCAAACTTCATACCCGAAGGTTTACATGAAATCTCCGACAACATTATCTATATATACGCTTCACTAGTCGAAGTCTCACCACAAAGGTAAACCGTAATCTACCTGGAATGCCGAACAGCAAATCACTGACCACGAGCTAATTCCTTGCCCTCAGGGTGAGTCTCCACACAATCAAACTCTAAGAAAATAGAGATTCTATGTAAGAATACGAGAACAACACCCATATTGGTTATATTCTATTCAGGTCAAACTCCAACCTTTAATTTAGGAAAAACGGGTCTTAAGAGCAAAACAGGAATTTTAGGACCAAAATACCAAATTCAATACCAAAAGGTCAAACCCCGTTACTTTAATCATAGGAATACTTAATCAATTCTCAAAATCATCATTAATATGAAAACCCCAAATTTGGGTCTAAGAACCCTAACTTTAATCCCACAATTTTACCTCTAAAAATTGAGGGAAACATGTTTATATAGTTTATAATCATCACTTTCATGCTTAATGAAGCTAACCCAACCAATAATATAAGATTTCAAAGCCAAAAACTCATTAGGAGGAAAACCCATAAAAACCCCTCTTTCAATCTAAAGCTTTTTATGGAAAATATGAATCTAGCTAGTTTGTTCCCAACTTATTCAAGCATATTCAACATTAATCTTACTATTTAGGAAGATTCTAGGAACCAAAAATAATTTAGAGCTTAACTCAAGAACCCATTGAAGACCCATTAGATTCAATGAATTCTAGATTATGCTAGATGATTAAGAGAGGTTAATGTAATCATAATAAGGTAGGAATGTTACCTTAGGGAAGAAATCACTTGAAAACCCTCCAATTCGCCTCCACAAGGCTCTCAAGTCGGGATAGAAATAATGAGTAGGGTTTTGGGGTTTTAAACTTATAAAATAAGGTCAGTCTCAGTCAACACTGCTACAGCGGTCATATGGCCGCCCCAGCGGCTGTGCAGACCGCTACGGTGGTCCAAGCCAAAATACATGCTGCCGCTGCAGCGGCTATCCCACCGCTACAGCCATGCCGCTGCAGCGGTGCTAGTACCGCCCCAGCAGACACCAAAATTTTTCCCAACTTCCACAATTTCATCCCAAAATTCGGCATTCACCCGAGACTCGAAACATACAAACCAAATATGCAGACAAGTTCTAAACGACCATCCGGACTTCTCGGAATCGACAGATTTTCGAAAAAGGTCAGCCCAATTTTTCTAGAAAACATTCTAAGGCCCACAACAATGCCTAGGAAGTCATGCCAACTATCTTCTCAGGTCAAAATAGTTCTAACGAGACTCGAGAACGGGTCAACGAAGGCAAAAACGGAATAATCACAGTAACGACAAAATGGATCGTTACACTTCGTCGGCCAAGCAACATCACATTTAGAAGTTATATAAGCAATCCAGAAGACAATCATAATTGCAATACAACTTACCTAACCATTTCTCATTCTTGAGTTCAAGGTCATCATTAATACCCGAAGTAACGTGGCTATAATGATTCTCAGAATAGTACCAACTATCAAATACTCAGAATCCCCTTGAAGTCGAATGACTTGTGACTTTTAAATCCCAATGTAAACCCACATCATACAGAAAAGTCTGATAAAACGAGTTTGTGTGCCTATCATCAACCCATCCTGATCTTATGTATATATATAAATTCTAGAGTAAAACTTTCCCCTACTCGTTAACTTCCTTTCCCATGTCAATATCTTTTCATTATCTCTTACTCACCAATCTATAAATCGTAATACTGCATTTAAATTCTTAGTTTCAACTTTCCTTATGTCTTCAATAAATCTCAATTCTCTGAAATCTCGAATGCAACTCATTCCAGTTTCTCTAATCACTAATCATTTTTCCCTTCCAGGGTTCTTCCCTTAAATTAAATTACAATCATTCTAAAAATTATCTTTAAAAGCATCTCATAATGGTTCACTCATTCATGACTCACCAAACATCCGATTGTCACATTTTCCTTTCATTCTTTCTCTATAGCATAGACATTCAAACAATTCAATTTGTAAAAATTTCGGCAGAGTTTCCTCTATACTTTTTACTGCCTCATTCCTGCACACAGTCCAGAAAACACATCCAATGCCTCACAGGGCGATCACAATTACCCGTAACATCTAGCTCAAGTTCTTATATCAAGGTCTATCAATATCAATAAGGCAGAAGCATACCTTTCGGAGTAACAACTTCAATTCTCATCAATTACTTCATAGCGGCATAATCAACTGCTCATCCACAGTCAAAACATTTAGGATTAGAATCAGGGATATCACATCCTATAATTTAGCTCTACAGCACAATCTAAGATGAGAAGGAAGAGACAATGGTTCCTAAATGCCCCGCAACCTCCTGTTTATAAGTGTGGCTCGCTTCACACCCATAAATAAGACTCTATTGGACAAGGCTCGTAGACACTCCCTAGGACGAACTGCTCTGATACCATTTTTGTCACGACCTAACCGAAGGGCCATGATGGGCACCCGGAGCTAACACACCGAGCAACTCTAAACATACATCTCATAATCATTTCTGGGTGGACCATAAAGATATCTCATGGATATCATAATCTGTACGGACATATATCACAACATAACGGTACATCTCTATATAATCTTCAACAATTATGTCCATCGTCACCAGCCGACGAGGCTACTAAAATGTTATACAACGATATGAACCGGTAGGGTTATGAAACACCTAACTATACACACATATATATACGAGCCTCTACATAGAATACAAGTGACCATAAAGACCAATACCAATAGACTGCAGCTCTGAAGTCCTGAGAATCCGCTGATAAAGCACCTACGGATTTGATCCGTCTCCCTGCCTACCTGCGGGCATGAGCACAGTGTCCACAAGAAGGGACGTCAGTACGAACAGTGTACTGAGTATGTAAGGCATGAATAACAACATAACAAGAAATATAGAACATAACATGATATAAGGATAACCTATACATCTGATTGCCTCATAAGGCAGATACCATGCATGCTAATTTATAACTTTTTAAATCAACATTATAAATAAATAAATAAATAAATATATATATATATATATATTGTCATACCCCATTTTAACCCGTGTTAAATTAGAAGTACGACATATTGGTGATTCCTATTTTTGTTTATTTGTTTTAAGGAGTCGCCACCTAATTATTTAGGGTGAATTAGGACACCTAAAGTTAATTAAAGTAATTATCTAAAGTTGATTTTATTTTAAAGTCTACGAAACCAAATGATTCTAGGTACGGGTTCAACTAACCTAGAGGGAAGGTATTAGGCATCCTCTAAATTCCATTAATAACGGTTAATCCGACCGGACTTGCGATTAGTTAAGCTAAGTGTAAATATAATATTATAAAAAGAACGTAGCTTTGTAAATATGGCTAAAGTTATAGATAGACATGTAAGAATGTTGTTTAAAATAGGATTTGTAGAAGGTAATAATTGGTATAAAAGAAAATTGTAAATGCTATTTAAAAGTAAGACTTATAAAAGATTATTAGTTCAATATAGACTCTGTAAGAATTATTTTAATGAGTACATGTTTCAAGCATTGAAAAAGAGCTAAAGTGAAAAAGTTATCCACAGAACTAGCTTGCCTTTTTATTTCTCAAAATAAGCTAACATTAGTGTATAATTTGTGATGTTTTGAAAATCCTAAGATGGTAAGAATGAAAAATGATTCCTTTAACCCAAGAATGTGTAGGCATGCTATTTGAAAATCAATTACTCCAAAACAAATATTAGAGATACTATAAATAATTTTAACATAAAAGGGAAATGATACTCGTGGAGTTAATTGTTAATTTCTCTTTGAATTATCTACCTATTACTAAAACTAAACCTCACTGATTCCGCTAAGGCATTAACAAGCAAAAGTGTTAGTCATGCAACATAAATTAGATGCATAAAAATAAAATAGAAGAGCAAATAGGTTAAATGGGCTCGGCCCATTTCCAGGGACTGTTGCTGCGTTACTGTTGTTGTTCACATTTATTGGGCTTAGGCCCAAATTTTATTTCCTTGTTTGGCTGCGGATTGGCTAACTCAAGAAGAGAAATTACGTTGAGCTTTTATCCCAACATCGAACGTGAAGGAGGACGAGTCCCGAATTGGGACTCCATTTTTCCGATGTGTACATGTAAAGAAAAAAATGAAGATCAGTGACCAGGAAAATGTATGCAAATAAATGAACTCTAAAATAGACAAAGAAAGATATACACTGTTACGTGACAGATCTGTTATGAGCTAATAGGTCCTTAATATGACTTCAAAAAGTAAAGGAGAAAAACATAGGGCAAACAACTAATGTCTAGACTAAAGAGTGTAAAAATTAGGCAACTATCACTAACATTACACTGAAATTGAACCCATAACATCATAAACTGGATTAGCATTCAAGTTGATAGAAATTTAAAGAAAGCAACCTTAAAAGAAAGAAAAGACATGGATAGCTAATTACTTCAGATACAAGTTCAGTTTCAAAACAAGCATACGTGACACGAGACAAATACTAACGACTGGAGCAGGATTATACATTCAATTAGGGGGGCTGGAAACAGAGGAATCATGCAGGGTTCTCAGCCTCAAAATACAGTAACTCGGCTCAGAATGAAGTTGAAATTTGGCTCCAATCACAGCAGAAATTCAGTTCAAAAGAGTGCAGCGGTTCACGGCCCAAAGTGCACAATAAAATGGCTAAAACTACAGCAGTTCGGGACTGTGAATAAAGCGAGAAAAAAAAAAGTTAAAAGGCAACACTTCCTGGCTCAAAACGAAGCAGCAAAATGATTAACATGCAGCAGCAGTTTCGACACCAAAAGGCAGCGTCAAAGTAACTAGCGTGCACCAACAGTCCCAGGATATTATCGAACATCTAAAGGAGCATTATGTTTCTACAATGAGCTGAACAGTTTTAACATAAGAGGCAGAACATACCAGCAAACACATGATGCATTGTGTGCGCATAACAACGTCACAAACATGATTTTCAGAATAATCTAGACGAATATGGAAACTTGGTTCCTAGTATTTTAAGGAATACATAGCCTCATCTCTACTTAGAATTGTAGAGGTTAATACTATGGATTCATTACACTAATCTAAACATCAGCGTCTAGCCCAAACCAAAACTTTAAGACAAGACTTCTAAAATCAGCATTCCACAAGCAAAGAAAGAGACAGAGTGGGATAAGAGATCGACGATCACATCATAACCTTAGCCATATCGATTCATTCAACACTATGGCTTAAATCGAAAAGGACAAAGAGTAGGCTGATTACAGAAATGAATTTCGATCACTTAAGTTAGTTAGTTTTGAAGTCATCATAACAAAAGGAATTCTGCAAGTGGAACCCCAGCTAAACATGTATTAAGATTTGAGAATCATATTAGCAGCAACTATGTTATCGATCATTGAACCGCCATTAGCTAAATACAAAATATATGCGAATCCTATCAAGCTGCTAACTAAGACTGGATTAATTAACAACAGAATACTGACTGAAACGACATATATGCGTGAACATATAAGCACTTATAAACTGAAATTAAAGCAGACCACATTAAGACATAAACGTGTAGGACTGTTAACTACTAGACTGGAAAAACTAAACTAAAACGTGAATGTATGAACGTTATTAAAACCGAAGTTAAACTAATTAAAACATGAATGCGTCTAATCCAAACTGATCAAAATGTGCATAATCCTGCTAAGTTACTAAACTACAACCCGACTAACTGAAAATGGAACAAGGCCTAATACATGCCTGTTGATGAAACTACACTCAGAATTCAGATTTGGAATCAAACAGAATTCAACAACCAATATCGACATGTTGTATAATCATTTTATCGTATTTAAATCTAAGCAGATTACATTTGTCGCAGGGTACATTACTTAGAACAAATAGAGTAAAGAGGGATAGTTTAGAACTGTTTTAACCATATACACAGTATACCTAAAATATACATATCAGGGTGTGTATCTCGGGTGTATATCAGGTGTATATCTTATTCTTATCTTGTTAACCCAACTGTATATCCTATGTATATTCGGCTCTAAATGGATCCTAAGTTCTGGAAATTTAGTCTAAACATCCAAACCACAGTGACGTCTTTCAAAATTCGTTCTTTGGCAATTAACACCCTATCCTAACAGCACCCAAACATCAAGCAAATAACAGGAAAACAAAGAAAACTACATAACTGCTACAAAGAAAACAGAAATGAGCTAGAATTTTAACTAAAGCGAAAACTAAAGATTAAAAGCAATAAACGTATCAGGGTTTACCTTTTTTGTGAGCAGTGAACGGGGCGTCGTTGGCGTCGAATCTACTCTCTCGTTATGAATAAACCCGAACACGACGAACGATCCGAACCTCAAATCGAAACAGACCAGAAAGTTTTTTGTATCAGACGAAGCTCACGAACAGATTAAAATTGTTTATCAAAAATGTATATAATTTGTGGGTAAATTACGAACTGAAGAAATCCCCCAATAGAAACAGAAACAGTACACTCTTTCTTTGGAAATAAATTGGTTTATCTCAAAACGATTTCAAATGCCAGTAATGACTCCCAAAAAAATATCCCCGAGTTTTTATGTACTCGAATTCGAAAGGATAACAGAGCAAACGGAATAAAATGTTTTTTTGTATTACAATTGATGTCAAGAAACCATGGGATTTTTCGGGTCTTTTTGCCTAAAGTTGATTAGGTTTCCCCCCCCCCCCCCCCCCCAAAAAAAAGAATCCTCCTCATCTCCTCTCAATTCCCCTTCTTTATAGGTTTGTGATTAGGGTTTAAGAAAGGAGAGAGGGAGCGTGGGGGGACAGAGATGAGTGGGTGACAGAGGCGTGGGGGACAAGGGTGAGTGGAGGGAACGTAGGGAACGTGGGACGAAGGAGAAAGGGAGCGGCGGTGAGGATGGAAAAAAAAAGGGAGGCGGATCATTAGGTTTAGGGATGAAGAGGAGAGGAAGTGGACCGGGTCGGGTGAAATATGTGGGCTGCTTGTAGGGACTGGTCCGAAAATAATCAAATATGGACTGGTGGGCTGATTTATTTTGGGTAGGGGAATGATGTGGGCTGGTCTGAAATATTGGGGTAAATTAATTAGAGTATAGGCTAATAATTTAGCTGAAAAGAAATTGTTCTTTCCTCTGCTATTTTAATTATTATTGGGTTTCTAATTTAGTAACTAGTACAATGTATACTATGTGAGGATAATTAATAATTAATATGTAGAAAAAAAAAAGGATTTAACAAAGTGTTATCTTATAATTAATTTTAACGAGTCCAAACCCGAAAATGAAACGATGACTGACATTTAAAATTTGTGATAAAGTAATGCTCGTAAATGTTGAAAAATAAAAGTAGCGGAAATAATAGTAGTGAAAATAAAGTATTTAGCTCGTCAATAAATTTAGACGCCCGAGTAAATTAAAATAGAGGAGGGACAAAATTGGGTGTCAACATATATAAGTAAACTGCCTGACCATATAGGTACGGTGTTATGCTGCCCGGCCATATAGGCACGGTGTTCTCATCATTAGCCCACGTCCAGGCCTCCCGTGTCCGGGGTAATCATCTCACGCCGCCCACTAGTGGTGTCTACCCGGCCATGTAGGCACGGTGTTATATATATATATATATATAGTATCTTGCCCGGCCATTAAGGCGTGGTAATATATATAGTATCTTGCCTGGTCATGTAGGCACGGTGTTATATATATATAGTATCTTGCCCGGTCATGTAGGCACGGTGTTATATATATATATATATATATATATATAGTATCTTGCCCGGCCATTAAGGTGCGGTAATATATATAGTATCTTGCCCGGCCATGTAGGCACGGTGTTATCTTGCCTAGCCATTAAGGCGCTGTGTGAAAGAAAATACTTACATATATATAAAGTATGCATGAGAGCCCAATTAAAATCTACTACCTTATCGGAGTGACGTAAGGTCGGTAACCCCCGATTTATATTATGGAGCAATCAATTGTTATATCTCACCTTGGAGGAACAATTATTATAAGGTGAGATCAACAATAATGAATAAAATTAAGGAAATTATGAAATAAACTAAATAATCTCATAATAGCATGAAATCCATAAGCTTTGGAATCTCCAAAAAATGGAATCATCGTCATCATGGAATATACTTATCTTTAGCATCATAAGAAACTCTAAGAATCATGAACTTCTAATTTTTGGGAATAAGAATGTTATGGAAAACATGTATGGGTTCATAAGAAAAGAATCATGCCTTTAGAAAGAAAGGAACTTGCCTTAACATACCTTGTCGTTTCCTTAACTACTTAACGCTTATCCTTCCAACTTGCAAATCTACATTCAAGATAATTCATACCAAGGTCAAGCCATTGAAACTCTCACAGGATCAAACTAGACTAATAAATGAGCCAACGAAAATCGGACAACATTTCCCCTATATTATCTACTTCCTCCAAATTCTAAAACATATACAACAACCCACAATAATAACAACAACAAACTTACAAAAGTCCTTAAATACTCCTTTTACTTCCATTACAAGAAGTATACATCAAACAACCCAAAATATATCATTATACAATAACAATATACATTTCCTTTCTTCCCAATCAAGGAGCATAATCTCAACAACACACCAACAACATTAGATACCATCCATATACATGGAAATTAGCTCAACAACACAGCCACGACATGCTCAAAACAGTCCATAAACTCAACGACTACAACACAACACTTTATAACCTTTCTTCCATAGCTATCTTCACTTTTAAGACTTGCTAAACCTTCAAATCAACTCAATATAAGAGATAGGATGAAGAACATACCTTATACTTGAATAAATGTAGCCAAACCAACTTTTTTCAAGACCAAACTCACCACAACATCAAGTAGAAACAAGAACAATCATTTTTCATGAACTAGGTTTAATCTTGTGGAATTCTTGATTTAAGGGGTTATAAGTATTTAAGAGAGGTGTATGGATGTGTCTAGAACTCCCAAGAAGTGTAAATGATGAAAAAAGTGGAATAATAGAGTATTTATACCCCTTGAGAGTCGATTCCACCGACTTTCCAAGTGGGGCCCGCGGGGAGCCATTTGGCAGCTTGGAGGCTTTTCTTGAAATGCCCATAACTCCTTACTCCGATGTCGTTTTGACAAACGATTTGTTGTGTTGGAAACTAGACTTCCTGAACTTCAATTTAGGCTTTTGTTTCACTTCAAAACTCCTGATATATTAGGTGATATACCCCTCTAAAGTTGACCCAAAATTTATGTCCAAAATTCTGCCAACTTTTTTCAAATTTTCGACGAACTTATTTTCTTCGATTTGCTTGGTCCCGGAATCTTCTGAAACTCCCCATATATGATATTTATCATTAATCATACTTGATAATGGTCACGAAAAAGTTATTTTTTATTTAAATATTAATAAAAAAATCGACCGCACGCGGTCGAAATATGATAGAAGATAAAAATAATAAAAAAAATATTTTCAGAATTTCGACCACATGAGGTCGAATTTAGCAATATTGTTGCCAAATTTCGACCTCATGACGTCAAAATTCAAAATGTTGCCCAGATTTTCGACCTCGTGCGATCGAAATTCTAATTTCTGAGTACAATTTCGACCTCATGAGGTCGAAAATATGGAAAAAAAATTACTGCATTCAGCTGCTTTTATAGCAGCCCACCTGTCAATCACACTCATCAACCAAATCAACAATGTAACTCATCAACACGTCCAATTCATCAAAGTACTTCTACAATCATAAACTTCACATTGAAAAATCAAATTCAACCTCAAGTTTCAATTTAAAGTACTTCTAAATATCCTTAAAACTACATTCAAACACTTGAACATCGTAAAGTTAAACAACCATAAACTACTTTCTACATTCAAACACTTAAACATCGTAAAGTTAAAACATTCATAAACTACTTCCTACAATCAAATTCACCTTCAAAAGTACATCTAATTCGAATTAAAACTATCATAAAAAAAATATATACATATCCAAGAAAACATAGCAATATTACAATCCAAAAGTATACGAATCAAAAAATTCAACGTTGGGTGTTAGAGACATGATCTGATTCCTCCCCACTATCCTCATCAACAAGAGCATGAACTACGTTGTCTTGTGACCTACGTCGTCCACTGGGCTGTGACCTATGAGCATCCCCGGAACACGGGGGAATATGAGAGGGCCCCGAGTTGAGTAAGTTGAAAAGAAAACCAAAGAAGAAGCTATAATTTAGAAGAGAAACAAACATATATGCTTGGCAGATTTCAAAACAGGCCCTCCAAGTGTGCTCGAACCATACTGTCGGTTATAAAAGAGTAGAAGAGATCTAATATCCATCAAGTTTCAAATCACAAGCAAACTGACCCACATAGATTTCTATACAAAAAAAAAAGATTAATAAACTACTTGAAACTGCAAGACATTAGTGGAGGGATAATTATATTGCAGAAACCCACAGAAACATACTAAAAACAATGCCAAAGCAAGACTCAACTCTAAACTCAACGCTTGAAGAATTATCCTTAAAAACACCACCAACAGCCATATGAAAGTACACCACATACTTCTTTGCAGAACACCGGTAAAGACCATAAATAACAGAAAAATATGTCCATGACTAGTTTGAAGAAGGCAAATCAAAACAACACCAGCACCAAGTTGTCCAAAGCTAAACAAATTAATCCTCATGGTTATTTTGCCCGTAGTTGTCCAATTAAACAACATAATCAGTGTTAAATTACTACTTATTTCTTTCATACTAGTGATGATATTTAAGATGAGATTTGTAAATTCAAAATTGAACATGATTAGTGAAGATTAATATCGACCCCAACTTGTTTGGTATCGAACGTTGTTCTTGTAGGGAGAATAAAATAAACATGAAATCAAACCACTTGCATACACTTGCAATTCCACCTCTTCCAATTTATTCACCTTGCTGAAGTTGTTAGTGGCTTCAACACATTTTTATTTTAATTTTCAACAAATAAATAAAGTGAGTCCAATTTAAGGCTTCACTAAAAAGTTAAAGATAGAGATTTATCAAGAAGTGTTAGGTTATCAAACCAATTAGTCTTTTTTTATCCTTGGCACAGCCACTTAACACAGAAAGAGATCCAGAATCACCTTGTCTCATCAAGAACCAAAATAACACCTCTGACTCTAGCTCAAGAACAAGAACCAAAAAAAAAAAAAGGAAAGCTCAATAAAGTCAAGGAAAACCATAATTCAAAGTATCATCATCCAAAAGGATCCAAGATCAACCACCTTAACATATGACATCAGTTGCTATAGAAAACACAAGCGATTTCATCAAATCCATTACTAAAACGAGAACGATTCAACAAAACATGGGCTACTTGTTAGAGAAAGAAGGAAAACGAAAATATATCAGGAAAACAAAAATATATCAAGACAGAAAAGGCTTGTGGATAGCAGACAACAATCTATTTCTAGAGTTAAATAAAAGTAACTGATGTAGTTTTGATAAACTGTAAGCAGTAAATAATCTAATCTCTGCTGCTACTTTCTTGTATCTAGCAAATCTTCCTTAACTCCGGCAATTGACAACCTATTCCAAAAATAAGGAAAAAATTAAAAAAATCTTAATATCGAATTTTAAGCTTTGCAACTTACAAGTGAACGAGTTTCACAAAATCCCTTGACTACTTTGTCAAACAGTTAAACAATAAGAAAATGATTTTACATAAGTCAGAGTAGCACAAACATGTCAAATACGAGTTTGATTGAAAGAGAAGCTGGAAGCATATCACAAGTATAAAGGATAAGTCTCCCGAGCTCTAACAATTCTCAAATATTGGTAAAACACAACAACAAATAGCTACAAATGCAACACCAACAACATTCAATTTCAATTTCAATTTCAATTTGCACTTAGTAAAATTTTAACAAAATAGCTACAAATGCAATCTTTAAACACAAATGCTATCTTTAAACCAAATTAATTGGAATTTCAGTTTGAATACTACAACAACAACATTCAATTTCATTTCGAAACCCTAAAATAAAGTTAACATTCTAATACCTAAAACAAACATTGAACAATCAATAAAGTTAACAAATCTTCTAATTAAACTACAACTATACAAAGTAATGCAACTAATAATGATAAAATGAGATTGAAAAACAAAAAACAAAAAAAAGGACTAACCCCGCTCACTGTTCAGTCGGCGGTGGCTGGTGGCTACTCCGGTGGTTTAACTGGACGGTGTCGCCTACTTGGAGAACGCCGGTGCTAACAAGGACTGCTTAACAAGCTAATCAACAAACCCACCTTCAACAAGCCACTAGCAAGCTAATCAACAAACCCACCTTCAAATAAAAAAAAGTAAGTGCCAAGTTCAACATACCAAATTTCTAAGCGAATTCATTTAATTATATAATACTAATTTAGCTAACCTAAAACATACTCAGAAATAGGCGCACATAGTTTCACTTTAGGAACATCAAACAGTTTTGGGGGGAGATGTTGGTGGGGTGGTGGGAATTTTGGGGAAGATGAGTTTAGAGAGAGTAAATTTTTTTGAAAGAGAAGAGAAAGTTTTGGGGGGAGATGAAATATTTTCATCGGCCTGTGTAGGTGTATTATTTATTGAACTTTTTCGACTGCATGTGGTCGAAAAAATTAAGCCAGATTTGACCAGATTTGAATTAATTTTTTCGACCTCATGCGGTCGAAATTTGATTTTTTTTTTAATTTTTTAATTAATTATTTTATATTTATATAATTTAATTTTGTGTAAAATAATCTTTTTTCATTTATTATTTGGACAAAAAAAAAATCGACCTCATGAGGTCGAAATCATATTTTCCCGTAAAAAAAGACCCCATGTGGTCAAAATCCTAAAGAAAATAAAAAAAAATGGAAATTTCGACCACATGAGGTCGATTTTTTTTTTTTTTTGACCAAAATTGAGGTCGAAATTTCCAGGTCGAAAATACCTGTTTTTTTAGTAGTGAGTAACATCCTTGAACATTGTGAGCACTACAACATAAGGCATCTATAGCTATGAAATTTAAGCTATGAATTTAAAAGTCTTAGCTATTACCTAGAAATAGCCACAAAAATTCAAATTTCATGACTATCAACAAAATCGTATATTTCTTAGCCACGAAAATCAAATCTACAAAGCTAATTCCTTATTTTTGCTATAATTGATGACAATCGTGGCAATAATTGCCTAAATAGCTACATCTTCATTGCTACAATTAAATTTTGTAGCTGATCATAAGTTTTTGCCACGACATAAAAGTTACTATAGCAATAGCAACCTTTTAGCCACAATAAATTATTTGAAACAAAATATTGTAGCTAAATAAATATGTTTGCTTCAAGTTATAAAAGATTGTAACAATAGTTACATGATATAGCCACAAATTGTTTGCTACAATAAAATTTTGTAGCTAATCATTAGTTTTTGTCACGCCATAAAAGTTACTGTAGCAATAGTAACCTTTTAGCCAAAATAAATTATCTGAAACAAAATATTGTAGCTCAATAATTTTTTTTTCTTCAAGTTGTAAATAATTATGGCAATAGTTAAATGATATACCACAAGTTGTTTGCTAAAGTAAAATTTCGTAGCTAATTATTAATTTGTGCCACGAGTTGAAACTTACTGTAGTAATAATAACCTTTTAGCTACAATAAATTATTTGAAACAAAATGTTGTAGCTAAATAAATATTTTTTCTTCAAGTTATAAAATAAATTACAAATGTTAAATAATATATATAGCCATATTTTATTTTATTTTTTGCTATAATCAAATTTTGAAGCTAATTATTAATTTTTGCCGCGAGTTGAAACTTGTTGTAACAACAATAACTTTTAGCTATAAGAAGTTACTTAAAATAAAATATTATAGCAATAATTTTTTTTTGCTTTGAGTACTAAGAAGACGTGGCAATAGCTATAATTATTTGTCCTCTCAAAACTATATAGTCATAGATTTATTATTGTGATAAAATCTCGTATCTACTAGTTTTTTTTTACCACGAGTTGAAATTTGTTGTAGTATTACTAATCTTTTAGTCACATTAAATAATTTTCTTCTTACACTTTAAGTTACCTTAAATATAATACTCATATAATCACACTAAATTTGTTGTAACAAAATTTTAAAGTTAGATGAACAGTTGTAGAAATATGTATGTATATATGCTTTTTGAGAGATCTCTACATTCTGATAGATATAATTGATTGCATACGCAAGTTTTTAAATGGCATCATAAAATCGAATATTTATCAAATCAATATCTAAATTGAAGACAAATTCATAAAATAAGGGCAGAAATTAAATTAGAGAGAAAACATTTATGATAAAACTAGACAAGAGTTTCATCGCAGTAATACCTTTATCGATCTAGCATAATTAGATGTGTTAATCGTTCGATTTGATTCGATTCAATTTTACCAGGTCTTACTTGTAAGTTTCAAATATAATTTAAATAAATAGGTGATTATATCTAATTACTTTTGATGAATTAATAATAACGAATTTAAACAATAAATTTTCTATGTCTTACTCAAGTTTTATATTGATCAAAGTGTTTTTAGAATTGTTATTTTCCTCAAACATAATATATATATATATATATATATATGTACAATAACTTTATTATCTACTATTAAATTGAATTACTTAATAATTATTGTAAACGTAATAATAATTAGTTGAACAGAGGATCAATAATTGAATATAGTTACTACAGAGTGTATCTATACCATAAGTTACATCTAAATAATTAGATGTTTAAATTTAATTATTTTTTATTAACTAATTATAACGAATTTAAACAAAACTTCACTAAGTTTTACTGAAGCTTCTTCTTAACCAAGTGCTTCCAGGATTGTTGTTCAGGATTGTTGTTTGACACAAACATGTTCTATCATAATAATACCTTTATCGATTGATGTAATTAGAGGTGTTAACTGTTCGATTCAATTTAATTTTACAGGCCTTATTTGTAAGTTTCAAATATAAGTATATAACTTCAATAGTTAAGTGATTATATCTAATTAATGTTGATTAACTAATTATATCGAACTTAAACAAAACTTGATTAAGTTTCAGTGAAGCTTCATCTTAATCAAACGCTTCAAGAATTGTTATTTGACATGTTCCATCAAAATAATACATTTATCGATCTAGTGTAATTTGAGGTGTTAATTGTTCAATTAGATTCAATTTTAATTTATAGCTTGTAAACTCAAATATAACTTCTATAAATAAGTGATTATATTAACTTCAATTAACTAATTATATTAAATTAAAACAAAACTTCACTAAGTTCCCCTCAAGCTTCATCCTATCAGTTGTTTTGAGTATTCGTGTTATTTTACTCGGGCTTGATATATATGTTGGAACAATGCCTTTATTGATCTAGTGTTATTAGAAGTGTTCATCATTCAACTCGATTCAGTTTTATAAGATCTTACTTGTAAGTTTCAAATATAATTTAAATAAATAGTTGATTATACCTAATTACTTTTAATTAACTAATTATATCGAATTTAAACAAAATTTTACTATATCTCACTCAAGTTTTATCATGATCAAGTGTTTCGAGAATTGTTATTTTACTGAAACCTAATCCATATGAACAATACCTTAATGATTACTATTAAATTGAGTTAATTAATAATTACTTTAAATATAATTATAATTAGTTGAACTGAGGATTAATAATTGAATATATAGAGTTATTATAGAAGTGTATATATACCATAATTTACATCTATTTGACCAAAAAGACTTTAAATAATGTTTAATGATTAATAAGTTATAAAGTAAAATGAGTAAAACTAATATTGTACGTATGTACATTCAATAGAAAGGTTTTTTTTTTGGTTTGAAGACGACTTTATATTAATATAATTAAGAGTACACAGGGAGCTGATGCCCAAAGGCATCTATATCAGTAGTAATAGTAGTACAAGGAAATTCCACACTAGATATCATGGGAGAGATACAGTCCCATTGATTTTCTAAAGGATTGTTAACAAAGGTTGATGACTGCGCTATTGAAGCTGTGGAGACCGTTGGTGCGGAACAAAAAACCATTATAGCGTGCTCTCCAGTTGGTTTTTGATTTTCCACATGTCGAAGGTGCATGTTCCCAGCATAGTCGTCATCCGAGAGAACTTGATGAACAAAAGGGGGAGGCTGGTCAAAAAAAGTTATCCGGCTTCCCGTCAAGTCTGAACCAAAATGTGCAAGCTTATCCCCTACAACATTCTGCTCCCTGTATACATGACGCACTGGAGGATCATGGAGTTGGAGGAGAAGGAACCTGCAATCATTAACAAGAGGTGATTGAAGATGTATGTGCGAGTTTAGCATTGTAATGACCTCTTGAGAATCAAGATTAATTTCTAAATTGTAGATGCCATTAGGGCTGGGCATAAATACCGAAAACCGAAAAATCGAACCGAAACTTCAACAAACCGAACCGAACCGAACTAGTTTGGTTCGGTGTTTGGTGTCCACCTTCAAAAAACCGAAACCGAAATAGACGAACCGAAGTTTGAGAAAACCGAACCGAAAAACCGAACACACCAAAATTTAATACATTACCCAAAAAAATTAAAATAGTCCAGGCCCATTAAGTTTAAAGCCAAAAAAACCCAATTGTAACAAGCCCTCTTTTGCATTTGTATCCCTAATTTTCTACTTCAGTTGAGAAAATCAAATATGTTAAGGAAGGCAACTAGGATGTGTCTTTAGGATTAATGTATGTCCTTTATGTGTTTTCTTAATTATTCTTACGGTATGTATATAACACCTAGTAATCCTATATCATGGTTATAGTTTTCTATTCTTGTATATCCTGTTTGTTTGATTTTGATTTCAATTTATCAGTTTTATGTTTTATTGCTTTTGAGAATATGAATTAGTGTCAAGGAATCGCTTCTAATATCATATCAAAAAAAACAAATTGAAAAAATCGAAACCGAACCGAACCGAACTTTAAAAAACCAAAACCGAAAGAACCGAACCGAACTAGTTTGGTTCGGTGTTCGGTGTCCACCTTCAAAAAACCGAACCCAAAATAGCCAAATCAAAGTTTGATAAAACCGAACCAAAAAACCGAACGCCCACCCCTAGATGCCATGATGTGAGGCAATTTGCAAGCCTCTAAAAAGGGCAAGGAATTCTAAATTTAAGGGGTTTGTATCATGACCAATGCCAAAGAATCCCATTATCCATTTTCCAAGAGAGTTTCGAATGATACCTCCAATGCCAGCTTTACCTATGGAGGGATTTAGTGAACCATTAGTGTTGAGTTTAAAAATTCCCTGTGGTGGAGGTTCCCATTTAATATACAGAGGAGTAGTAGCAAATTTGTCTGTTGTTGCGAACCTAGGTATTGGTATTCTAGTACCAAGTTCTCTACTGAAGAGAGATTTGGTTGATGTTTCTTGGCTTCAAACAAGAATTTGTTTCTAATCCAAATATGCCATAGGAGAGAAACATGAAATTCAAATTGAAAAAAAGAGAGTATGAATTAGCCAAAAATAAAATTCCTCCAAATAATTTCCCTCTAATTTTTTTGTGCCTAAATTAGAGCCTTCTTTTCCTATTAGATAAATTAGAGAGCAAAAATAAAACTGATTAGTGGAGTGGAGAGATTAGAGAACAAAAACCCTAAACTCTCAGAACAGATCCAAAAACCGTTTCCAAAAAAAAGGTACGTCTTCTTTCTGTCTCAATTTTTTTTGGTAGATTTCAATCATCAATTCTCTCTCTTTTCTTGTTATTAGATAGCGAAACAAGCAAGGACAAGGCACATGATCCCTAGTTTTAAAGAATCCAAACGATGCCAAACTTTTAATGGGAGGTAAAGTAGAAAATTGCATCAGATTTTAGCAATCAGAGGCTATAAACTCATTCATATATTAACTTGCTATTACAAAATATGCCTATAATCAATTTATAAAAGTAATGTACAACAGAGAGTATATTTTTTTGTTCTTGTATTGTGTGCTCCGTTTTGAGATTTTTTTTAAGAATATTTGTTCATACCCACAAAGAAATATAACTCACTCCGCATTCATTGAAAGAGATATGGCTATAAAATGGGTAAAATATCGGTCATTATGTATATCTATCACTTTGAAGTAGTATTTTTATTGAATTCATGTTGGCTAATATCTTTTAGATCTTGTCAATATTTTGGTGAACTTTTGCAGTCACTATTTGAAATTTTTATGGAAAAAATAAAAAACAAGCCGATACTTTCAACAAGATGTCATTGTAGTCTCAACGTGTTCGTTTTTCTTTTTATCTCCTTTTAGAATACAATATTTATATATATGTGGATTTATTATAGGATCAATTCGACCAATTTAAAAAGCAACAGGAAGGGGAAATTTCTTTAAGGATGATATCTTTGGAAAAGTACTTGGGCAGAAAAAAATGGGTATCTTCGCGCATATGGATCAAGAGAAAATATTAGTGAATATTTTGGTGGAAGAGCAATGAAGGTGCAACTCATAAATCAAGTGAAATCAATCAGAAAAGGCGGAACACAAGCATGTAGAAGAAGTTAAAGGGGAAGCTAAGGAACAAGTCGAAGAAATGGATAATAAAATTAGTTGTTTAAACGATAAGAAGAAAAATTTTGAACAATTTGTGCAGCTCAAGGTTGATAGTCTTGCAGATTGTGGAGGAGAGATGAAAGCATCAAAATCGACGAGGACATAAATAATTATTTTTTCACGTGTAAAAACACATTGATATGTTTGAATAAAATAATGGCTCACTATAATGATATTGTTGAACCTTTTTAAAGTCTTTTCTTAATGTGTTTTATTTATTAAATAATTGAAGAATATATTCTGCTATATATCTATAAATTTCATGCCAAAAATGGATTCTCAGCTACATTACATGAATTACCGTTATTTGAGGAAAAAATTCAATTAGTAGCTATAAATTTATATATTGCTGCCATTTCCATAGCAAATGAAGAAATTTTTTTGCTACAATTTTATTTCTCGTGGCAAAAAAGCATGTGATCTTAGCCATGAACTTTTGAATTCGTAGCTAAAATATATACCATATAATTGCCACTATCAGGAACATGGCTATAGATTTTCGCTTTTCGTACTAAATGAAAATCTCTTTTGCTACAACTCTATATGCTTCATGGCTAAAGATATGAATTCTTAGCTACAATACGAATATGTTTGTGGCTAATACCAGTACTATTGTCGCGAGACTAAATTATAGAAATAGCTATAAAATTTGAGTTTGCGTGGCAAACAAATTAAATTTGTTGCTACAATATAACACCTTGTGGCTAAAATGAAGATAGCTACTAATATTGTTTGTTGTGGCAAAAAAATAAAATCACTTGCTATAAGTAAATTTTTCGTGGCAAGAACTTTTTACCATCACAGCTACAACACAATTTTTTTGTAGCCAGAGGTATTAGTCCTTGGTCACCGACCATGTAAAGTTTGTAGCTAACTTTTAGCTACGCTACATCTTGCTACGAATGCTACAGAAAAAACTTCTTTAGCCACAAAAATTTTCATATTTAGCTACAAATATTTTGTAGCTATATATGCATTATGTTGTAGTGGATATTTCTTAAGGGTGAAAAACAAATGTTTTGAGTTGGACGTGTTGAATATTCAGAAATGATTGTTCTGTGTAACACCCGATGACTTTTAAACAACACTAAATTGAGTAGGAACCATGTAGAGATGGACCAAGGGACGACAAGAGAACAATATGTAAAGCTAAAGAAACACTTAACAAGCTACAGGGTTGAGCGCTTTGGCGACAGGCCATGCAGCGCGGTAAGTACCGAGAGCTCATTCCGGAGTTGTGGCACCATGCCGCACTAGGCCAGCGGTGAGTACTACAAGGGAGTTTGGAGGCCTTAGCAGCACACCAAACTTGCTTGATGTTGGACACTTGGGCGCGTTAGGACAACGTCGCGGTGGCCAAAACGCTATAACTACAAGGCACATGGGGGAGAGAGAAAATCACTTTATTTTGTGACTTGTTTGAGAGCTTTTGTAAGAGTTCCAACCTATGCACTTCAAGGTACTCAAAAGGCCGTGAGTAATTCATGGTTAAGTACATAGATTTTTCATCATTTAATCATGCTCCTAATATCAAATCACTTGGCAAATCCCTAGATTGCAATCAATAATTTCAAGAACTCAAGAGGGAACTTCGGTTTCGTGAGATCATCATTCAAGGTAATCCATGTTTATTCCCTATCATTAAAGTTAGAATTATTCGATCGTATTATGCTTATAGAAAGAAAGATTGGTGAAGTTGAGGATGGAAGCACTATAACCCTAAAGGTTATGATTGATCTTTGTTGGAAAAGGTTGGTTGAATGAGATAGTTTGGACTGACGATTTGAATTCCTCAATTGTAGATTACGAGGGGTGGGATATCCAAAATTAGTTGAAGGAGGTGAAGTGGAGAAATTGCTTGAGGTAAGTTGATGCATGCTTACTTTGACTAGAAAATGCATGCTACATGTTTGATAGGTTTTCTAAGTATAAAATCAAGCATATATATTTGTACGGTATAGTAAGCGTTTGAATTCTAGTGCTTAAATTGTAGATTTTTCATTTGAATTAATTTCATTTTTCTAAGTGTATATGCTTAACCAGTTATCTCAAAATGTCAGAAAGTGATTAAATTTCACGATTCAGCTTAATTACGTGTGATGTATCCACTTGTGAGTATTGATCAGACTCAGCTTAAATTTAGATAATTTAATAACCTACGACTACAAGAAAAGTATTCAACCTCGCCAAGTGTGAGTGTTCAGAAGATCAGGGCTAACTGCTCCGCACTTGTAGGTGGCAACACATTTATATTCCACCTCGGGATAAGTGACCAACCTCCCCATGTGTGAATTTTTCTAGGGGTAGGCTAGCTATCTCCACACTTACAGGTGCCATTTGTTGTTAAACTTTCTCAAAATAAATGTCAAATTTAATTTTAGTGTATTTATTAGATTGCACGATTCAGTTTCAGCTAGTAGATTTCAGTGTTAGTTAAATGAATTGCTTAGTTCACTTCACTGTATTTTATTGTAATTATTTAGCTTAAGATAATCTTGTTCCTCCATTAAGAGATTATTAACAAGACTTACTAGTACACTACCGGTGGTACTTATCCTGTGTGGTTCTGCTATACCGTGTGGTTGGTGTCGGGGACGTAGGTGACGAGCAGCGTGATTAGTTCCAGACGCGGCTCTGTTGATTCTTTCTGGCGGTAGTGGACTCTTTTCAGTTTTTGTTTTAGACATTTATATTATTTCTAGGATATCCCCCATAGTCATGTGTTTCAATTTTTTCCAGATTCTAAAGTCGTACTACTTGTTAGTATATCAGTATTCAAATGTTTAGGGATTGATTTTATGTTAATCAAATCATCAAATTGCTTGATCATGACAGATACAACCAGAACTAATGTTTTAAATCAATTTAAATTTATGTTTCTAGCAGATGAAAGTTACTAGCTAATGGTTAATTAGAATAGGATTCACTCAATGGTTATTCAGGTTAGGTGATAATCACATCCTACCCTATTTTGGAGCCATGACAAGGTTGTGTGAGAGCCGGTTTTATTGTTTTACTTGAGTGGCTAAGGGACATATTAGGAAATTTTCCTTTTTTTTTTTTCCTACATCAGATGATAGTGTTAATGTTTGCAAAAAGTTCTAATAGTTCCTTATCTCTCATGTTTCAGAACACAACGGTTAAAACCAGATCAATTTCGCCATCTACAAAAAATGTTAAGTACCTGCTGCTAACCATCAAGAGGCACTGCCGGTGGTTCAGGCTACACCAGTTGGTGATGAGGATAGAATACAAGGGACAGGGGTGCTAATGCCAAGGTAATCAAGGTCGTGGTAGAGCCCCTAGCTAGGCATAGGGTCCAGGTCAGTCAATTGTTTATGAGCAAGTAGAGTTTACTTCTTGTAACAACCCAACCAACTTTTTGATATTTACGTAACAGATCATATTTTGAATGCTTATATATGCTCCCTAAGTGTTTTGGGACTTCTAAGCATGTCACAACTCAATTTGCTTAAGCCGCAATAGCAGCTAATCCCAACTCATTAAACAAACCCATTTTCATGCAAAGTTCATTTTAATTATGAAAACACAGTAATAAGCTTTAAGAACCAAAAGTCAAGTCATATAGTCAAATGTGTGGAAATAACATTAAAAAAAACCCAAGAAATGGCGACACGAGTCATGAGTAGAACAAGTTTGATGAAAGAAACAATAAAATCAATAACATAGAAGGAAACTCTAGCTGCTGTGAAGCGACATCTCACCACGACAGTCTCAAATAGCTCCTAAAGCTGGCCATGTGCTCCACTAGTACAGGGATCAGTACCAGCACAAAACGTGGTGCAAATTTAACTCGAGTATAATTAACTACATATGCCCAGCAATTATCATAAGTCACCCCCAATAAAATAGCGGTGAGGGTTGCTTGAAAATGTTTACGTTGGCCTATGCAGTAACAAATATATTATCTAAACGAAAGCAAGCCACTATATGGCATAGGTGTGAATAATTAAAACATATAAAGATATGTATCAAAAACAACATAATAAAATATGTATCAGATATGACATATAAAGATTCCAACGAATACGAGTCGAGAAAAGTATGATAAAGACTCGATCTTTACTATTACCGACACTGCCAGCGTAACAAACATCCTTGCATACTGTCTGGGTGGCTCGGAGATACAATGTCTCATGAGGAATGAATTCATATCCACATGTTGCACAGATAACTCACGTGCTAAATCATATCTCATAGGAACCACTCACGTGTAATAATCACATCAAGGTACTAGACTGGTTATGCAATTTTAACGTATAAACATTGTATGACTAACATGCGAATAGCTATTAAATGTTAAACTAGTGTCTAAATGATGCCTATAACATTATCGCTAGCATAAAAGTATGCTCAGGTAGTCATGCAACAAGTAAAATACTGAAAGTAGGCATGGTATAACCCAATACCCGAACATGTAACTCCGGTATCTGCATATGCACATGTCACCTCGCATATACGCTACCCCCATAAATGTAGTATATCACAATTATGTTAATTTAGGGAGAATTCCCTCATTGAGGTCAAAGCCTTAATTAACTTACCTCGGTCTGAAGCCACTTTAGACTTCTTTAACCGCCTTTCTCCATCACGAATCAATAACACGAGCTCGAATACTGTACGAGATAAACGAGCTCAATGATACTCATATTGTAATATAAGACTAAACTCAAGTCAAAGTCAACCAAAAAATTAAACCCGAGCCTCTAGGTCAAAATCTGAAATTACTTATACTTCTGATTACCAATAAGCCACGTGTCTAAACCTCCATTAGATTGCCATTTCGATATCAAATCGGCCTTTTTCACTCTCTTGAACCTAGGTTAAAACCCCCAAAACTCTACTTAAGAAATCCATGGATTAAGCATTAAATTCAATAGGTAATCACATTGTTTAGCGAAGGCATGCTTTATCAAATCTGTACCCATGGCCTAACAACACTAGGCTCAAACTAACTGTAACAACCCGTCTGGTCTTTATAGTGCTTTTGACCCATTTACCCCCGCTGGTCCTTCCACGAGCTCTATTAGCACGATTTTGACCCGCGGGGATGGGTGACATGGTTCCTGAGATAATCGGGCAAATTTTAGGATAACTTATGAGAAATTGATCCGTATAGTGAAAAATGTTTGACCGATAGTTGACATTTGGGTAAACGGACCTTTTCCGGAAATCCGTCGATTCCGAGATGTCCGGATGGTCAATTATGACTTGGTGGGATGTGCAGTTTGGTTCCCGAGGCACTCGAGAATGTTTTGAGTTATTGGTTGGAAAGTTGTTCTTTGGCCATTGGGTGTTAACCAGGTCAAATAGACCTCCGTTGGAACTTCAGAGATCACAAGTGAGTCCGTAGAGTGTTTTTATGTATGATTACATGTTTGGTTTGTATCTGAAAGGTCTCGGGTGATTTTCGGATTTTGGAAAGAAGTTGGTGAAAAACCAGCAAATGGCTGGTGTCTGATGTCTCGCTAAGGCGAGCTATCATGCGCCACAGCGGACCCGCCTCAGCGAGGCCTAATCCGCTGGTGCGAGTTAGTTTGATCCTTATGGAATCCGCTCCAACGGACGGAGCTCCGTTGAAGCGGGTGCGCTGTAGTGATTAGTGGATCACGGTTGTTGACACCCAATTTTGTCCCGTCTTTCCTCCAAAATGTCTATTTACGCTTCTAGTATTTTTGGCAACTTTAAAAAATAATTATTTATATTTTATCAGCTTTTATTAATACCGGCGTTGCATTATTCTATTGCAGTCACTAGCTGTTATTATTTTTGTTACTTATCCTTATTATCATAATTTGCATTATAATCATTTCAGCATTTTTTCCAGCTTATGCACACGCATCGCATTTATTTGGCGCAATTTAATAACAACGTTTATTTACCGTTAACTTTCAAAAATTATTATTGCACGGCTATTACGACGTCATATAAATTTATTATCTGAGCACTAATAATTACATATTTTATATTAGGTAATATTTTAGCACACGATAATATAGAGTTAATTAAAAGGGGTCTTTTATTTAAAATCCCAAAGCAGTGTAAGAAAATATATTTTTAGGACCAGTCCATTAATGACCAACCCTATAACCCGGCCGGCCCATATTTTATATTCATTCAACTCAGCCCACATTTTAAAGTCCACAACCCAGCCCAAAAAATCGACCCAGCCCACACCTATTACCCGGCCCAAGCCACTATTATTCATCTCCTAAATCCCTAAACCTATGAACCGCCGCTCCCCTTCCTTTTCTTTCCCCTTCACCTTCTCTCCCTTTTATGGAAAAACCCTAGCCTACCTTTAGCCATGGACAGAGCTGTCCACCCCTCTTTTCGTGCAAAATTCGTTTGTTCCCGCACCCTCCTCGTCTTTTCCCTTTCTCCTCCTCTCTCTCTCCGACGAAAGCGGCAAAATCGAAGATCGATTTCACCTCCCACAGACCATGCATGGTCGATTTAGGGAAAAGAATTTAATGCCCTATCCGGATTCAACCATGGAAAGAGTTTAAATTTTTTGTTTTCTTCTTTCTTTTCTGTTCGATCTGAAAATCTTTAATGAGCTTTTGTCCGTTTATGAGCTCAAATCTTTCATTTACCAGTGCCTTTTCATTTTTCGAGTACAAAAGCTTGAATGGTTTTTGTCTACTTCCTTATTGTTCTGATCAAGCATCTGAAAATCTGAACGTTGTATCTGAAGCGAAGCGTTGTTGACTAAAACCCCGCCCAAAATTTCAAATCTCAGCAAAACCCTAGTTGATTCTTATAAATAATCGCTTTTGAGGTCAAAAACAAAGATTCTTCGGTCGCCGAAATCCTCTAAAAAAAAGCTTGAGCCGCCTGGAAAATTCCCCCAAAAAAAAAAAAAAACTTTTTTAGCCGCCCAAAATTCCCCTTGCAAAATACAAGTTTTGGTCCCCTCAAATTTCCCAGAAAATAACAATCTTCATCAGTTTTAAATATTTTCTGGAGATTCGTTCGAAAATAGAAAATCATCTTTGTTTTTTTTACTTTTAGCCTTTGCTACTGTTTCGGGTCCGAATGAATTCAAACTCGGATTTTGATAGTGTTCGAGCGTAAATCGAGACTCCGCACCCACTTCGCTGCACCCGAAGAAGGTAAATTTCCTTCCATTTAGTCATTTTTTGGGTTTTATTTGTTGTTTTCTTACGGTGCTTTAAGTTTGCTGTTTAGCTGTAATTTTAAGCCTGCTTAAAGTATACTTGGTTGCCATTGTAGTTTTAAAAATGTTATAATAAGCCTAATGTAGTTCTGCATGCTTATTTATGTTTTAGTTAAACTCCTGTAGTTATGTTAGGATAGGGTAATTGTTGTATGCCTATTTAGATTGGTTAGTCATCTAATTGGTAGTGGTTTGAGCATGATTAATAGTCATTTAATTTGTTGTTAGTTAGTTCCTTTGCTGCTAATAGTCTAAGTATGATTAAGATGTTATGGTTGTTTCTAGATGGTTAGTAGTTATATTTAGTGTAATTCAGCATATTTGTTAATTACATTATGAGCTGATTGCTTGTTAATAGTTCAGCATGTTTAGCGTGTCTCTGTTCAGTACTTAATTTGTAGTAGTTTAATGTAATCCATGCTTTCACTTATTATTGAAACCTGTTTAAACTAAATGGGATCAGTGTCCCCCTATTGATCAAATCATGTTTGTTAATGACATTCTGGATGGTTTAATTTGGTTTGCAGTGTGCTATTTCATTCAGCCTTTTGTTCGCCTATATGGTTTATTGTTAATATGATATCAATTTGCTACCTGGAATTCTTTATTAAACCTAGCATAGGTTCATCATGTCTAAACCAGTATAAGAACTTGTCTGTGTGCCAAGACAATACTGAGCATGCATAGTCTTGTTTCTTCTTGGCATTTCTGTGTAACATCTTATCCTGCTGTTCTTTTTAATGAATATAGATTTGAGGGATGTGAATGATGTTCCTCCTTAAGACAGCCTAGGCAATGACATGTCTCTACTGGGTTATATTTTTTTACTTGCGATACCTGCTCAATAATCTGAAATCATAGGTTGTTTTTCCCCAAGTGCAAAAGAAAGATGTGAAAGCATAAGTATGATCATTGTTATATCCCGTAATTTTGAACATTCAGAAAAAATTCGAAAAATTTTTGGCTTGTAAGAAATGAGGCCATATTTTAGTTGTAGCCAATATGTGTGTGTTACTCATGAAAGATATGGGTGCAGAAATACGGAGGAAGGCCAAAGGCAAATTTGGAATTTTAAAAATTAGTTTCGGGAATTACAAAATGTGATCCATACGTCATTGGGCTCAAAATAAGTAATGAAAATTAAGGCCCAATTGGAGGGGGTGGCCGGCCCTATGGCCAAAGGCCCAAGTCCATGGAATTATTCCATGTGACAAATTAATTAAGAGGATAAATAAATAGATGATTATCCATAGAAGATTCAAGACAAAGTAAAACAAAAGAAGATAGAGAGGAGAAAGAGAAAGGCCTTCGGCCAAGAGGAGAAAAAAGATGAGAAGAGAAAAATTTTTGCCCCTCAATCTTTGACCCAAAAATCCTAATTTTCTTGTATTTCCATTAAGCTCAAAACTCTCTCCAACATGGTATAATTATTTTGGCAAGGGAACAACTTTAGTGGCAAGTGGAAATCTTGGGAAAAAGGTAAGAGTTTCATGTTCTTATCATGTTATGCAAGGTTATATATGTTATAGTATGTAGGAATGAATGAAAAGTATGAAAATTTTGTGTGTTGTGGATGTATGTGTGTTGGCCGTGAACATTAAGTGGAAGAGGATCATAAATTAAATTATTTAGTATGTTAATCATGTTGTTGTAGCCTTGCGATGAAAATGGAAGACTAATGGTTTTAGTTGGCATGAGAAAATTGTTACTAAGTTGTTGTCGGAAAGTGTGTGATTTTATTATAGTCCATGTAACTATGAAAATGAAGTTTGAAGATGCAAATTATGATGATTGATGGTGAAATTGGAAAATGAAAATGTGTTGTGAATGATTATGTGGAAGATTGGAAGTTTTAGGTGAATTATGGTTTTGATGGAATTATGGTATATTTTGTGGAATAATATGAAATGCTCTCGGATTATATGTGAATGGCCCCGAATCGTATTTATATGGTCTTAAGTAAATTAATGAATATGGAAATGTTGCTATTAGTTTGAAATTGTGAAGTTGGAATGGAAGTTGTTGCATAATGTAGAAGAGAGACTATTTGTGCTATAATGTGTTTTGTGATGAGTGTTGATGTTGTTGTTGGTATGGTTGGGTGTTGTTGTTGGTGGTATGGCCGAGATAAATCTCGGGGATGTTGAATTTATAGGGGAAATGCTGCCGAAATTTCGGTAGACAATATGAATTTAAGATTTAAATTCTAAAAGTATATGACTTACATTTGGCAACTATGACCAATTGTAGATTTTGGACGAAACGGGAATTGAGTTTGGACGAGCGTAAGAAGCAAATAAGGTATGTAAAGCCTAACCTTTCTTTCTTTTGGCATGTCCTAGACATAATAGGTAATGGTACAAGCCTCGGGGGAAACTCTATTCCTAGAAACCTGAGCCTAATTTTGACTCTTATTCATTCAGTGTAATTGAATTAGGCACCTTATGTTGTGATAGAAAAATAGTTTAAACATTCGTAACTTTTTATACTGAACCGGATCGCCCCACAAACTTTCATGGATGACTTCACAAAGCCTATTGTTCGAAATCTATGTACGCCACCTCGACTTGACCCGAGTTGGGCCCACAATCCTCTAAACCTTTTTCGTATTGTTCCAGTTGACTTATTTCTGTATAATAATTAAGGGAAACCTTTGGCTATTGTCCCGACCACCGAAGGATAGTGTTTTAACTACCTCATTAAGTTCTATAATACTTTTGTTGTGTAATAACGTCTCTAATATGATTATTGCTTCGGTTTTCCAAAAAGATAGCTTCTGAAACATGTGTTGAACGTTCTATACTTCAAACGCTCGTAACTTCCTCATATTAAACCGGATTGACTCGAAACTTGCTTCTAATCATTCGGGTCTCGATAAGCAAACGTGTCTATCGAGTCTTAACATCGATTTGCGTGCATATGGTCGTTAATATTCGTAAGCTAACTCGGATTAATTTGAGACGTGCTTGTAGTTCACTAATGATTTTAAAAGGAATTAGTTTTGTACAAACAAACATAAAAATTTATTTTCAAAACCACTCCGAAGGGGGTGCGAGATTTTACCATTCCATTTCACTTGCGATTTATGTTTACACTCCCTAGCGTTTCTTCCTTGTATTGACAGTTATGGATTAGGTTGAGTGACATCATCATTATTAAAAATGTCATAAGTGGCATGCCCGAAGGGGCCAGGGTAGTCGTATGTCACGAGTGGCATGCCCGGAGGGGCCAGGACTATTATTATGTCGGGACCAGCATGCCCGAATGGGCCAGGATAGCCGTATGTTGGGCCGGCATGCCCGAAGGGGCCAGCACCATTATTATTATGCCGGACGCGGCATGCCCGAAGGGGCCATCATCATTATTATTTCGGGATCGGCATGCCCGAAGGGGCCAGGATAGACGTATGTCGGAACCGGTACGCCCGAAGGGGCTATTACTATTATCATTATTATTATTATTATCATTATTACTATCATTATTATTTTTACTATTAGGCCGGAAGCGGCCGTCCGAAGGGACTATTATGATACCAAATTCATATTGTATATTCTAGTACTTGCGTATGTTGTATTTATATTGTCTATGCTAGAATTTGGACAAAGGTCACAGGTCTTGGTTCGAAATGCTGTATCCGGTTATTTACAGTTTGATTTCTAAACTCGTTTATTGTCGTACTTTCCTGATTTACGATTCAGTGATGCTTTACATACTCAGTACATATTCCGTACTGACCCCCTTTCTTCGGGGGGGGGGGGGGGGGGGGGGGGGGGCTGCGTTTCATGCCCGCAGGTTCAGGGACGCGACCCGGCGACCCAGCTACTTAGGGGGAGTCAGCACTGGGAGTCAGACAGCTCCATTTGCTTCGGAGGCTGTCCCTGTTTTGGTATAATTTTGTGTATATACTTTGCAGGTCATACTCTTTAGAAGTCTGCGAACAACATGGGTGTCATGATTTTTGTTTGGCCTTATCGGCCATTATTTTGTTGTACAGAAGTGGTGGTAGCCTCTTTGGCTCGCCTTGTCCTATGTCATGTGTATATGTTAAAAGAGTATGCATTTTCAGATAACGTTAGTTGGTAAGGAGTACATAGTTGATTGAAAGGTATTATGGTCTGTATAAAAACAGTGATCTCTACTTTGAAAAGTTTCATGTCACTCTTTTAAAAAAAATAAAAATTGAGATGACAGATTTTGATAAAAGATGTTGATAAGAGCGAATATCTTAGGGTTCGCTCGACTCTGAAGGGAGTCGGGTGCCCATCATGCCCTACCAAGGTTAGGGTGTGACAATCATCTTCTCGTTTTCCCCTTTGTTGTTTGTATGGTTTTATGGGATGTTGGTTCAAATTGAGAGGAAAGTCTCATTTGATGTATAGATCCTTTGTCTGCTTAAACCACTTGTTTAGTCCCCTCAGTACTTGAAATACGTAAAATCAGTACTTGTTCTTGTTGAATTGTCCTACCTAGAATCAGAAATTTAAATGTAATCAAGATTTGAGATGGTTTGTGGGATTAGATGCTGTCTAGACTTTAATGAATGCTGAAATGATTCTTTCTGGAAAAAAATTAAAATGTGAACTGAGAGGCGATGATATTTTGCTATAGCTTTAGTATTATAAATCACTGGCAGTGATGATTTTTGCTATACTTATTGATGTTTTACTTTGTTAATATAAAGAACATGAACTGGAAACGTGCCTGAATGCCATAAATATCCCTCCTGAATTCAGTAGGTGTTTTGTATATCATGAATCTGCCTTGTTTAGACTTGGTATGTATTATGTGTTGGTAGTACACTTTCTTTTAAACCATGCACGTGCTATATATGCAAAATGCTTGATTCTTCAAATGGTTGAATATTGTGTATAGGCTTAGTCTATATCATGTGCATTTTCGTATGAGTAAACATATATTAACAGGTCCCGCACATAGTTTATTATCAGTTTGGTTTTGTTTAAATTTTGTACGTTGCTGCAAGCATATTTCAGTTAAAGTATGTATATAAACGTATATTATAAGTATATTGTGGTTAGCACATTGATAGGGAGGTTAGTTGGTCATTACGGATCAAGCTTGAACCCTCCCCGGTGTTAGCCATCCCTGGGATGCATGAAATCCCTTGGAACTTGTGCAACATCGGGAAAACGGGGGCAAAAGCTTTCCGATATTAACCTTCTATACATCCTTATGAGTGTGTATACATGAGGTATACTTAGATATACATAGTATATATATAATCTACTGATTTGTTTTGAACTTATATTTTACATGTTTAACCTTATTCGTTGAGTAGATACTAATCTTTTTCCTTTCATTTTATGCATGACTATCGCGTACGAGTCCGAGTGACTCGTCTTCTTCCGCATTCGGTGTTGGGCTAAAAGCCCAACATAATTTCTCTCGAGTCAGCCCGTCAGCCCATCCGCAGCAATGTATTAAAAATTTGCTGGGCCGAAGCCCAACAGCAAACAGATCCCAGCAGTCCCAAAGTGGGCTGAGCCATTTAATATTATTTGCTCCTTTGTTTTATTTTGTGCATTTATTTTGTATTATGCAACTAACTCTTTGTTTTGTTTCGTTTTCTTATTTAGATGAACCTTAGTGAAATTAAGGGGCTTAGTTTAGTAATGGGTAGTTAATTTAAGGAAAACCAACGATTAATCCCCTAAGTTTCATTTTCTTCTTTTTATATTAAAGTTATTTATAGTATCTAACATTTAATTTATTTGGAATAATTGATTTGGAAAATAGCATGACTATATATTTTAAGTTAAGGGAATCATATTTTATTCTTACTATCTTAGAAATTTCAAAACGTCACTAATACGCAAATATAAACTCAAGTATATTTTATTAATAACTCTTCAAGTTTGAATCTCGTACATATTTTTAGCTAAGCATAGTTAGTAAGAAATAACAAAAGGATAAAGAAAACTCATATTAGCTATTTTTGCATTTTGTTTATACTCCTAAACCGCAAAAAGAATCAATTAATATCTCACCATTTGAGTTGTTTCAAATATTTATTAAAACGCTGCACAAACTCGCATTTTCTTCTACTTATATGCAAATTATTGGATTTTGTGCAAATCTTATTTTAAATAGTATTATTACTTAAATCCCAAGCAACATTGATACGTCTCATTTAAATAACATTATTATTTAAAGCCTTAGCAACATTTATAAGCTTTAAATAGTATTTGAAGTTTCCTTTTATGGCCAATTATTAAATTTTTACAAGTCTTGTTTTAAATAGCATTCTTTAAAGCCTTAGCAATATTTATATATATTATTTTAAATAGCATTATTCTTTTAAATCTTAGCGACATTTACAAGCCCTTTTCTTAAAATTAAATACTATATTTTGCATCTTTAGCCCTAATTGATTAACCTAAGTTTGACCGGTAAACCGTAGTTAACGGATTCTAAAGGATGCCTAACCCCTTCCCTTTAGGATAATCTAGAATCCTTACCTAGAATCACGCTAATTAAGCAGATCATTAACGGAGGTTTAGTTTTAACTTTGCCTTAGTTAATATTTAGGTGTCCTAATTCACCTTTAAAATTAATTAGATGGCGACTCCTTAATATAAACAAAATAGGAATCACCAATATGTTGTACTCTAATTTAACCCATTTAAAATGGGGTGTAACAGGTGACAAATCCGCTGTAGCGGACCCCTTACCGCTGCAGCGAAAAGCATAGAAATAGATTCTATTTAATGCTTAGTGAAACCCTTTCATTTCCCATTCCAAATACTATTTCTCCTAAGTGTCTCTAAGGCGATTTGAAGAGGTTCTAGGTGGATTCTCCTTGGGGTAAGTCTTTCTAACCTTGATTTCCTTTATGTACCTTTCCTAAGCTTGAATCTATGGTAGAAAATCTAGAGAACCAAAGGAAGAAGATAGGTTTTGACATTTATTTTATTATTTGATATTTAGTCTTCCAATATGAGATTGTTGATGGATTTGACTAATCTAAGCATGTAATTTGATGAAATAGTAACCAATAGGCTTGAATCTTTCATTCTAGTTAAGAAATTGAAAGATTGAAAGTTAGGGTTTATACCCAAAATTGGGGGTTTTGCTTGAATGATGAAATTGATCAATATTTGGGTTAATGTAGCAATTGGGAAGTAGAATTTAACTTCTAGAATGTTGAGTTACCTATTCCATCAAATACCCGTTTTACCCTTGTGGGCCGGTTTTGTTACGACCCGTGTTCTCATGCGTTGGAAAGTGTGCGAGTTAAATGATATTAGTAACGGACACAAAGTTATCCCCCAAGCTTATAGGTGGTTAAAGTGATGGTACACATGTATCGTAAGGATTTGAAGTTAAACCAATCGAAGAAAATAAGTTTTGTCGAGTTTCGACATTTATTTGAATGAAATACGGTCCAAGCTATAACATCCCATATTTTTGGACCAGGAAATTGAACCGTCCAATACGAGCAAATTTTACCGAAGTCGTGGGATTTAATCATATTCAAGTATGAAAATCAAGAACTCGGTGTATACAAGGAATGAAGTCCCGAAATGATTTAAGATGGAAAAACGTGACGATGATGATTGCAAATAATATTTTTATATGTGGAAAATGAGATTACGGGCTAGTGCTATGTCACATGACCATGATATTGAGTATATGAAGTGTAATAAAAATGATTACCATTTAAGTGAATTGTGGTCAAGAAATTAAGAATTGGGTAAGTGTTGAATTAGTGGAAGACATGGGAACAATAAATGATTGTGTGCTAAGTGGCATGTAATGTACGTGTGTGGCCCATGGACATAGAGAATCTGGTGACTATTCCTTTGGGGTGTGTCTAGGGTGACACATAATAACTAATGTGTCAAGTTATGGCTTAAGGTGGGGTGTGGATCCCACAGTCCGCTAAAGAAATAATGAAAAGAGCATGTATCATCTCATTTTGGTTTCCACCAAAATTAATTCATTTTGTTGCTATTAAATAGAGCAAAACATCTATAGAGGGAGAAGCAGCTCAACGCATATATATATATATATGCATAATTCACTGAAGAAAATCTATACGCAAAAGTAAATCGCACGAAGAATGACTTAGCCGTTATGCCCATGTCGGTTTCGTTCAGGTGATGGCAAACCGGAGATTTATTCAAAGTGAAGTAAGATTGAAGAAGAGTACTTCTTGGAATATAAGGTAAGAATTCTCCTCTACTAGATATATTTAAATTCGTCCAGGTCATAGCTAAATTGTGAGACGGGAACTAGGAAATTAATTGCGGGAAATCGAATAAATTGTTATTGCTATCATGTGGACTGTTTGGTGGTTGTTATAAATTGTTTGGTGTGCTGGATTATCGTGGGATTGGCTGCGTTGTTGTTGTGCTTGTTGTTATACTATATACATACGAAAATAAAGAAGTGTATACAGGTATCGGTATAGGAATATATATTGGGCTGTTTTGGAGGTAATTTGAGAATGGATTTAATTTTAGTTTGATATGAAATTATTGGTATTGTCGTTATTGGTATAATGATTGATATTTTTGCTAAGTTGGAATCACGAAGATTATTATGTTTTTAGAGAAGATGCTGCCTGAATATCGTTAGATTTCTAAGTAATTAAGGATTGGTTTGAAAGAGTATCCTAATTTAGTTATTGGCATATTTGGTACTATTTGTAGATCGTATGAGATTAGTGAGACGTGGGCCGAATTCTATAGAGTTATGAAGTGAGTTATTGCTCTGTTTCCATAGAATTTATGTGATCACGTTGTTGAAGTCTTTGTTTGTGATATGGAAATGATATGAAGTTTGGTTAGAACGAATTATACAGGGGATTCATTAAATCATTTGTTAAGTTAATATGAGTTTAAAGCTAATTCTTACGGACTGATTTGAGCATATCGCTTTGGGATATAGACTTGCAGGTTCAGGAAATGAGACGTAGGATGAGTAAGTAAGCGACGAGGTATGTAAAGCTAACCCTTCCTTCTTATTGGCATGATCTTTATGAAACAAACAGACGGCGTGTATATGACTCCAAAGAAGCTCCCATTCTTAGAGCCACTAGGATGGCTAATGTCCTTGATTTCCAGAACCTATTTCATTATGTTTTGATACGTGTCTATGATTCCTGAAGTTCTATTTGATATGATCCATAATGACATTCGAGGGGCATTTGACATAACTGTTGTCTTTGATACTCAAGTGATAGTTTAATCTACTTATTCTATTGAGTCTCAGATGGTGATTTAGTCTGCATATGGTTGCTCACTACTTTGGTCGTGCATACTGTTAATATATCTTTCACCGAGTCCCGGGTCGGGGTACGTTTTCGTGCACAGTTTCACTGCATTGTTCACCGAGTCCCTCGCTAGAGGGCCGGGATACGGTATATATATATATATATATGATATGATGATGTGATGATATGATGATATGATTATGGCACCAAGGATGGTATGTGATGACTTTATTCACCGAGTCCTATAATGGGCCAGGTATGATATATGATATTGATATGCATGATTTACATTTCATAAGGCAAGTGTTTTGGTATTTAAATGTCATACTTGTCTCCTGTAATCTCTATTTCAGTCATGATCCTCTTTATTGTATTTCATGTTTTATATACTCAGTACATATCTCGTACTGACCCCCTTTCCTCGGGGGGCTGTGTTTCATGCCCGCAGGTATGGATAGTCGACTTGGTAATCCTCCAGCCTAGGATTTCCACTCAGCTATTTGGAGAGCTCTATTGTTCCGGAGCCTATCTTACTTTAGTATAGATCTTTTGGTATAAACTTATGTATATCCAGGGGTACGGCGGGGCCCTGTCCCGTCATATTTCACTATTGACACTCTTAGAGGTCTGTAGACATATGTGTGGGTTGTGTATAAGTTTTGTTCAGCTGGGTCTATATGGCTTGCGTATGGTATTGATATGTAATGACAGCCTTGTCGGCTTACGTATGGTATTGACATGTTGTGGCAGCCTTGTCGACTTGCGTATGGTATTGATATGTTGTGGAAGCCTTGTCGGCTTGCGTATCATATTGACATGTAGTGGCAGCCTTGTCGGCTTGCGTATCATATTATGTATTGGTTAGCTGTGACTCCTCAGGAGACAGGTTTATGATATGCGGCGTTATGAATCTTTAGTTGCTTTCATAAGTTTCGTACAGTTCTTAATTTCAGTCTGAATAGATCTAACAGGTACATATACGGGTTTCCAGCTCGGGCACTAGTCATGGCCCACGGGGTTGGGTTGTGACACGTTTTACCTCTTTTACTTAGTTGAATTTGATTCAAACGAATGTATAGCAATATGCGTATCGTTATTTCTCGTTTCTAGCTTAGAATTCGATAATGGCTAGACTTTGAGTACTTGGAGGCTCTTCAGAAGGGCAAGGCTCAGATTTGATTGTTCGTGGCTGTAGCTCGGCAGCGAGGTAGGTTACGACTTACCTTCTGGTTAGACTTCAGTTATCGAAGCATATGTAGAGTTAGTTATTGCCGGAGAAAGCATGTTACGCCTTCGGGTATGAAGTTGGGATGGATATTCTTTGCTTGGTATATTTGACTGATTCGTTGCCTCTTTGTGATTTATTGGCTTGTTTCCATATGTGTGATGTTAGACTTGTACTTAGTTGCCCTATTGTGATTATGATACGGTTGTCTCGCACTTATCTTGACATTATCATAGATAGAGGAAAATAACTTGACTTGATATTGATATTGTGATATTGTCCATGTGTGGCACGACTGGGATTGATATGATTCACTTGATATTGTTATTTTACATTGCATTCATATATCCTCATTTCTATGATACATTGATATTACATGTGATTGGTGCTGATGATGATAAGTGAGAAGGAAATATCCGTGATTCTTTGGACATACTTGATATAGTAGCCATCTCTGGGCTGTGTGCGGAATGGCTAGTGGTGTGGAGGTGAAATCCAATTAGATTGGTTTCATAAGGTGTTATATGGGATTGTCGCCATATTTGCTATGTTTGTGACTTGTATTTGCATTCATATCTCTCTTGATATCTCACTTATCATCGGAAATGGAAGGATAATGAAAATGGCTTGAAATTGTGAATTGTACTTATGACGAGTGTAATTGATATCATGCATGGCATTCATTCTTATTTCATATGATGATTTTTTATGAATTGTGATTGGAAATGATGATAAGTGAGAGAGTGTAGCCTCCGAGGTCTTTGCCGGAGAGTGTAAAAGAGAGATGAGTGTCTGATGCCTGAGGTCTTTACCGGGATCATGAGAGTGTGATGCCCGAGGTCTTTTCGGGATTGTGAGAGTGCTACAAGGCCTTCGCGGGTCCCCCCATGGGTCATGACTATCGAGACGTGGAGGTATTCCGTTCGTAGCATATGTGTATGACGTGGAGGTATTCCGTCCATCCCCCATGGGTCATGTGTATTGCATTGCATTACACATGCATTCATATTACATCCATTCACATCTCTGATTCCGGTTGTTGTATCAATTGTATTGCATGGTGCGTTCAGCCTTGATTTCTTAGTTGTTGATTCATTTGAGATGTTGCGTGGTTGTTAATCACTTACCTAGACACTTAATGGATTCGAGGACTAGAGGTTCCGCCTAGGCTATGACTATTGACTACTGAGATCTAGTGTGGTTCACATTACTGCAAGTATTACGTGGATGTGCTTAGTGATTACTTCATTCTCGTACTTCATGGATTCCGATGTGATACTTTTATACTTGAATTATTGTTTATGGACTGTGTGGTGTTGTGCTTGATTACGAGCATGTATATTCTTCAGTTTCTTTCTTTATAGATGTTAGCTAACTATTGTTGGCCTATGATACCTACCAGTACATAGTGTTTGTACTGATACTACTCTTGCTACCTTTTCGGGGTGTAGAGTTGTTCTAGGTACATAAGCGAGATTCCTTCAAGGATCTCATGGAGTTCATCTAGACTTTTCTGTTTAATTCTCATTCTAAACAGAAGTTGTATTCAGGTTGTGGTTGTCACTTTTATTCAAGTTGTATACTAATTAGAAGTTGTTGTACTATTCAGACCAGATTCCTTGGGTAGTTGTTGTATTTTCCGCATTTTTATCCGTCTATGATTTTGGACTCCTATTGCTCTTATTATTTATTTATGTTGTTGGATGAATCATTAAGGGACGGGTTAGCCTACCAGGTGGGAAAAGGGTAGGTGCCCGCACGATCAGTGATTAGGGTCGTGACACTAACCAACGGGAGCACGATACTGCATATCATACAAAGCCTCATACGCCGACATTCGAATGTTGAATGGTAGCTGTTATTATAGGCAAACTCTACCAAAGGAAAGAACTGGTCTCAATGGCTACCAAAGTCAATCACATATGCTTTCAACGTGTCCTCAAGAATTTAAATAATTTGCTCCGACTGGTGTGCCCAACTCCTTCTGCACGAACTTCTAAAAGTGAGATGTAAACTATGTACCCCGGTCCCGATCTGAAATGATGGAAATAGGTACTTCATGCAACCCAAATATCTCACGGCTGTAATCTGGAGCAACTTCTCTGAAATATAGGTAGTCTAGACTAGTATAAAGTGTGCAGACTTTGTCAATCTATCAACTATGACCCAAAGTCTATAGTAATCTGCTCCCACTTCCACGCAGGTATGAACGTCTCTAAGTCAAACCACCCAATTTTTATGCTTATATTTGACCTATTGTCAGTTCAAACACAACGATACATGCCCAACTATGTCTCTCTTCATACGACACAACCAGTAATGTTATTTCAAGTCCCGGTACATCTTAGTAGCCCCTTGGTGAATGGAATAACTCGAACTGTGGGCCTCCTCATGTGTCAACTGTCTCTAGCACCTACATTTATACTATTCCAGGGGCACGTCCCGTAGTTTACGTGTTTTAATTTTTGTGAGATTTTAGAGGCTCATGGCTTGTTAGTGGGTCAATTAAGATGTTTTGGATTTGGTTTTATATTTATCATTCCATCGAACAACTTGAGAATTACATATACGACTAGAACTAGTATTTATAGCTAATGATTTCTATTACTATGAAATAGAAGTTACAAGCAGATGGTTAGAATAGGGTTTCCTCAACGATTAATAATATCGGATGTCAATCACGTCCCACTCCAATTTAGGACTGTGACATTTTGTAAGTGTATTGGTCTAGAATAAAACTTCCACGAAACTTAGACCAAGTGATCCATGGTTGTGGCCTTAAAAAATATATGAGCAAATTTGATAGATGCTTTTAATCTGTAAATTTTTATGCACACATATAAAAAAATCAACAATGATTTAACCGTGAATTTCCAGTTTTACGAGCTTGCTGATTGTAATTAGAGATCATTTCAGAAAAGTAAATTTAGTAAACGTCCAAAATGATTCAATCAGCTGTCCCCTATATTATCCAGAGTAAAGGCAATTTTCTTGCTTTCCCTCTTTTTCATTTTATTTTATTATTCCCTCTATCAGTTTTATTTATTAGGTTCAACCAATCTATACACACTAGAACATGATGATCACTAATACATTATACACAATTCTTGAACATGTGCAGCTGCCTATCTCAGCAAATTTAACTTGAACAATCGTGTCCATTCCAATCACTATTCATCCTATAAAATTAAATCGTTCTCCACTAAATTTTACAGAAGAAAAATATTATTCTTTATTTTGTACTCTTGTTCTTTAGAAGAAAAAAAATAGTACAAAAAATAAATAATAGATAAAGCAGGAATTATTGAGATATTCTGTTTGTCTGCTTAGAAAAAGCTCCCATGTTGGATACTTGGCTCGTGAACCCTTTTTGAGGTCCCATATCTGAAACAAACGAAAAGTTCCCTTTGTCTCATGCCTTAAATTTTGGCTTCTTGCATTTTATCAGAAAACCATAGTTCTCCATAATATTCTCCATAATATCAAGAAAAAAAATGGAAAGAAGAAAGGATACAGGAAAATTATATAGCGGGGAGTAAGAAGATAGAAAAACAAAATTGGGGAATAATTCTTTTGTCGAAATTTTTTACAAAGAAAAGCTAAAGAGGGATTAAGGAACAGATGGGTTAATTACAGTAAACACCCCTAAAATATGACTCAATTTCGGATAGATCCCTTGTTACTTAAAATCAAACACTCACAACCCTAATATTGTAGGAATCCTATGGTTACACCGCCTATGACTATGAGGTCTATTCAAAAGTAAGTATAATAAAAATATAATTATTAAAAGACAACTTAGAATTATAAATGAAAAAGTTTTTTCCATGTAATTTTAAGATAATTTTGAAGTGGGAGAATAAAGAACAAACTAAAATAAAAATGAGAAATTTCCATATAATAAGATATTATAATTAAAAAAAATGCAAATAACTTACATGTTTAAGTTTAGGAATAATATTTCTAATAGTCGGCATATTTTATTAAGTAATTTGTGCTCATTTCTTATTTATATGTTTTGAAATATACATGTTTCAAAGAATGTTTATTCTCTGTTTAATCAAACACATGAATAAAGATATTCAGTAAAAATGTTTAATTTCTTTATTAAATTCATAAACATAAATAAATAAAACTTTCTTATCTATAATTTTTATTTACTTTTTAATAATTATATTTTAATATACTTAGTTATGAATATACCTCATATGGGGTATAAATCTAGGATTTCAATGGTATAAGATATATAAGTGTTTGATTTTAAAATAAAGAAAGTATACCCAAATTTGAATCATATTATCGGGTGTTTAGTATAATTAACATTTTTTTCAATGGGATGAGAGGAAGACAAAAAGCTCAGACTCTTTGAGAACGACTTAAAAAGTTATAAGGCTGCTGTTGGTGGAATCAAATAAACCATATTTCTATTTAGACAAATTCGAGCACCATAGTCCATATATGCTTTTTGAATACACCCCACGTTCCTTTATTAACAAACAATTATAATGAGTTTTTTTTTTTTCTGTAAGGAAAATGGAAAAATCCCAGACAATGAAAATGAATAATTGGAGAATGAAAAATCTTAAAGAATGAAGGACAAAAAGATTGAAATTGATGGGATTAAAAAAGGGTAAATAGTTGCCTAGATCAGATTTTTGCACTAAACTGGCAATTTGTTTGAGTGATAAACAAAGCTTAGAATATACATTAATTAAGTATTATTGATATATATGTAAAAACACGTGTTATATATTTATTGTATTGGTGCAAAAAACGAGTGTGGTAAAATTCCAATCTAAAATTTGATATCCCCATGTTATGAAAAAATCTTTCCAGAAATCCCGTCTAAAGTTCTCTTTTTTTTTCATTTTTCCATCAAAGTTTTCTCATTTATCATTTCACTTCCCCATTTAAAGATATTTCCTTGCCATAAAAAGGTGGGGGTGATGGGGGCCTGTTTTATCTAGGAAGAGTAAAACATCAACTATATAATTGAATGGCCCTATGCATTCCCTCTGAACAAACAACCAAAATGAGAATTAAATCACTATGGTTCTAAACACTTTTGTTTTTTTCCCTTCTCCTATCATTGACCTCTCTATTTTTCCTCCATGCTCCAACACTAGTTGTTGGACCATATCTAGTTAGAGTACAAGAGTAATACTGTCCCTCTTTGTGGGTCACAAACCAACAATGTAGTGTAATTGTTCCTCAACTTTTTCTCGAGTAGCCTTGCCAAATGAATATTATTGGGGAGGACATCAGTGGGGGTGACAAAAATATTAATATGGGGATGTATAAAACATTACACTAATTTTTTTCTCTCAAACTTCACTTGTGGGATTACACTGGGTATGTTGTTGATGTTGTTGTACATACATATTTTTTCTAACCTGTATATACAATATAAATACATAATATTCTAGTGAAGAGGATTGAATTTAACCCCCTTGCAAACATAGTTCCGCCACCGGAGGACATGCTACAGAAAGGTAAAGTTCTAATGTTTAGAACTGAATCAATATTTAGAATACATGTATAATAATGTGAGGTAGGATAAATTTACAAAATTAAAGTTTTGTATACTGATTGTGTATTAATTTTAGACCATCGACCCACACAACATATAAGTTGTAACTCTTTATAGCATACTTAATATCATAACCTGTAAAAGTAGTAATAATTTACTTTGCACTCTATGTCGGGGAGGGAAGGGCTAGTCTCCTCCTCTCCTCCTTTCCTTCTAGTATTAGTATCCAGTAGTTTTTATTCTTCGAGTGTATTACTATATGATGCCACATTTGTTTTATTCTTGCTATTTTGATGTCCCTTTTCTTATAATCTATGCGTCAATTACTTTTCTTCTGAGCCAAGGGTCTACCGAAAACAACGTCTCTACCTCTCAAAAGTAGGAGCAAGGTCTACCGTATATTCTTCCCTTCCGAGACCTCACTTGTGAATCACACTGGCTTTATTGTTGTTGTGGTAATAATTTAGTATACCCGATTGTTATAGTGCAAGTATAAGATCTTTGTTTATACCACCCATACATATATAACTTAAATCAGAGTCCGGAGCCAAAATGACATATTTTTGCACCTAATAGTCCAAAATAGGCTGCCTTTTTTTTATACCACAATGGGTATTTCGTTGGATAACCAACGAAATACCCACAATTAGCACTGTTCATAGCTGGAATTTTCAGTTGCATTTCGCTACACTTGTAGCGAAATGTAACAATTTTTTTTTTTTTTTTGCATTTCGTGAATATATCCACGAAATAGTATTTTTTGGTTTTTTTTTTTTTTTTTTTGCATTTCGTGAATATATCAACGAAATATGGAATTTTTTTTTTATTTCATCTAAAAACGAAATTGGAAAATATATATGAATTTTTTATTTATTTCGTGAATCTAAAAACGAAATTGGAATATATATATATACATTATTATTATTATTATTATTATTATTATTATTATTATTATTTACATTTCGTTGGTAGATCAACGAAATAGGATAATATATATATTTTTTATTTCGTTGATATACCAACAAAATAGGAAATTATATTTTTTTTTTTGTATTTCGTTTATATAAAAAAAAGGAAAATAATTTTATTTTCATTTCGTTTATATAAAAACGAAATAGGAATATATATATATATATATATATTTTATTTCATTCATATACCAATGAAATAGGATGAATATATATATATTTTTTGTATTTCATATATATAAAAACCAAATAGGAAAATAATTTTTTTTTCCGTTTATATACCAACGAATTGTTTTGTTCCATTTCGCAGGTATATAACGAACCCCCCTCCCCCCCCCCCCCCCCTTTTTTTTTTTTTACCGTTTTTCTGTTCTCCATATCGCTATGGTTTTAATTTTATTTAGAACCTGATTTTTTTTCTGCGTACAATAATGTAGGCCCAATACATCAAGGATACGTAGACGTTCGGATCGCCATTTTAGGGGTTGAAAAGGTGCCCGAAGTAAATTTTGTTTGATAAAACTTTGTGTTTGACTGTAAGGTTATTTTAGTCAACTTTATATGTCGAGAAAATTAGTCAACTTTATTTTCAAAAATTGAAACCGTAGAAGTGAAATTGACATTCACAGCTACATTACCTCGGGATTTTTACGTTGAAATTTATTGCGTATCATCATCTTAGAAGTAAATCAAACTGAAAATTTCACGCCAATTTGGGGGAAAATCGAAATTGAATGGGATAAAAGGTGTTTTTTTTAAAATCGGCTCGGCCAAACCACCAACTAGCGGTTTGTCCGCATAGATCTCGAAAAAATGCACAAGTTAAAAAAAAAACGCGTAAAACGGACGTCCGAGCGCAAAGCTATGACCATCTAAAGTTTGACGACTTTACAACTAGTTTTTGTCCCTATATGTTTTAGAATTATATTTATATTCAAAATAAAGTTATGTCTTGATTAAAAAATAACACGCTTAAATCAAAATCTTAAAAAATAAAACACCCTAAAGTTTTCAAACACAACTTACTTCGGGCACCTTTTCAACCCCTAAAATGGCGATCCGAACATCTATGTATCCTTGATGTATTGGGCCTACATTATTGTACGCAGAAAAAAATATCAGGTTCTATATAAAATATTGACATTTCGGAGTCTTGACACAAGACTAATTATTGGTCAAAGTATGGAAAATAGCACTAAGTGTTGCAAAAAATAAAGTTGGCCATTTTTTTTTTGTACTGTTTATATAACGCAGTATTTTACTGCGTTATAGAAGTACAAAAAAAAAAAGACCTATTTCGTTGATATATTCACGAAATGCAAAAAAAAAAAAAAATCAGTTTCGTTCATTCACGAAATAAAAAAAAAACAATAAAATACTATTTCGTTGATATATTCACGAAATGCAAAAAAAAAAAAAAGAATTGTTACATTTCGCTACAAGTCTAGCGAAATGCAACTGAAAATTCCGGCTATGAACGAAATACCCGTTGTGGTATAAAAAAAAAAGGCAGCCTATTTTGGACTATTAGGTGCAAAAATATGTCATTTTGGCTCCGGGCTTCTTAAATCAATAGGTATAGGCCAACTCTATACTCCAAATGGGCGACAACGATTTACACCATCCGTATATATAACTGAAATCAATAATTTTGTCTTCGCTAACAAAATAACAAATTTAGACTTCCAATTGATTTCTTGTTCTCCTTTTCTTTCTTCTGCTTCCTCCTTCTTCATCTTTGTCTTCTCCACGTCCTTCATTCTCCCAATAAATTCAACTCATTTGATTAAATTGTAGAACATCAATGTTGGGTTGAGTTTGACAAGATGCCTATATTTATTTTGATGTTTGGGTTGAATCTGATCATTGATAATTATTGGGTTATGCTTGACAAAGTGAGTATATTAAGTTTGGAGTCATTAACAGTTGATTTGGATCAATTTTGAAGCAAAACATGTTGGTGATTTTTTGCACAAGTTATGGTGATCGTCAGGATTTTAAGATAAATCCCGATGGATCGCTAGGTTTTTAGCCACAAGTACTGAAACGATCTTGACAATCCATCAGGATTTGGCCACAAATCATGATGATCATCATAATTTGCTATTAAATAAGAAATCATGATGATCCGCTAGATTTTTGCTCCAAATTCTTGTGAAGAGGTTATTTTTGTACCTTTTTCTTAGTGAGGTAAAGATTAAATGGCGGCATTGAAAGATCCTATTTGTGCAAATCACCAATGCGCGAGCACACCTCGAATTTATTGGCTCATTTAGTAACTACTACTCTCTCTATTTATAAAAATTGTTGAAACATAGCCCTTGGGAAATTACCCTTCCGGACTATGTTAGCCAATAGTATAATGTTTACTCATATATTTCTCAAGCTTACAAATAAAATATTAGACTGTCGTCTAACGTTTATAATAATTTATAAAATTTTAGCCCATGCCGTAATGTTTTCTCATAAGATTTTTGATTTGCCAAAATAAATCTTTAGATTGTGACTAAAAAATATATAAATTGCAGGAGAATTAAAAAGAAAGTTACTTACTAAACAATTCCTGGTGAAATTTCTGAATTTATTGTTATCGGGCATATTTGAGCCTATTGACCAATGGTCCATATTAGCTTACATAGGGGTGTGCATGTTTTGGACTAATCCGAAATTCGAACATTTGGACTTATATTTTGAAATTTTCAAATTCTGGATTGGATTTCGGATTTAATTTTTAAAATTTTTGGATAATGGATCGGATTTCGGATTTGGAACTTCGAATTTTTGGATTTTCAAAAACCGAATTTCTTATATCTTATGTTTAGCCTACCCGACTATCTATTTGATTATTAGTGCATTACCTATATGTCCAATCTACTAAGTCAAATATATTCTACTCATTACACATCAACCCATATAATAAAAAAAATCAGTAAGTCGATTTATTTATTTATATGATTGTTATAGCAACGAGGAACTTTTTTACTATTTAGAAGAGTGAGTTTTACTCACTCTTCGTCATCCGTCGTGGGCCCCTCCATAAAAAAAAAAATTGGGCCCCCCCATAAATTAAAAATAAAATAAAATTGGACCCCCCAATATTAAACAGGCCCACAAAAATAAAAAATAAAAAATTGTAAAAAAAATAAAACTTTTGGGCCCCCCATAAAAAGTGGAACCCACCACATCCAAAGTCACGGCAAAAAAAAAGTGGACCTCATATTAACAAAATCAAGCAATATTAAAAAAAAAGTGAATCCCGTATTAAAAAATAAACAATGTTAAAAAAAAATGTGGGCCCCATATTAAACACCATGCGTATCCGTAGCAAACACTAATATAATAAAGTTTTAAATACGGAGCACAAACTACAATGTTATATTAATCGTGTTTTGAACATAGTATCTCATATTGACAAAATCAAGCAATATATATAAAAAAAAAAAAAAAAAAAGTTAATCCCATATTAAAAAAATAAACAATATCAAAAAAAAAAGTTCAGACTTTGTATTCTTAGCAAACACTAATATAATAAAGTTTTAGATACGGAGCACAAATTACAATGTTATATCAATCGTGTTTTAAACATATATATATATATAAATTTGGGCCCTCCCCCATAAATTAAAAAAAAAAAAATTGCCCCCCCCCCCCCCAATATTAAACAGGCCCAATAAAATAAAAAATAAAAAATTGCCCCCCCCCCCCCCCCTTAAAAAGTGGAACCCATCACATTCAAACTCACGGGAAAAAAAAATTGGACCCCATATTAACAAAATCAAGCAATATTAAAAAAAAAAAGTGAATCCCGTATTAAAAAAATAAACTATGTTAAAAACAAATTGTGGGCCCCATATTAAACACCATGCGTATCCGTAGCAAAAATTAATATAATAAAATTTTAAATACGGAGCACAAACTACAATGTTATATTAATCGTGTTTTGAACATAGTATCCCATATTGACAAAATCAAGCAATATATAAAAAAATAAAAATAAAATAAAAAAAAGTTAATCCCATATTAAAAAAATAAACAATGTCAAAAAAAAAAAGTTCAGACTTTGTATTCTTAGCAAACACTAATATAATAAAGTTTTAGATACGGAGCACAAATTACAATGTTATATCAATCGTGTTTTGAACATATATATATATATATATTATGCATAAAAATAGTGCAAACTAATAATGTTCAAAAGGGTGGGCTCCATATTAAACAACACCAAGCAATATAAAAAAAACTATATAAGGCATGGGTTTAGACCCATGCTTCATCGTCCGTTGTCCCTTCAAAAAAAAAAGGGTGGGCCCCATATTAAATAACATCGAGCAATAAAAAAAAGGAAGAAAAAAAAGTGGAACTCACCACATCAAACTCACGGGAAAAAAAAAGTGGACCCCATATTAATAGAATCAAGCAATATTAAAAAAAAAAAAAAAAAAAGGTGAATCCCATATTAATAAAACAAAAAATGTTAAAAAATAAATGCTTAGAAAATCAAACAATTAAATCAATAATGATGGACTCATTACCACATGCGTATCAACCCATTAGTGGGAGCAAATGAAATTATTGTACAACAATATACTTAAAATACTTATATATTAAAATAAGATAGAATTTAATTACTTTTTCATTTTTTCCTTACTCTAATAAATGTGAAAAGAGATTAATGTCATAAAATAAAAAATAATATTAAATGGAAATCAAATAATTAATAAGCTAAATTAGTGAAATTATAATTCTAATTGATGTTTCCTTAAAAATCGTGTAAAAAAAATATGACAAGTAAAATGAGTTAAACAAAAAATATTTACTAAAAATTAAAAAATAGAAGTTCTTCATGGCCCCATATTAAACACCAACCAGTATTAAAAAAAAAGTGAAACCCACCACATCCAAACTCTTGGGAAAACAAATGTGGGCAAAATAAATCCCATATTAAAAAACAAACAATGTTAAAAAAAAGTTCTTAGAAAATCAAACAATTAAATCAATAATGATGGATTCATTGCCCCATGCGTATCAACCCATTAGTTGGAGCACATGAAATTATTGTACAGCAACATACTTAAAATACTTATATATTAAAATAAGATAGAATTTAATTACTTTTTCATTTTTCCTTACTCTAATAAATGTGAAAAGAGATTAATGTCATAAAAGAAAAAATAATATTAAATAGAGATCAAATAATTAATAAGGTAAATTAGTGAAATTATAATTCTTATTGACGTTTCCTTAAAAAACGTGTAAAAAACAACATGACAAGTAAAATGAGTTAAACAAAAAATATTTACTAAAAATTAAAAAATAGAAGTTCTTCATTTAAATAGAAAATCAAATTTCTACTTCGTTTCATCTTAAACATATAAAATTAATATAATAATTTGAATTAGAATTATCCAAATCAAATTTTGATAAAAAAATTATATGTATTACTTTACTATTACTACTATATAGAAGAGACAGTTTATACAGGCAACATCGTCGTCCGTGTTCGGTCCTATTTTTTTATTTAAGAGTAAAAACAATCTTTTGTGGTCCCACTCACTTTTTTATTTAAGGCACAAAAAATGACGCTTTATACTTTATATTACCAACTCTTCTAAAAAGTAGATAGAAATACTTTATTATATTTCTATTTTTCTACTATATAGAAGCATCGGTTTACCCATGCTTCGTCGACAGTCACTCTTAAAAAAAACAAACTGGACCCCACCCTCCCCAAACTCATGAAAAAAAAGTGGACCCCACCCTCTTCAAACTCATGAAAAAAAAATGGACCCCATATTAAAAAAAAAGGCAATGTCAAAAAAAAAAAAAAAACGTGCATCCCATATACTAAAAAATCAAACAATATTCATATAATTCCCAAAGTATCTCCATCAAGTCAATAATAGTGGATTCATTGCCACATGCATATTAACCCATTAGTGAGAGCAAATGAAATTATTGCACAGCAAAAAACATAGACCTCATATTATTACTTTTCTTCAAAATATTTAATTGCTGTATTTTCTATTCTGCCATGTCATTTATTTATTATGTTTACTAAAATAAATATACTTAAAATATATATATTTAAAAAATAACATACAATTTAATTACTTTTTTATTTTTATTCTTACTCTAATAAATGTGAAAAGAGATTAATATCAAATGAAGATCAAATAGTGAATAAGATAAATTAGTCAAATTATAATTCTAATTCGCGTTTCCTTAAAAAACCATGCAAAAGACAACATGACAAGTAAAATGAGTTAAACTGAAAATATTTACCAAAAATTAAAAAATAGCATTTCTTCGTTTAAATAGAAAATTAATTTCTACTTTGTTTCGTTTCAAACATGTAAAATTAATTTAATAATTTGAATTAGAATTATCCAAATCAAAATTTGATAAAAAAATAATAAGTATTTTACACTTTTAAATTAATCGAATTAAAATTTAAAGTATCAACTGATGCTTAAATATTGCTATTATTTTATCTCAAAGAGAAGAAAATAGTTTTCTTTTAAACAAATCTTCTCTTTTAAAAAGTATTAATAAATTTTCGTAGCAAACACGAATAAAATAAAGTTTTAAATACGGAGCACAAACTACAATGTTATATTAATCGTATTTTGAACATAGTATATATATATATATATATTATCATTATCTAAACACAACTACATATACATAGATACACTATAATCCGAAATGTTGGGCCCGTGCGCAGCACGGGCATAGGCCATCTAGTATATTAAGATAATTTGGTATGAATATTTTATTTGGTTGTTCATTTTGTAAGAAGAATAAGAAACAATTCAACTTATAGGCCGAACTTAACTGAACTTACAAAATCTGATCCAATCCGAACATATTTGGATCGGATTCAGATTACATTATGCAAAATCCGAAAACCGAAATTATAATCCTAAATATGCTAAACCGGATCCGATCCAGAAGGCATACCCCAGGAACAATACTACGGGAATGTCCGGGAAGAAGTGAGGGATTTGGTGCTTAACTATATACCTTTGGAGAGAAGGCCTATGACACCCAAAGAGGGGACTCCGGGAGGAGTGAATGAAAATCAAGGAGCTAGATCAAATCAATGGGTGATGGAATCAGATCAGCAAGAGGAGTCGGAGCCTCAACAGAAAGCCTCCGAACCCGTCGAGGAAGAAGAGCCTCAGGATATGGAGGAAGAATTAGAGCCCGTTGACATAGAGGCTGAGGGAGAGGAAGAACTCTTTGAGATGTTCCCTGAGTTTGCAGAGGAAGAGAATGAGGAAAACGAGGAATCTGACTACTATGCCCCAACCAACGAGGGGTCTGACTTTTATGCACTGTCGCCTATGATGGTACCTACCACCTCCACCATGGAATCTGAGAATTTCGGAAGAGCAGGCCCTTCCGAACCAGCTTGGTGGGGCATAGCCTTCAAAGCCCATTCCTTCCCATTCAGAGTAGCTCCGCGGCCCGTCACCTGTAAGGTGGTATACGAAAGGATGGTCGCCACAGGAGTGCCTTGCACTACTACGGCTAGATTGCCACTGCCCGAGTTGGTGTACGCATACAAAAGATGCCCTTTTCACCGCAAACAGGTTGGTCATACCTTGAATGAGTGTCTGGGTTTGAGGAGAAAAGGGCATCTTTTGTATGCGTGTTTAAGGAGAAAAATTTGTAGCCTGATTGATGACAGGATCATTGGGACTTTATGGGGGCCACACACCCTACTGGTCCATGACCTTATTATCCCTAAAGAAGGGGTCATCGCTAGTACTCAGATCTGGCGATATGATTTCACAGTCTTCGAGGAATCATACGCTCGCATCTTCTCGACTTTGGCCACTTTGAGAAAGATTAGACCCGTGGAACCTACCCACGAGCCCGCACTACTGGGGCCCAACATGAACAAGTTTTTCCTGTAGCATACAGGAGCTATGGGGCATGACATACAAGAGTGCTACACATTCAAGCTCAAGCTTGAGCATAAGATTAGTACAGGAGAGATCTTGGTCATCTTCCCACCACAATAATGAGCGAAAAAAAAAATGAAAGAGAGCGAGTTCGTAAGGACAGCGACTCGCGGAGCCATATTTTGGGTAGATATTAGGTGTCCCCATTTTTATACATAAAAAGTTACCCCCTCCCCATAAATATTGTAAGGAACCGCGCCGACCTGACGTCCCTATGGAGGGATACGCGGGAAGCCCTAGCCAGGCGTGGTCTGGGGATGTCTTTAGCTAGGTTTAGCTTAAAAGATATTTAGACAAAGTATATATCCTTCTTTTGTAAAACGAACTACGATAGGGCCTGATTTCCCCTGGTGGGATACGTAGGGAGTCTACGTAAGACTCGGCCCCTATATAGTATAAATTATAATTCCCTCCCTCCCCCCTTTTTTTTATTTAATTTTTGTAACAGGGAATGGTTTGCCGAAAGGACGTCAACCATGAATCCCATTGAACTGAGCTCCACCCAAACATCAAGGGCCTATAAACATCCGAACCTTTAGAACAAAGGATCAAAAGTGTTCAATCTTAATATATGACTTTGTGTGCTATATGCGCTTTAAATATCAATATGTGATCTTTTTCCTTTATATTTTGTGACAAGTAATAACTTTGTCTGCCGTTAAGTTATTCTTGTTTTATAGAACGAAGCCGATTAGCATAGTACTGAAAGCTGGCATACTTCACGAGATCCAAAGCCGCGTTAGCATCCCTCGCAGACAAAGGCAAAGAGAAGATGACTGGTACACCCGATAATGGAAATGAGCTCGCTCTCCATGACGGAGATGCCCAAGACCGGCAAGAAGCATCATCTCAAGAAGATGTGATAGCAACATTACTGACGACCATTACGACCCTCTAAGAAAAGGTGGCTAGGAATGAGGTAGCCGATGCTGGCAAGGAAGCCTCGACTGAGGGAAGAAGGCCCTCTCCTCCTTTCCCATCATTGAGCTCTTCAATACCGAATCACTTTCCCATATATCCACGTCTACTAAACTTCACCAACCCTAGCCACGCTGGTCCCTCTCACCACACCCTACCGCTAATGAAATACACCTAAATCCCAGGGACAACTCACTTAGTCCCCTCTTACCAGGTTTCCCGGACGGTAGTTGCCAATCCAACAAACGAAGTACGTGCTACAGCTCCGCCAACTGGGCAGACCACCACTGCCCCGCTCAACCATACCACACGCCAAGTATTATTTTTCACTCCAAATGTCACAAATGAATCCTCCCCAGCGCATAAGGAACTAGACCATTACGAGGAAATGGAGAGGGCTTGGAGGGCCGAACAAGATAAGCGCGAGAAAGATATGGAGAAGAAGATGAAGGAATTACTGGAGAAATCCAACAGGCCTACAAAAAAGGCTACAGGCCTCAGATATGATGACCTGTGCATGCACCCAGATTTGAACCTGCCAGAAGGGTTCAAAATCCCAAAATTTGAAATGTTCAATGGGACAGGGAATCTCAAGGGACACCTCCACTCCTACTGCGACCAACTGGTTGGAGTGAAGAAGAATGAGCCTCTGATTATGCGACTATTCAGTCGCAGTCTGACCGGATAAGCTGCTGAGTGGTTCGCAACTGAAGATATGCACCAATGGCACACCTGGGAGGACATGGCGGAATCTTTCATGGAAAGGTTTCGCTTCAATGTTGAAACAGTGCCGAACTGCTATTACCTTGAAAAGGTCAAGCAGAAATTGACAGAAAACTACAAGGAGTTTGCTAGCAGGTGGAGGGCCCAGGCAGCCCGTGTGCAGCCACCGATGTGTTAGGGAGAGCTAGTCTCTATGTTCATCAAATCCCAGGAGCCTAATTTCTACGACAATATGTTATCCATGGCTGGGAGGGCGTTCCCCGAGTTGGTCAAAATGGGAGAGGCCATAGAAGATGGTCTCAAATACGGGAAAATAGTTAGCGTCTTTAATAAGGCATCTGGACAAGCTGCTGCGGAAATCTTCCGCAAGGAGAAAGAGGACGTGGCAAGCATATCTCATATTCCAAACCCAAAAGAACCATAATCCTCCCACATAATCCAGCCACAAGGTCCATAACTGTCATCTGCATGCCAAGAGGGCCATCTATTTACTTTTCCAAGAGGGCCATTCATTCATTTATTTTGCCAGGAGGTCCATTCATATCAAACTGCTGAGAGGACCATTCATACAAACGAGCCAAGAGGGCGATTCATTCATTTATTTTGCCCAGAGGGCCATTCATATCAAACTGCCGAGAGGACCATTCATACAAACAAGCCAAGAGGGTCATTCATACAAACAACCAAGAGGGCCATTCATCTAAAATTCTGCAAAAGATATCTGCATATTTTCAAATCTAGGGAAAAGGCACACAGCCGCCAAAAAGAAGCTGGTTTGCTGAACCGGATCTAGAAACTTTTTCGTATACAGCCGGTCAAAATAGGGTGCCCATGAGAGTCAAGCTCTCCGGCCAGGATTTGGAAGCCATTTAAATGCAGACTCAGCCACAATTTGTCTTGTTTTATTTTCTTTTCTGAAAAAATCACGACCGGTCGGACACACACCGGGAAATCTGAAAGTATTCCTATATAAGGGACATATTATTCTCCAGCGAGTCAAAGTACATGCGACCTAATTCCCAGAGACCAGGGATATGTAGGCGAAGTCAAGACCAGAGGGTCGGTCACATTCGTTTTCCAAGGACTTTGTGTAATTAAAGTAAATTATGGGAGGTCAAAGATTAGGTGTCAACAACTGCCCCTTCGGTGTTCGGGGATGATGGACCCATCCCTGCGTAATGAAATTTGACTAACCCTAATTTTTTACTGACCCGACTCATTTCACCCTTTATCTTTTCATGCAATTTAAACATACGTGGCCGGATCCTAGTCTCTGGGTTTCCTATATATCTCAGGTTATATAAGAATTCAGGCCACTTGTAGCTTGACTCAACTAAAGACTTTTAAGTGATTCAGAAGGAAAGTCTTGAGACCCTCAGTGTTGTGACTGGGGTTTTTTCGGACGACTGAAATAAAATAAGCTATGCACCTTAAAGGGTTTAAATAATTTTTATACAATTGCTCAGAAATTTGTTTAGGAATTAATTAGTATTTTTTTATGACATTTATGAGATACTTATTTTATTTAAACAAAGAGAAAAGGGCATTTTCTTTTAAAATAATAATTATTGTTAAATTGTCAAAAATCAAAATTAGCAAACACTTTATTCCCTTTAATCCATGGAGTTTAAGTAATTTAAATAATTAGCCATTTCACCCTATAATCTTTAATTTTTGCATGATTGTGTGATTTGTCAAAATGTATTTATAATTGTCTATAAATGTTTTAATCAGTTAATTAGGTGGTCCTTATTACAAATCGATGTTTAAATTATCTAATTTTTTTTATGGCGACAATTAATTTGACCAAGTCATGGTTCAAGGGAATTGGGGGTCATTTTTTGTAAAATTAGCCTCTCAATGGCCTTGATTGAAATAACCAAATTCATTGGTTTAATTAATCAAGGTCATTAATGCAATTTAATTTTTAAACCTGCTAATTAGGCAAAATATGGCCATAATTGAAATGACCAGCTAAATTAAAATCAATTAAGGCCAACTTTGGCTATAATTGAAATAATTAGTTGGATCAGAATCCATTAGGGCCATGTTTGCAATTTTAGGCCTACTAACATAATCTGGCCAATTTTTAAACTATTTTTGTAAAATAATTATCTCTTAATTTTATCTATAATTAAAATATTATCAATTTTAATCTTTGATTATCTATACATATACCATCTTTACATATATATATATATATATATATATATATATATATATATATATATATATATATATATATACACACACACACACGAGGTATACATATACATGTATACACGTAATATACATATATATATATATGTATACAAAATAAAGGGGCCTTTTGATTTCTTAAAATTTGGACTGCGTCCAGCCCAAACCAGGCTGAGACCCGGCCCAAATCATTTAAAAAACGTTAAAGGGGTATATCCCCCCTTCTTATTTCATTTTTCCTTTTCAGGAAAAACCCTACTCCTTCCTCTTTCTATCTATTCCTCTTTCTCGTTAAAACCCTAGCCGCCGCTTGCGAAATTCTCTACTCTCTCGTCCTAAAAATGGAAATATTACAGTGTATGTGTAAGACACGCAACTTTGCAACATTATTTTTGAGTAAGCAATTGATGTTGAGTTTGTATCTACTCAAATTTTGCCTGAATCGGTAATGAAACCTTTTTCTTTTTGCTTTTCTTTGAATTTACTTAGTCAAAGTTGATTATTGTTGTTGATTTTTGCTGTATTGTGTTGTACCTTGCTTGAATATCATTGGTTGACCAAAGATGGGCCAGATCGAGTCAAGCAAGACTCAGATCTGACCATCCATTGTTGATTTGAGATAATCTTAGCCGTGTAAAGGCCTACAAAGGCTAATTTTTGAGAAAATATGTTTGCCCCACATCGTTTGCTTGAAGCTTTAGATGATTTTTGGGGTTCTATTTATAAGAAAAAAAGGAGAGAAAGGGGTCTTTTGGAGAGAAAAGGTCAGAGTGTTGAAAGTTTAAAGTTTAAAAGAGTTTCAGAGGTAAAAGCTTGGAGAAAATTAAAATGAAGGCTGAAAACTTCGGATTTCTAGACTCTTTAGTAATTTTTTTTAAAAGACTTCACTAGTCTGGGGTTTTTTTGAGTTTAAAAAATTCCTTCCTTCCTTTGTTTTAAGTCTTTATGGCTGAGCGTGGTCTTGGAAGCACAAAAAGGGCTTTCAAATTCGTTTTTGACCAAGGCTGCACCATTAAAAGGTAATATTCTATTCTTTATTTATTTATTTTAGTATTGCTTAGTAGTTAATTTTCTATGATAGTGGTTTGTTGATGTGGTTGATTGTTGTGTTGCCTTTGGTTCAATTAAATAGATGTACTACTTGGGTACTGTTAAGATGCATTAGCTTGTTTTAGATGTAAAGGTCACTTCCTTTATTTTCAAAGCATATGTTTGACATTAATGAGTAGTTCTTGAGATAGACTGAGTGTATATGTGTTCAAATAATGTATTGTTTGTTTAGATATGATTGGAATAGACTTCATGTGCTTTGTTAGATGTTGAGGGTTTCTATCTTTGTTGTCCAACACTTAAATATGATAAGGATATGATCACATGAGTCATGATTGTAATTTAGTGAGCTTTTAAGTTAACACTGATCCTGTTTGAATGCAGTAGAACATTAAAGTAATGTGATCATCTATTTGAAGTATTTGAGGTAGTTGCTTTTACTTGAACAAGATTATGACATTTTGATTGCCTAAATGTGTTCTTTTAGGGGTCTATACATTTGTCTAATGTCAACTGGATAACATGAAGTTTTGATTGGGATAAAAGAGAAAAGATCATGATCAGGTTAAAACAAATCTTAAGGAACCTAGGCATGTCTATAAGAAGTCTTTGATAAGTGTTTAAGGCATTTAGAGTTAGGGGTCTGCTTGCATTTGTGTGGGTTTGAATTTTCCCAAAAGTCTGTTTGGATGTGCTTGGACTAGTCAAATAATTCTGATTAGTTGTATGTTATGCATTAAGGATAATTTTAAAGCAGCAATAACCTAGAATAGGATAAAGAAGTCTAAAAAATGAAGTTTTGGGATTCAAGTTCATTCATGAGATAACAGGTTCTTAAGTGGTCCATAAAGTTGTAGAGGTAATTTAAAATGAAGTAGAATACCTATGTGTCGCTGGCAAGATTATGTGCCATGTTTGTTTTTATCTGAATAGAGTTTAGACTTGACAATCATATTATCATACTTTTTTCTTTTATCCATATCTGGTTCATGCTTGAAATTTCAAAGGGAGTCTAAAAGGATTAAAAAGATGATTTGAGTCCTGATGTGCCTTTAAATATTTGAAAATGATTGATCAATGGGAAAAACAATTGTTTTGAATCTGGAGGTTGATAATTCAGTCTGAACTTGAGCTTTTAAGTGATTTAAATGTTCAACTTTTCTCAAATGTTAGTGTCTAAAAGGGATTCAACCTGGCTTTACAAAGTTAGGATCTTAAAACTGAGTTGATTAGAAGTTGTTAACTTATGTGATCAATTAGGGGTCTAGATGAGACTTAGTTTAAGGGGGGCAGTGTCAAACCACTCTTGTCCGTAAGTTTTTTTGTGATTGACATTAGGTATGGGACTAAGGTAAAAGGGGCTGAGGTTGCTTTGGGAGAGTAAAGGTGAGCCTAGGTATGAACTGGAGGTAATGACCAATGAGGCCTAGGATCTCTTTTTACTGGAAGTTAGGTTCAGGAAAAGGATGGAGAGGTAATGACCTCACCCTATCCTGTTCTTTTTTCAGGACCCTGAGGCTTCCTTATCTTCCTAAACCTTGTTCTCATAACTGTAGGGGGTTCAGTGAGACCTGGAAATTGGTCAAGGGTGGTTTGTCATGCCTTGGGGGAATTCTTGAGATTTCATATTGCTTAAAGCTAAGTTAAAATAAAGGGGCAGGTGTCTGTCATATCTTTGTCATGATTAGGGAGGTTGAAACTGCCATTTGCTAAGTATTAAAGGAGGCAAGTTTTGCACTAGGATCTGATGCCATTTCTTTTTTCTTAGAAGTACAAACTGCTTGCTTTTCTATTTGCTCCATGATGAATGTGTTTGAAGCTTGCATAATGCATTTAGGTGAGGGTCTATTTGTGTGATGCACTAACTTTGGTTTGAACTTAGGAAAAGGGCATTTAGCTAATCTAAGGATGGGTAAGAACCTTTTGTCCTTTAAACTTAAACTGTAACACCTAGACTTCAGTGGGCATTTTCGTATAACTTCGATTAAAAGGACAAAATTACAATCTGTCTAGTAAGGCTTGATTCCATACCATTAGTGTGTTTAAAAATCTTGACACATATAGAATCAGGGGGATGGAATAATTGAGTACTGTGTCTGTGTTCTAAAAAATGAATCGTGTTAGAATGGAATTGGTTTGATGTTAATCATTGGGGATATGGTGAGTATTCTTAAAGGCAGTGTGGACCACTTTGCTTAGGATGGTCTTTTCAAGACACCTCAAAGAGGGGGCAGAGAAGAGTCAAGCCCAGCTTGACTCATAGTATCTACCCCCCAAATAAGGGGTGTCATGTCCAGCCTATAGACCATGGGGGACACTCTTGTTTTGAAGGTATATTGGTGTCACGACCCAACCCCGTGGCCGCGACTGGTGTCCTAACTGGGCACCCATACGTACCTACCTGACAGAGTTAGCGTACCAACCAACTAATTAAATTAGACATATACAAGTTCATACGGATATAGCATACATTGCACAAAATCTATTTATATGCATAGAATTATACATAAGCCGTCGAGGCCATCATAGCAAGCAGGGTCGCTTAAACCGCAATCTCACACATACCTACCAGAACAGTGACAACCCACGACCCACAAATATGTCTACAGGCCTCTAATAGACAGAACAGAATCAGATGACGGGACAGGGCCCCGCCGTACCCAAATAAGCATATGTACAGAATACACAACTGAAAAAGGTATATACCAAAAGTATAAGCTCCGGATCAAAGGGAGCACTCCAAACAGCAAACCAAAGAACCTAAGCTGGTGGCGTATCTCGTGGCACGTCGGTACCTGCGGGCATGTAGCGCAGCCCCCGAAGAACAGGGGGTCAGTACGAAAGTGTACCGAGTATGTAAAGCGGAAATGTAATAAACATAATCATAGTATGAACCAGTAATACAGAATTATAGCGGACAGAATCAAACCCGAACCGAAGCACAGAGTGTACGGACAGAACTACAGTACATATCGTGAGCACGGGGCGTAGCTGACAGAGACATAATATGAATCAGAGGAACAGAGTATAGCTGACAGAGTCATACCACAGATTAGGAGTGCAAATGTAGTTGACAAAATCGTAATCTGAATCAGAGGTACAAAAGTGTGACAGACTGAGTCATAATCCGAATCGGACGTACAGAAGTGCAACAGACAGAGTCATGATCCAGATCAGATTTCCAGAAGTGTGACAGACAGAATCATATCTCAGATCAGACATACAGAGCTGTAACAGACAGAATCATGCATGTAGAGTCATAAGCATATACAAACATACATATCATAAATTAGATCCCGGCCCTTTAATAAGGGACGCGGTAACAGAACCCGACCCTCTTAGTACGGGACGCGGTGGACAGACAGATCAGATCAAATGCCATCCTGGCCGCCATCCCCGACAAATCACATAATCAAATCATAATCAGATATACACAGATCCCGGCCCGTACATCCGAGGAACGCGGTGAACAATGCAGTGGAAGTGCACGAATCACAGAACCTGGCCCGGGCGCAGTGAAGGAAGCATTGAGGCATCCACGAACAGATTAATGAGAAACCATATGCATACAGACCATTATACAGACTCAATGAAACCGAAGTAGTCCAGATGGTAGGTCAAATCGAAGTAATCAGACAAGATTCATAGTATATACGCATATATGTCATGTGGGATGGCACGACAGATTTCATCAGAACAACGTGTCCAGAACCGTACCAGACGTCTAGATATATTACAAGATTCTCAAGAATAGTCGTAACACTTGACATATAGCAGACATACAAGGTTCGGACAGAAATAGGTTAATCAGAGCCATACAGAAAATATCAGAGCTTTGTGGGCCCACCTTGGGACGAACTTAGGTGGTATACGTAAATGGCGACTAATAGACCTTATGAGGTCATCCATAGTCATTTTAAGTCATTCCGACTCCGTTTATGAAAGTTACGCACATATAGGCAATTTTGTCGACAAAAGAGAAAGGAACAATTTAATCTTACTGAATGATTTTGAGCTATTTTCAATTTCGGAGTGTGAGAAGCAGAAACCCTATCGAGGCTCGCTTTCAAGCCTGTTACACTCAGAACATGCCAAAGAAAGAAGGGCAAGACTTTACATACCTTGATTGCGCCTTACGCTCGTCAAATCTCAATTCCCGTTTCGTCCAAAAACTGCAAATGGTCACTTTTACCAGTTACTATTCATGAAAGTTTAACATTTTAATCTTTGGGTTATACTTGGCTACCGAAATTTCGGCAGCACTTCCCCTATAAATTTGACACCCCGAGAATTTAACTCGGCTCGGAATATTCAACAACAACCCACGAACAACACCAACAACATCAACAATCACAATAAAACATGATATAACACTATTAGTCTACTTTCCAATATAATGCCATAATTCCTCCAACACTTCCAAATCAATGCGAACTTACATCATTTTTCCTTCATTTAAATTATAAGGATCATAACAATACAACTAACATATCAAACAAAACAATTCATCACCATCTCAAATTCTTCCATAGCCACGGTCAACATCCACATTTTTCAATTCAACCCAATTCATTCAACTTTCATTTCCAATATAGATTTCACACAACCATAACTAGAATACAACATAAAATCAACTCATCTTTGCCTACACAACACATGCTCATGCACGGCTACATACTGCTTCACATAAGCATCATGCAACTTCCATGTTTTCATGATTTCTACTCATTTTCTACATTCCACAACACAAACTAACCCTCACAACATAATTATAAGGGGTGAATTCTTACCTTTTTCTTCAAGTTTCTTCACTCCACCAAATTACTCAAACGACGAAACCAATGAGTTATCTTCCGAAATAATTGCACCACGTTGTAGAGGGACCTTGAATTAGTATAAATACCACAAGAAAATAATTTTGGAAGCAAGATTTCTTGATCCTCTCTTCCCACTCTCTTGGCCGAATGGCCTTTATGTTTTTCTCTTGGTTTTCTTTGTTTTTCTCCTTCTTGCCTTTGTCTTGAAAGTTCTAGAGAGCTTAATGAATTCTTGTTCTTTTTAAATAAGTTGCCACATGACCAAGTCACATGACTTAAATCATGGGTTGGGCCAAGCCATAACATGGCCGGCCACCCCACTCCTTTGGGCCTAAATTTTCATCCAATTTTTTTTTTAGCCCAATTCATAAGAAATCTCATTTTGAAATTCCCGAAACTAAATTTCTAAAATTTCAATTTTTCCCTTGGCCTTCTCCAACACTTCCCACCAATCTTTTTCATGGACAATATGCATATATCTTAATTCCAATCAACACATGACCTTATTCTTCACTCTTCAAAATTATTTCGAATTTTTCAAATATGCAAAAATGCCGGATATAACAATTGGCTTCCTTAAATCTCATTATCTCACCTAAGGGTTGGAGATAAAGGGGGGCTTAGGAAAATTGGTTTGTGTAAAGATCTAGAGGCACTTGGGAAGTTAAGAATACTGGAACTGGTCATTTCAAGAAGATGATCTTTGTTTTTTTTTAAAGCAATGAACTAACTTAAGGTTATTGACAGTAAATGTCTCTGCTAGGATTTTAAAGAGTCTGAACATGTGAAGATTGGTTTTGAACATTATGCCATTTGTTTTGGGATTTGTTGATACACATAGCTGATTCTTTCCCCTGTCTATCTTAAGTGGTAACTTGCATGAAGCTTTGTTGTAATCTGTTGCTACTACTGTTGTATTGAAATAAAGATTCTTTCTGTGTACTTCCCTGAGAATATGAAACTGTACAGTCATGGGATGTTATTTGGTCCAGAATTCTTGGTGTTCCAATTCTGTTCTGATGATTACAAGTTATATAATTTTCTCTCTTTGTCTACATCCTTCTACTGTACTTTTGTTATTACATTCAGGCAGTTCTCATTTATTACTAGGTGGTCTGTTGATATAGGAAATTAGTGAATCATCTAGATGAGAAATGTGGGATTTAAGTTAGGCCTAGATCAGCCTTAGTTATATATTTGGATGCTGTTATAAGGGACTGGATTTGGTTAAATAAAAGGAATAACCTTGAGGTCTACAGTTGAACACTCAAAAGTGTGGATATATATAGAATATACATAAAGATTTAATAAAAGGAAGGGAGTATATATACATGATATACACTTGGTATACATATACCACGTGTATATATATGGGAAAATAGGTCAATCATAGGTAGTATGTATATGCAAATAAAAAAGTACGATTTGTTTATGCCACCTATTTGACTAAGTACTTTGAAAGTATTATACATATTCTATGTGCCTCATTGTATTACAATATTTGCTTCGGTCCTTGTCATGATTTTGAATTCATTTTAATGTTACTTGTATTTAAATTACTTCCCATAAGATGATGCTTGTGCACAACTTTGAGACTCTGGTTCTATACTATGGCAACACTAGTTTTTGAGAGTTTGAGGAGGGTTTTGGGATAGGTCTAGCCACTCCCCGATATCCAGCCATGCCCGGGATTCATAAAACCCCTTGGAACTTGTGCGGTGTCGGGAATAAGGGTGGTGACAACCTTTTCCCATTGGTACGGTATGATTTGAGGTTTCCAGTGAAGTAATAGTGTATGATCAAGTCCTTAGTTGTGCACTTGCAATCAAATAGGGAAGTATATGTATATACTAGTTGCAGTAGGCCCGTGCTAAGCCCAGGCCCAAACTCAAAATATAAAGGTGAAAGGACATAAAGGGCGACCCAAACTATTCCCACCGGGTGGCCCATGTTTCTCCAAACCCAAAGTGTAGTCAGCGCGACCTTTCATGGTGACTTTAGTCGCCACTAAAAGTCCGCTGCAAAAAAAAAAAAAAAAAAAAAAGGACTAAAAGATCTTTTTTTTTGGTAAAAGCCACTAAAGATCAACTATGTACAGAAAATGTATCAAAAATGTAGCATACGTATAAAAAAGTATCATTGTTGTATAGAATATGTATCCCTACCGTATATCTACAGAAAATGTATCATAGGTTTGTATCATTGTTGTGTAATTTGTGTATAATAAATGTACCATCAACGTATATTCACTAATCATACATATATTATACATTAGTTATACATTGATTATACACTAATGATTCACATATTATACGTATTCCATACATAAGTATAGAAAATGTATCATTGTTGTATAATTTATGTATAAACTGTATCATTCTTGTATAGAAAGTGTATCATACGTCTAGAAAATGTATCATACATATACAATATATAAATTGTATCATTCTTGTATAGAAAGTGTATATATAATTCCAGCATATATATATAAACTGTATCATTCTTATATAGAAAGTGTATATAAACTGTATCATTCTTGTATAGAAAGTGTATATATAATTCCAGCATGTATATATAAACTGTATCATTCTTGTATAGAAAGTATATATAAACTGTATCATTCTTGTATAGAAAGTGTATATATAATTCCAGCATGTATATATAAACTGTATCATTCTTGTATAGAAAGTATATATAAACTGTATAATTCTTGTATAGAAATTGTATATATAATTCTAGCATATGTATATAAACTGGATCATTCTTGTATAGAAAGTGTATCATAAACCGTATCATTTTTGTATAGAATATGTATCACTATTGTATATGTATAGAAAATGTGTCATACGTATAGAAACTGTGTCATTATTGTATAATATGTGTATGATGAATGTAGAATTAACGTATAATTTATGTTTAATAAATGTATAATTAATGTATACTTACTAATTTTATTAGTTTGTAGTTGATATATTTTAGTTTGTTAAGTTTTCGATGATGGTTACTTTAGTATATAAAATGTATCATTGTGTATAGAATATATATCCCTATTGTATATGTATAGAAAATGTATCATAAGTATTATTATACATGTTTTGATATATTTTTTCTAAGGCTCAATCAACGTATAAATATACGCATATTATATATGTTTTGGAATATTTTTTGAAAGTTCAATCACTGTATAAGTATACACATATTATACATGTTTTGAAACATTTATTGAAGGCTCAATATGAATTTTAACTGTTAGTGGAGACTTTTTAATTGCCACTAAAAAAATAAAAATAAAAAGTTGATCTTTACAAATAGTCCTTTTGTTTTCAGCGGACTTTTAGTGGCGAAAGTCTATTTTGTTTTATTTTTTTTAAAGCCGTTTGGGCTGCTCGATCGGCCAGCGCTTGGGAATAGTTTGGGCCGGCCGGCCAGCTCACGTATTAGGGCCAAATGTGGGATTACTTTGGCATGTTGGCCATTGTATATCTTTTTCCCAAATATAAAACTAGCACATAACTTTTATCAAATAAGTATAATATAATTTGTGTCACATATGTCTACTACATAATTAATTTAATGTAATTGCAGGTTACACAAATCTTATCGATAAATTTTCATAATTATTAAAGTTTCTTCATCATATAATTGGATAGTTTTTAAAGAAAAAATTATTTATGAGAAAGCAAGTTTGGTATGGAAATTAGCAAATATCAAAGAGACGTAAGTAATTCGATATTCTATATATACATGATAAAGTATGATAGTTACAACTGGGGGAAGATCATAAATTAAAAAATATTTTCGTGTTTTTATGATTTTGTGAGAATGTGATTTTCATTTATAGATAACAATAGATTTTTTTATATTAATTGAATTTTCACTCATTTACTTTTATGTATCCAGGATTTATGCTAGTTAAATGCGGGTTTTAACCTTACTTTTAGATGAAATTCAAGAAATAACTTAAATTCATTAAGATGAACCTTAAGAATTAATTTAATTATTCATATATACTTTATGCTTAAAAGGATTAGCTCCTAGTTAATCAAACAAGAGTTTATAAAGATAATTCAATTTTGACTGATAGTGCTACCTTCATCTTCAATACTATACAACACCAAGTTAATAAATTTTACTTTTTGTATTCGTAAGCATATGTCATCTCACTAAAGAAGCAAAATTTTGGAAGTTTAAAATAATAGAGAGGAAATGTTTGTGAGGAATATATGATGTGAGATATGTTTAAATATAAAGTAAGACCTAATAAATGCTTCAGTTGAAAAAGAAAATTTGGCGCCAAAATTACCTAAATTGTACCAGTTAAGAATAACTAATTTAAAAGGCACTTCCCTAGTTCATATTATATGATGTTTTTAGTTTGGGCACACCCTTTAAAAAGTCACTCACCCCTATATTAAAATATATTTAATTAAATAATATCAATTTAATATTTCTTACTTATGTAGCAATTCACTTATCGAAAATAAGGGTAATTTTTTTTAAAAAATAATAATACTTGCTTAGTTATATAAATAATTATTTATTTTAAACTAAATATAAAAATTAAAATCACCATAATATGAATTAGAGGGATAATCTAATACTCCCTCCGGATAAAAAAAAGAGTCCAGTTAGTCATTTGCACACCCCTTAAGAAAATACTAACTCCTAGACAAAAATAGGTGATCTGACTAAACTACCCCTAATTAAATAGGCATTGGGATTTGATCATATAACACTTAAGGGGCAAATATGGAAAAATAAGGTTAATTCTTTTTTGATTTGCTAAGTGGACTCTTTTTTTGATCCAAGAAAAAAAGGCTAAGTGATTTTTTTTTGATCCGGAGGGAGTAAGTACCAAGAAGAGATATTTAAAAAAGTTACACAGCACACCAATTATAAAAGTCCATGTGTGATGGGGCCTTTAGTAATGAATGAGACAAAAATAAAAAAAAGAAGAAGAAAATATGCAAGGACAATGCCACGTGTAAGTTTCCTATAAGGTGTTGTAAGGAAGTGAGGACTGCAAAAAACCCCTATTGACACTTATATATAGTAGTAATATGTATAGTTCTGATAAGACTAGATCGACCAAACATATACTAATTCAATTCCATTTCATTTTTCCCTTCTCCTACTGCACGGCCATTTGGGCCAGAATCCAACCAGCCTATTAGGCCAAAGGCCTAATAGGAATATTCTTTCAAAAACTGTTAAGTCCAAGAAAGAGAAGCTAATATTATTGAAGGCCCAACCATGGGTGAGAAAGGCATGAAGGCCCAATCATGGGTAAAAATGGTCTCTTAAGGGATTTGGTACATCCTAACACATCTCTCTTTCTCCTTAAATTTCGGTTTGACAGTTTCCTTTTGGTTGAAATGTTGTATTTGTATGATTGTAAAAACTCACATTATTATTGAAATCCTTTATATTTGGACTAGGCATCTTAGGTGAACGGTGCATATGCCGTTTAGTTCGACCTTAGGCCCCAACGCGATTTTCAAAATCCGAATTAGTATAAATATTTTCCAAAAGAGAAAGAACAGTAAGGGGATAAAAATGATCAGTTTAATCTTTACCAAAAATGTGTTGCTATCATTTTTCCTCAAATCAGGCTTTATCTTTTCAAAACTAAGAAAAAACGCCTTTTCCAGTTATGGGTTCAGTTTTCAAAAGTTCTATTTTTAGTCTAGGCGAGAATGGGTTTCAAAACTGTGTGTAAATGATATGCTTTACAAAAAATGAGTTCTTTCCTTTTAAGCTAGAAATCGGACGAAAAGTAGTTTCTAGGCATATGTATAAAAACATACACGTTCTTTTCTGGAAACAACTAAGGCAAACAATAGAGTTTTGAGGGCTTTACCAAAAAGACCATATTTAACTTAACCAATTTTTTCAAAAAAAAAAGATAAGTGCAAATGTGTTTTTGGGCTTAGCCTAGTAACTGAGGAAAACGAGAGATTTTGGGCCAAAGCCCAACAAACCTTAATCATTTTGTAGGAAAAAGGGCGTAACTTGGGCCTAAGCCCATGACAAAGATGTTATTCTTATGTTATAAGCAAATTGTTTTTTTTTTTTTAAAGATAAATTTCAGGACCAAAAAATAAATTTTGATTATATAAACCAAACTCTTTTAAATTAAGCCCGCGTAAACTATTCTTAAATAAGTAAAGTTTAGATAAGGGTGTTCTAAAAAATGTACTAAACGGACTAACCCGGACCATGTATGAGTCTAATCATGAACAAATTTATTCATCTCACACTTTTAAAAGGTTTTTCTGTCTTTACAAAAACCACTATTATCCTTATATATGAAAGGAGCTAATTTTATCCGGATATTATAAATCCGAGCCTAAATACCCTATATGTAAAGGGAATATATTCAATTCTTTTCGAAAAATGATATGCAAAAAATGACAGACTTTTTGGGAAAATAAACACCAAGTAAACAGTTCATGCAAATATTCACACATTGGAAGCCAACCGTATAGTATGGGTCCTTAATTCTATGGTGCCTAACACCTTCCCTAAGGGATCACCAGAATCCTTACCTAGAACTTTGGATTAAGAAGGATTTTTCACGGTTTATGAATAAACCCTTTAAAACTGTTTTTCCTAATTTCCTAAAAATTAGGTGACGACTCTTTTAAAACAAAGTCTGAAAGAGCACCAACGATTTCGAAGTAGCTTTTTCGAGCGCTAACCCCGCCCGCGAAAATACGAACCGTTACAAATACCTCAACTAAATAAAATGTGAAATTCAAGAATAAGTGCAAACGTTGGAGCTTTAGTGCTTCTAAAGCTCAAACAAACATCAAGAAGTTATAAATCCCCAAAGCAACGATCAAGCAAATATGTTGACTTACTTAGCTTTTACAAGTGCCTCTTGTACCTTAAATACATAATGAAATAGTCACTTAAGGTCTAGAGTTTAAAGACATAGAAGTTAGATCATGACGAACAAAAACGGGGCTCAATGGTTCACCACTATCGCTAGTTTTTAAGTAGAAAAAAACCTATGTGCTGTATTGCAGCCCATTTTTGACATAGTAAACAGAGGAATTAGGATTTTTGCAAAACATGAAAGTTGTGGGTAATTTTCTTATCTTTCCACAGCCTTTTAAATCACCTAATTTTGACTTATAGATAAAAAGTTATGGTCAAAATACTAATTCTGTTAGCTCCAAAAATGGAATTTAATGTCTTACTTCAAGGTTTCAAAATCTCTAACAAAAACTTGAATATCTCACCCAAAAAAAAAAAAAAAATGGAATAACAAGCTTACCATAAGATTGATTGAGATTCCTCACAGACCCAAAACTGAGGGTTTTCAAAATAAGGCTTAACCCATGTTGATTCTTTGTGACAACATTCCAAAATATATTCAAAGCATGAAAAACTAAAAAGATATTGATGATAGTTGGAGAGTAACTTATGTGGATTGAGATCTCTAATCGAGGGATTAAGACTTAGGAGAAGAACAAGTAGAGAGTGGGGGGGGGGGGGGGGTTGAGAGAAATGGTCTTTTCTCTTAGAGGTAGAAAGTTATTACCCTTTTTATCAAATGGGTCCAACTAATGGGCTTCAAGATCCAATAAAATATGACATGTTTAATTATTTTTTTTCCAAACAAAAACTAAAATTTTAAACTCAAGAAAAATAATAAAAAGTATTTACTATAAGAGCAAGATTATTTAAATTCCAATAATAAATTTAGGGTGTTACAAGTTTGAACTTCAAAAACTAACTAGAAAAATCAAATATCTAGTATAGCCACTATCGTAGTGCACCAGTCGTGATTGCGGAGAAGATCAAAACTCAGAACACCGCTAATGTCACGACCCAACCCCGTAGGCCGTGACTAGTGCCGGGGCTGGACACTCGTATACGTACCTGTTAGCTATAATCAACCCAGAACTAACATAATAGAGAAACTTGTAAAGCAAAACGTCATCTCAGAACTGTCACATATATATATACATCATGGTAACCTGTCTCCTGAGGAGTCACAATCAATCAAGCATGACATAATACGCAAGCCGACAAGGCTGCCACTACATACGGGAACATCCCAAACACATATGCACGCCGACTAGGCTGCTACTACATACAACATCCCAAAATATATATATGCAAGCCAACAAGGCTGCCACTACGTATGGGAACGTCCCAAGTATAAGTCATGTTAACACAGCCAAACAACATCTGTACACAACCCACACATATGTCTATAGACCTCTAAGAGTATCAACAGTGTCATATGACGGGACAGGGCCCCGCCGTACCCCTGGATAAACATATATATATACATCAAAAAGGATTTGTACCAAAAGTCTAGGCTCCGGGATAATGGAACACTCCAAGACAGCTGAGTGGAAATCCTAAGTTGGGGGATCACCGAATCGAGCGTCTGTACCTGCGGGCATGAAACGCACCCCCCCCCCCCCCCCCCGAAGAAAGGGGATCAGTACGAGATATGTACTAAGTATATAAAACATGAAATACAATAAGGAAGATCATAACTGAAGTTGAGATTCCAGGAGACAAGTATGATAACCAAGAAATCACTGTGCCTGTACCTTACGAAACAAAATCATGCATATCATTATCATATACCGTACCCGGCCCATTATGGGACTCGGTGAATAAAGTCGTGTACACGTATACCATACCCGGCCCATCACGGGACTCGGTGCCATAATCATATAATCATATCATCATATACATATACCGTACCCGGCCCATTATGGGACTCGGTGAATAATGTAGTGGAATACATACCCGGCCCGGGACTCGGTGAATGATACAGTAATAGTATGCACGAGTAGAATATCATGAGCAACCATATGCAACTACATCATCATCTGAGACTCAATAGAATAAGTGGAATAACTAACACTCGAATATCAAGACAATAGTCATGGTAAGTATGGATGTCAATAAGAACTATATCAAATAGAGCCTCAGGAATCATACGTCATGTGCCAAGATAATGCAAAACAGCTATTGGAAGTCAAGGACGTTAATCATTACAGAGTCCTTAAGAATAGGAACTCTTACACAAAAACTACTATCCAACGTATAGAGGACTCGAGGGGAAACTCAATCACTTAAGAGTTCTAGCATCAAGAAGTGAATAAGAATCATGAATCACACTCAAGACTTACGAATAGAATTACCCCAAAGCTCATATCATTCATCACTTAAATCTAAGACATGCCAAAAGAAAGAAGGGGCAGCTTTACATACCTGTCGTAGATCAACCGTAACCAAGCTTACTTCGTCGCTCCTTTAGCCTATTTAATATGAAAGTAACACTATTGTTAATCAACTACGACTTTCCAGCTCATAACTCTACAAGGGATTATTTCGTAGCCCACACTTCTCGGCTAGTATTTTGATTAGTTACGGACTTAACGGAAATCGGGCAGCATTTCCCCTATATAACTCGCCTAACCCGAACTTCCAATTAATCTCCTGTTATCACAACAATACCAACAACAACAATAATAGAAATATTTATATCAAATCCTTACAATCCAGCCCATAAACAACTCAAACAACCCAATAATCTTTCTTAACCCTTTTCCAATCCAAATCATTAACATTTAAGATTATACACCAAACAGACCAACATACGCTTTGTATATGATATGTTATACACTTCTTTCTTCGGAATTTACAAGCCATATCAACGACAACACGACAACAACACGAACAACAACATATGAACATAAACCACACTTTTAATCTTTCAACTCAACAATTCCATATAACAACTACAACTCCTAATACCAACGAATTCATGCAATTTCTTACTTCCAATTTCATCTAATACAATTTTAATCTTTTCATTACAACACCATTAATCCAACTATACCATGAAGTGAGAAGATCTTACCTTAACTTAATCGGAGCAAATTCTACACTCGCTTGCACCAATTGCACCGCTTCTTCTTTCTTCAATTTAAATCCTAACTCGTTGCTTCCTTTGGGACGTTTAAATCACCTTGGAGATTTAATCTAGATTTTTTTTTTAAATGCCAAGGCTGGCCGTGAACAGTGGCCGCCGTGAACAGTGCGGCCGTGAACAGTGCAGCTTTGTTTCAAGAATGAAGATGAAGTTTGTGAAGGCAAAATGTGATCCACTAGTCATCACAATACATATATATGTAGCCCCTCCATTTGACACATGTCCAACCAAATGACATGTGTCCCACTATGACATGTCATCCTCCATGATCCAATTATATTTATTTATGTATTGTAGTGGGGCCCACTTAATAATCTAATCATAATTAATTAATCCCTAATCTCCATTAATATTTCTACACCAATTAAATTTACAAGCAATCGTGCACTCGTTAAAGATCGGGGATTAAAAGCCCTTGTCACATATCCCAAAAATTAATCTCGTCCTTAAACTTACGTCGATTAGCTTACGAATAATTCGACGTATAAAAATACGGGGTATAACAGCTAACACGACAAAAGGACAGCGATTGCGGTTAGTGTCAAAGCTGACCAAGTGGTGACATTTAGTTAGTTGGCCCATTACTGTGGTAATACCATTTCGGACCACGATCGATTAAGGCCCTTTTCACTAAAAATTGCTATATCAATACTCGTTCACAATCACGATTAGTCACCTGGTATAAAAAAGAACTAGCGACACAACTACCTTTACAAAGTAGGGAGTAAGGTCAGCATACGCACCACCTTCTCACACTCTACTTGTGAAATTACACTAGTATGTTGTTGTTTAAAAGCTCTACTATGAAATTTTGCTTGACATAGTCTTTCTGTGATTCTTTCTAAATCATCTCTCTCTCTCTAAGAGAGAGAGAGAGAGAGAGAGAGTAAAAAAAAGATAAAATAAAAAACAAAGAAAAAAAGAAAAAAATCTGACCCGCATTATTTTCTTTCATTAAGGGATTGTTTGGAGTATTTTATATCTTGTTTTAGTTGGTAAACACATATGTTTCATAAGATCGACACTTCCTCTTTTCTGTCAAATAAAAATTAACCCAAAAACAAAAAAATGCAAGGTAACAAAATATAAAAATAGAAAAGAAACAAAGAAGAACTTGCATAAGAATAAAACCGAATTATTGGATTGTGTTTTGCTCAGTAGCAATATGATGTCTAAATAGAAAATTAAGCATCATCATGTTTAAATAGAAAAGCATCTCTGATAATAATAGAACGAGAAAGAGAGAGAGATAATCACAAGAACTATAAATGACACGAATTTGTACCAACTTATATAAATAACGAATAGAAATACTACTTACAAGAAATTCTAGAAAAGATATAGGGCCAAACAAAATAAAGTGAGGAGTAGTAATTGAGAGGCTTTAAGAAGAGACCTTGAAGTTTTTCACATAAATTGTTATTGACGTAAAATTAGTCTTAAGTAGAGTAGTAGTTCAAACTCGATATAAGTAGACACTAATTGTTTAAACTTTATTTCGAGCATGTTTCGTCAAGCTATCAAAAAACTGCTTATTTGGAGAAGCATTTTTATCAAAATAACTTCTTAGAAAAAACAGTTACTATTTGGCCAGGTCGTTTGAGAAGTGCTTTTTGTTTTTGGTAATTGATAAGTAAATTGTGTTTAGTCAATCTTTCAAAAAAAAAGTATCTTTGAGTGTCAAATCATGAACAAGGACAAGTATCATGGCCCGTTTCAATATTAGAATTGTTTATACAGAGATTTTGTTTTAAATATTTATTATGAAAGCCTTAAAACTATGTGAAAAAGTATTAACTCGTATTTTTTCTATGAATACTTGTTATTCCAGAAAGGGAAAGGAGAAATAGAGGAAATAAACGATAAACTATAGTAACTCGTATTTATAGTTGACGGTCTTTTTTTCAAATAGGAAAAGAAAAAGAAAGAGATCAAAAAGAAAGAAATAAGTGGAAAAGACGTTGTGAAAACCAAAAGAAAAAAATAGTTTGCATTTAATTAAAACATATAGGAGTTAAACTAAGAGGAGTAATTTGGTAAATATAAATTTATGGTAAGTATATTTTTGTCATAAGAAAATTAATTTTCTGCTTTTGAGAAAAAGGAGAAATTTATAGCTTCTTTCCAACAATAGAAAAATTACTTCTGTTCCTCAAAAACATTCTTTTTGTTGGTCAAAACACCTCAAATTTAGAAAGAAAAAAAAACTTTTGGGGAAGAAAAAACAATTTAGCCTCCTAGAAGCTTGACCAAACATATTTGAACCTCTTGCCTTTTTTACCTGAAAACCAAAAAGAAAAACTTATTACTCCTTGTATCATAATATATATAATATTAATATACTTGCCCGTGCTTTGTGTGGTAATGGAAAACCCAAAAATGATTACATAGTCATCTTAGAATTTTTAGAAGAAACAACATTTAGTAATCTGCATATCTTTATGATTCTACCACGTTTTTTATGATTTTTAAAAAAATGCAGGATAATTTGCGATTTGCACCCCTAATGTATACACTCTTTTATGACTTACACCTTATCCTATTGTTTTTAGCGAGTTGCACCCTAATCTTCTTAATTCCTTGCAAAACCATAAAACCCCATATAATAATTCACAAAGGGCAAAATAGGAAAATTACATATAAAAAACTAAAAAAATCATTCAAATTAAAAAAAAAAAAAACAACAACAACATTTGAATACAAACAGAAACATGTACAGGGACTCAATTTTTTTTCTTTTTGCCTTTGCAGCTTTTCTCCACTCAAGGAGTAAAGCTTTCTTTCCTGAATTAGCTTGGAGATTTCAAGATCCACGGATTCATTTTTCCATCGGTTGGGGTTAAATTCAATTTATTTGTATAGAGCTGAAAGTTGTTTTTGTTTTGAATTTAGGAAAAAACTAGCAGTTTACTCTTTAGTAGCTACGTTTCACTAGTTCTAGTATTCACCGGCTTTTAAGGAATGGAATATTATCAAGCACCCTTCACTATTTCGGATAGTATTTATGGTTCTACCTTTGTTAAATTAAGTTTGAAGGTTTTCGGTTTTTGTTTATGTTGCTGGAAAGAAAAAAAAAACAGTTTCGCTTTCTTTCTTGTTATATTTAAAAGATCAATATTATAGTGGCAAATAACATGGTGATCACAACCAAAATAGATCATTTCGTAGAGCTTTAGTGGGGTGTTGTGGTTGCAAATACAGAAAAGACCACTTACCTTTCAATTTCTCCTCTTTGATCATATGCATGATTGCTTCAGTGAAATTAAGAATCGTCTTTCGAATATGATAACCTACAACTATTGAGGTTTGTATTTGCTTACAATATGCTACCGTTGCACAGAGAAGAACTATGGCTTAAACCTAAACTTCGCGAGAAGGCAGGAAGAATACCCCCCAGTTTTCGTGTAGATAAAATAATATTTAGAGAAATATTAATTGTGTTTTCCTATTTTGCCCTTTGTGAATTATTGAAAAAAATGGAGTTTTATGGTTTCCAAGGAATTAAGGAGATTATGGTGCAAATCACTAAAAACGATAGGATAAGGTGTAAGTCATAAATGAGCGTCTACGTTAGGGGTGCAAATCGCAAATTATCCAAAAATTCAACTATAAAATTCTTTTTGACTGAGTCCTTCCGTGATTGATTTTAAATTCTATATTTAAATTTTGAAAGAATATATGAGAGACATTCCAAATTAAATATGAAACAACTTATTTAGATTAGTCTATAGTATCAAGTTAAATAAAATAAAAATAAAAATCAAATGAAAAGAGAAGAAAATGCCGCCCGCGTTCTTTTCTTGCTTTAAGGGCTTTTTTCGTATTATTTTATTTCTCAGTATTAGTTGTAACTTGTAAACACATACCATTCATAAGATCGGCACTTTTTCATTTCTCTCAAATAAAACTTAACCAAAAACTAAAAAATAAAAAGTAACAAAATATAAAAATAGAAAAGAAATGAAAAAATGCAAAAAGAAAAAAGGTGAACGTTTTAATTATGTTTATCTCTGTAGCAAAATCATGTGTAAATACAAAAACATTTCTGATAATAATAGAAAGAGAAAGAGATGAGGAAGATAATCACAAGAAATACAAATGGCACGAATTGCTATCAATTTATTTAAACATTAAACAACAATTAAAACTAATGTTTTAAAAGGCGGGCGTGAGGCGAGGCGAGGGGTTTTACGCAGCACAGGGCGAGGCGTAAGCCGCGAGACACGGGACGCAAGTCCCATGGATCTACGGGGCGTATGTCTCATGTATCTTCAATTTTATAATTTTATTACTAAAAAAATAAGCAAATGTAAAGTTTTCATTAAGTATCTGCAAATAAATTCAAATAAATCACCAATAATATAGACAAAATTATTATAATTATTAGTTGATAGAGGTCACAACACAAAAAATGATAATAGCCTAGATAATCTTTAAAATGAAATTTTCATTCACTTCATCCTCAATCTCCAAATCTATTAGTCCTTCCACCCTCAACTAATATTTGCACTGACTTTTATTTATATATATTCAAAAAAGGAGAACGGTAAAAAGTTTAAGAGTAATGATAAAAAATTGATGAAGTTGCTTCAGGAACATAGTGCTATGAAATCACTATCATATCAATTTCATACATAATCATCTAAAAAACTATTTATGGCAGTGCTATTTTCTATGAGAGTTTCTTTCTTTATTTATATATTTGTTTAAAATTCACCACAACACGAAAACATAAATATCATAACATAAAGTATAAAAATTACTACAACAATAATAAAATCATAATCTATAGCAAAAATACTTTTAAAACAATAAAAATTAAATTAACGCCTGGGGCGGGCGTATTTTACGCCCGGGGCTTATGCGTTTGCGCCCGGGACTTACGCCCAAAATTCTAGAGCATGCGCTCTATGGATCTACGCCTTTCATTTGCGCCCCGGAGCGTTTTTGGTACGCCCCGCCTTGGAGCTGGCCCCAAGACTCGCCTCGAAAACGCCTATGAAAACACTGATTAAAAGTACTACTTACAAGGAATTCCAAAAAAAAGGATATAGGTACAAACAAAAGAAAGAGGAAAACATTTTTTTTAAACAAAACCAACTAAACTGGTGGGCATTTATTGCCTCAAAATATTTACAGAAGAAAAGCAAATATTTATAGAAGAAATGTAAAGAAAAGATACTATCTAAAAAAAAAAGATGAAAACTAGCTATGATCACCACAGTAATACTACATGAACCTTCATCATACTAAAATCCAGGGACCTTGATTTGTATCCATCTTTCACACCCTCAAGTCTCACAGGTGGAATGGATCAAATCTCTTGAACTTAACTTCAGGCAAACCTGGATGAAGTAGAGTTCAGTTCCAATGTTATTACTGCCAATGTTATTATTGCATGATCTTAGCTAGCATAAAGTCTAAACTTTGTCTCAGAATCTGCTGATGAGTCTCCAGCTTGTTACTTGCTGCACCTGATCTCCAGCTTGTTCCTTGCTGCATTTGAATCCACATTGATGAAATTCCCAACTAGAAATATCAGTGCTTTGTGGTAGAATGAACCAAGATTGATACCACACACCACAAAACAAAGTTATTTCCAATTGCATCCCCTTCTCTACCTTCATTGTTGTTCTGTGCTGCTGCTGTTTTGATAATTGTTGGAAAACTGTTTTGTTATTGATCTAACTCTGAAGATTGGTATTTGGATTTTATCCATGTTGATCAATCTTCTTCCAAGAGTTGGAATATCTTGAAACTGATTGTATTGGATCGTACTTGCAAAATCAAAAACCAGATTAGTAAAATAGTCTGCCACACTGTTTCCTTCTCTGAACACATGCACCACTGAGACATCCTTGTCTTTCATCCATTTTTTAATACTCCTTATTGGCAAAGAAAGCAATGTTCCATGGCACCTCCCAAATACCATCCAGGACCTTTTGCATTGTAAGGGAATCTATTTCCACTATAACAGGCAATAAAGCATGTAATATAGAGTACTTGATTCCCTCTTCAATGGCCACAGCTTCTGCAACTAGATTAGTACTCTCAGTTAGTATCCTTGCCATAGCATATATAAAATCTCCTGAACTATCTCTAATACAAAAGGCTGCTGAACTTGGCCCTGGATTCCCTTTAGAAGCATCATCAGTGTTGCATTTAAAGCATCCTCTATCTGGAAAATTCCACTTCACCTGTTTATATATTAATGGCAGCCTGTTGTTTTCTAACAATTCAACTATCTTAGGCTAGCTTTTTAGCATATTTTGCAGCCAAGGATATCTCTTCCTTGCTAGTATATATGTGTTCCTGTTGATCTCATGTATGACCTTGGTCTGAGAAACAGCCCCTCCATACCTCCTGGTATTCCCGCTTTTCCAAATTTACCATAAAACCAAAGAAGGAATTGTTTCAAGTAAAGGTTTCAGTCTTGCAGCTGTTTGATAGTTCCACCAGCATAAGACTGTCTGCTTAACCTGTAGGAAAGGGCCCAAGACACTTGCTGTAGTTGAAAAATAATTCCATATTATAATTGCAAAAGGACCTGTTATGAAAATATGATCCATGGTTTCCTGTTGATTCTGACAACACCAACATCTTGAGACTATGCTGATTCTCATTCTCATCAGCGCTTCATCTATAGGTAGTTTCCAAAACCAAACTCTCCATAGGAAAAAGGAGATTTTGTATGGCAAACCTTTGATCCAGAATTTGTCACAAACAGCTGATATCTGATTCATTTTTCTCCGCTTCTCCCACACACTTTTAATAGTAAACTTACCAGAACTTGTGAACATCCACCATGGCTTATCTGTTCTCACAAAATGTACCAGTTCCATTCTAACATGATCAACAATATCAACTGGTAACACCTCTTGTAACTTTGCATGGTTCCACTGGCTTTGACTCATCAACTCTTCAAGCTCATCCCCTAAGACTTCATTCTGATAATGAATAGGTATCAGATCATGCAAAGCACCTAGTTTAGACCAATTATCATACCAGATTGAAGAAGATCCATTCTTAGGTTCCCACCAAATACCATGTTCCATTTCATCTCTAGCTTGCAGCATCATTTTCCAAGTCTGAGAACCCCCTTTCCACTGAACCACAGTTGGTCTAAACCTCTTATAATACTTGTTCCACATGAAATTGTACCACAGTGTACTGCTTGTCCTGAATCTCCACCAAAGTTTTGCAAACAATGCTTTGGATATATCATATAAAAATCTGAAGCCTAAACGTCCTTCATTTTTTGGATAACATACATTTTCCCATGCTGACTAGTGCTTGCTTCTTCCTTCTTCCTTGGTTTGCCAAAAAAAATCTATTAAATAACTTGTGCATATCCTTAATGACACATTTCGGAGGCACCATAGCAAACATTAAATATATTGGGATGCTTTGTAAAACACTTGAAATCAACACAACTTTCACTCCAAATGCTAGTAATTTACCGCTCCAAGTTTGCAACCCATCCTTCACTTTCTTCATCATATCTTCATAGAACAACTTCTGCCCTCTAGCATGAAAGATAAAACATCCCAAGTAAGTAAATGGGAAGTCACCTTTGTTGAATCTTGTTATTTGCTGTACCTCCTGATTCAACACATTAGCCACTTTGTTATGCATATAAAAAAAGCTCTTGTCTGCATTGATCTTTTGTCTAGATTCTCTCTCATAATCATGCAAAATGGACAATAATCATCTCCAAAGATGCCTTATCTGCAAATGCAAATATGATTGTATCATCTACATATGACAGATGATTCGAGTTTGCACTCCACTTTGACATTCCATATCCTCTAAAGCTGTTTTTTTCAAGTAAGGAATTAAGAGCCATAGACAATACCTCAGCAGCTAGAATAAAAAGGGTAGGAGATAGATGATCTCCCTGTTTGACCCCTCTTGTAGAATGGAAAAAACTAAAAGATTGTCCATTAATAAGAATGGAATACCAGTTATTAGCAATCAATCTCCATACCATGTCCATATACACTTCTGCAAATTCCATCTTTCTAAGAACTTGAACAAGAAACCTCCAAGAAAGTCTATCATAGGCCTTTGCCATATCCAGCTTAATGATAACATTAGCAGGTTTCCCTCTCTTTCTGATATCAGCCACCAATTCTTGAGTAAGCAGCACCTTTTCAATAATATTTCTACCCTTCACAAATCCAGACTGATTTGATGATATTAGAGATGGTAGGATCACCTCTAGCTTGTCATGTAATAGTCTTGAAATAATCTTGTTTATGAAATTGCTGAGGCTGATTGGCCTCAAGTCTGAGAACGTGTTGATTATTTCTTTCTTAGGCAAGAGGACCAAATTAGTGTGAGTGACTGACTTTGGTAAAGTTTGTCCCTCAAAAAAACTACTAACCACATTATACACATCAGCACCAACTATATTCCAACACCTTTGATAAAAAAACTCCAGAAAAACCATCAGGTCCACAAGCACTATCACTTGATAATGCAAAAACAACATTTTTAACCTCTTCAAGAGTTGGTTTAGCATATAAGAAATTATTTTTCTCCTCTAAAATTCTCTAAATAATGTGATCCAGTAAATTTGAATCAACTACACCACTTTCCTAAGAAAATTGATTTTGATAGAATGAAATAGTTTCCTTAGCAATATCATCCAAATTGTCCACCCATTCACCATCAGCATTTTGTATTCTTGAAAGCAACAACCTCTTTCTTCTTCCTTTTAGAATACTATGAAAATATCTTGTATTCCTATCCCCTTCTGAATGCCATTGGATGCCTGCTTTTTGTCTCTAAAACTCTTTCTCAAAATGCAGATACCTTTTGAATTCAGCCTGTGCCCTCTGTAACGCCATTCTATTCTCTTCTGATAGATCTTTCTCAAACAATTGCTCCTTGATCTTCATAATATCTGCTCTGATTGTCAGCTGTTTGAACAAGTCTCCATGTTTCTCTAATCCACCTAGACAAAACAGTCTTTAAGTTTTTCATTTTTAGCTTAAATGTGATGAATGGATCTCCTATATACTCAGTTCTCCAATGTTGTTCCACTGCATCCATGAATAACTCATGATCTAACCAGAATTTCAAAAATATGAAATGTTTCTGAAATTGCTGAGCCTGCTCTCCTGCTGAAAGCAAAAGTGGAGCATGATCTGATCCAGTTCATGACAAATTATAATACCTCGTACCTTTAATCTAGGTTACGTTCATGATTGGAGACTTAGAAGACCAGATGAGAAATGTGGGACATAAATTTGTCTCAGTTCTACAAAGTTCCATTTATACGACAAGTTATATGGATCGTATATTATTATACGATATATATAACCAGTTCGTGTTACGCAGGAGGAAAACTTCTAGTTCTGCCAAGTTTGTGAAATGCTTCTATACGGACCGTATAAAGTTATACAGACCATATATTCAGTCCGTGAAACTCATTTGGGAAATTCCAGTTTCTGGAATTTTAATCATTGTCTAATACGACCAAAGTTATACGGACTGTATAACTTTATACGGGCCGTATAATTTGACCGTATAATTTCCCGACTCAGTTAAGTATAAATACGCCATGTTCAATTCTTTTTCCACTTTTCACATTCTCCAAGCCCTAGAACGAAGGTTTTCTCCTCCCAACAATCCAAAACCAACAAGTTAAGCCTATTCCAACAATTCCAAGTAAATTCTAACATGTATCCATGATTTCTAACTAAGAGTTCATCATTCTTAACCTAGGGTTTTCAAGAAAACCCATCTCAAGGCTCAAGGTTTAATCTTTTGGAATTCTACTACAAGTTTTGGAGCATTACCAGGTATGTAGGATTTCTATCCACGTGTGGGAACATCTTTGTTCTTCCCTATGCCACGCTCTTCCTTGAAAGTATGAGATTATGCGAATACTAGGGTTCTAGATATGTTCATGATAACCGTAACTATATGTACCATGATATACTATGTTTGTATAAATAATTCATTATTGTGTTCATGATATTCCATTATGGTTATTGAGAATCTGTCCGTAATCCATGAAATCTATCCTTTGCATTCCATGGGTTCATACATGCAAGTTTTTAAATAAAAAATGCTTATTTCATGAATATTCGACATGTCTACAAGTTTTCATGCAATTTCTGTCACGACCCGTCTAGGGGCCATGACGAGTACCCGATACTTGTACCGAGCACCCCTTGTCTATCGTTTTACCTTTACCTCTTAGCAAGCCATGTAAACAGAGCCATTTTTTTTTTTTAACATTAACATTAGCGGCGTCATTCTGAACATAGACTAATAAACTTCGTTATCACTTATACATCAACATTAACATGCCAAAACACCATATATCTAACTGTACTTAACTGACTGTACATAACTGTCTACGATCCTCTAGACGTAGTACACTTATACATAGAAAGGGCTGAGTACTGTCGTGCCTGAATATATATACACAAAATAGTACCAAGGAAGTGAGGCTCCGGAATAACTGGAGCACTGTCAACACTGCTGGTAGAGCTTCTAAGTATCAAATCCGCCTGTCTGCTGACCTGCGCGGCATGAAACGCAGCGTCCACAAGAAGGGACGTCAGTACGAATAGTGTACCGAGTATGTAAGGTATGAATAGTAATATACAGAAAATATGAATCATGTATAATGACATAAGAGAGTTACAACACATGTCCTGGGATAGAAACATAACCTGTATATATATATATACCCTTGGCAGGTGCTATGCGTACTTAGCTTTCCTTTAAGAATCTTTCCTTGTTCATATACATATACATATAAAATAGGACATCTCATATTGCCGAGGCGTCGGCAGCCGATCCATTTAACCATAAATATACACATCCCGCGTCCGGGCATCCCGCGTCCGGGACGATAACATATCATGTAATGCCAACTGATCAGGTGGATATGCGTTCATAACGCTCTGCCCTTACCTCCATTTCCCCCGTATACATATGCATATATCATGTACATATATCAACGTCTATAGCTCTCTAGCTCTTTTATCATATACATATACGTGTGTCATGTAGGTACATCAGCGTCTATAGCGCTCTGGTGCTTTTATCATATACATATACGTGTGTCATGTAGGTACATCAGCGTCTATAGCGCTCTAGCTGTTTCGTCATGTGCATATTTTAAAAATATATACGCATATCCTACATACATTTACATGTCTTATATGCATTTACGTATCCTATAAACATATATCTCATATGCACGCAGGAGAGCCCAAAGAAGCATCATGTAGTCATCGGAGTGACGTAAAGTCGGTAACCTCCGATTACATTATAGAATACTCGTGATCGCTTTGTCTCACCTTGAAGGAACGAGTATTTTAAGGTGAGACTATCAACGGGGAATAATATTAAAGTAAACGTAGAATGAAATCGGGGCATCATAGATGACAGTTCATAGACTTTGAAATCTTTTAGAAAATAAAGTCATAGCTAGGAAATATAAATAATATTCAAAAATTAGTTTATCATTTTCATGTTTACATAAGATACTTAGCTTAGTCATCTTAGTCATAGAGTCGTTCCGGTAGTACGTATCATAGGCATATTCTCTTATCTAACATCATTGTTATCATTATCGTCATGGAAGTGCCCTCGTTAGAGGAGTCATAGTATTTATCATTTGGTAACGAAATCGGGATCAAAGGTTCCCTTTGGATTCACTTCAAGTAAGTCAAGCAAGACTGTAAGGAAAAATCCGAGAGTAGCGGGCCCACCTCGGGCCGGATGGGGTGACGTATATGATTTACATATATTATGTGTCATGTCATTACTTGTGAGGGTCCTAGGGTAATCGGGTCCCACTTATGCAAGTTCTAGGGGTTTAAGAGGTCTTTCCATCATTTGCACACTTTCTAGTTCAATTCTATTGAACAAAAAGTGGAAAAATTTAGGTGCGGATTCCGGGGAACCGAGTTGTCCCCGAGGCTCGTACCCAACTTATTTCAACTAAGACATGCCATAGAAAGAAGGGTGAAGCCTTACATACCTCTTTTCGCTTCTTTTGCTATTCCGAATTCACGTTGCAATCTCGTCAAAATCTGCAAATTGGTCACATTTACCCAAACTTTCATTAGGGTACTTAGAGTTAGAATCTTAAGGAACCACTTGGCTACCGAAATTTCGGCAGCACTTCCTCTGTAAATATACCATCCTCAACATTCAACATAGCCAAATTCTCATCAATCACAATCCGGGAATTTAAACCCGGCCAAACTATTAACATAATTCAACAATCACACTAAAAATTCACATATTCCATTCAAGGTGCATTCCAACACTTCAATTAACATTCTACCTCCTTCAATACTCTCCAATTCCAATGAAACAACAATAACCTCATAATACATATATTCCAACAACATCATAGTAATACCATTACATGTCTTCCATACAAAAACATTATTTTCAATTTACACAAACTTCCAATTGCCAATACTTCACCAAACTTGTCAAGTCTTTATTTGCGATATAACATCTACAACACAACGATTAAGATATTAATTACAACTCGCTCATTATTCTTTCACAACTCACCAATATACACGACTATACATCAAGTATACACGGCCACATATACCATGCACACTCACACGGCTCCAACATGTATACACCACTACAATCTCTCCAAACTCATTCAACTTCCATTTTCCACATATCATTCACAACAATAACAACTAAACACTAATTAAAATAATTGAAGCATGACTCCCACACACATATATCTATACACGGCCATATACTATATTTCTCTCCTTCATGAATTTCATCCATTTTAGCATACTACAACACATATAAACCATATATAACACATAAAACAAGATCAAAACTCACCTTTCTTCTTCAACTTCTCACTTGACAACTTGTATGATTTTGAATTTTTCTTGCTCCAACAACAACTCCACCTTGGTAATCACCCTTTACTTGGTAGAAAATGATTTTTGGAGAATGTTTGCAAATTTTTCTTGTGAAAATTGCTCTTGGCCGAAATGGCCTTAAGTTTTTCTTCTCTCTCTCTTGTTCTTGCTTTTCTTGAAATTTCTAGAACATTATGTGGAATAAGATGACTTAGTCATCTTATTTATTGACCAAATTTTATTTAATATGGGCTTGGGCCATAACCATGGCCGGTTGGGCCTCACAAATTTGGGCCTTATTATTTTTTTTGATTTTTTTTTGGGCCAACTCGGTTTGGTCCCGAGTTGGGCCTAGCCCACTGACCTTTCGACCTTAAAACGTTCATATCTCCTTGTACCGACGTCACCTGGGCACCCACGACCTATGGTTGGAAAGCTAATTCAATTATATACAACTTCTAGTTCTTTGTACTTTTCCAAATTCCAAACTTATAATACCGTTTTTGCCCCTTGAAGTCAGATCACCCGAAAACGTTTTCTTAAAATATTCGTTTGGAGGACTTCCACTTTGATTTGGCCCAAGGGTCCTTCTTGAGTTGTGTTTAACTTCTCATATGTGATTCATATGAATTTTCAGATGTCCCAAAAAAATCTCGATGTGTGGGTCCCACCTCAGCAATTAATCTGACGTTCAAAAATACGGGATATAACAATTTCATTATATAATTATTTTCATGCCAAGATACAAGATATATTCATGCTAAATACAAGTCATGCTTTCATGAAATTCACGGGCTTATTATCCAACTATATCATGCTCATGTTTTTGGGAGTTGCACTAATTACCGAGAAGGCTTCAAGCAGCCTGAAACTACATGTGCCAACGTAGGATAAGGATCGCTCCGCCCAGTAGGACGATTCCTTCATATATTCCCCATTTGGATCCATTCATGTTCATGTTCATGTCTTGTACCCCAGCAATGTTCATGATGGCTTAGCTGGTCGAGCAGATATTAGACACCACGTACTAATGTGGTGGTTACATGCCGGTTATTCTAATGCTCTCCTACATATACTTTTCATGCTCATGATCAAGTTTCAGTTTCAGTTTCAGTTTCAGCCCTTACCATGTTATTCCATTTGTCATGTCTATTTCTTTCAGTTGCTTTACATACCAGTATATTCAATGTGCTGACGTCCCCTTTTATTGCTCGGGGCCTGCATTTCACGATGCAGGTACGGATTTACAGGTTGACGCATCTGCTCAGTAGGACAACATTCGTATCAACTTTTGGGTGAGCCATATTCTCTTTGGGGTTTAGTCAGTTATTTACTTTTATGATTAGTTAGGCATTAAAGGCATGCTGGGGGCCTTGTCCCAGCAAGTATGTTTAGCAGATTCATGTTCATGTTAGAGGTTTCATAGACCATGCAGTCAGTTGTGTCAAATTGTTAGAGTTGAATAGCCACCTTTTGCTCGGTTTTGATATTTCCGCATTCATGATTTAAACAAGTATTTTATTTAATATTATGACTATTCTTGTTTGATAAAGGCTCATCATGTTCTCATGTTATATTCCACTCATGTATGCCTCATGGTGATTCAGCAAGCCATGTGGTTCACTCGGTCACATGCAGTAAGGCACCGAGTGCCGTGTTTCACCTAGGCCATGGTTTAGGGCATGACACAGATGCTCCATGCTCAAATTAGTAAACCAGTCCTGATACTGCTGATTAACTAGGATCCTGTCCAATCTTTTGAATATGCAATCTTGCCCAGCTCTTCCATTCCACCAAGTGAAAGGACTTCCTCTAAATTCTACTTTAGCTGGTTCACATGAATTGACACAAAATGCAAAGTCTTCATATTCTGATGGATAAACAGGTACACCACCTATTTTTTATTATTCATTCAAAATAACATCCATGGTAAATTCATAGAACTTGCCAAGGAGTATATACTATCCCACAACTCTAATCTTGCAGCAGAATCACACTTTGCATAAACCGTTGTGGAGATTAGTTGCTTACCACTCTCCTGAAATAGAAGCTTAATAGTCACCTGTTGCTCAGTGTCCATTAATACTTCCATATCAATTCCATCAGCGACAAAATACCAAATCTTATTATTACAATTGTGATTAGCAAACTGCATACCCAATATTCTCTTATATCTGTCAATTTGCCTTGATTGTTGAAAAAGCTCCAATAAAGCTATGAGGACAAACTTATGATGTTTGTGCAACATTTGAACTCTATGGAAAGCCTTCTGAGTATTAACTGATCTAATGTTCCAAAAGAAGGACTTCATTATTGGAAATTAGATTTGTTAGTAACATTTCTCTTTGGAAGAATCCTAATTGGTTGCACCCCTCTATCACCTTTGGATCCTGTCTGAGTTTTCTTACCTTGGATCTTAGCAGACCCAATTTATCCACCCTTCCTGGTCTTCTTGCCCTTCTTATACGTGTTGACTTCTTTGTGAATCACATCAGTAGCTTTAGATATATCAGTTTTGTGCCGCAGTACATCCTCTTCTTCTATCCTGCTCAGGTCTGAATTCTTGCCTGATTGATTTTGCAACAAATCTTATTTATTGAATCTATCCACACTATTCAGATCATGCGAAACTAAAGCATGTAATTCTTTAGTAGGAGACACTTTTTTAGGCACAGGCATCATGTGACTATTTTCATTCGTCACCAGCATATCAGTATCAGCCTTCTGTAACAGGTGGGTAACAACCTTTAGAATAAGCATCTTCAAGTTGGCTACTTTGCGAATTCTTTTTTTCATCTTCTGTATTAACAATGCTCTCCTTCTCTGCATCTACTGTTTCTTCATCCAAAACTTCATCCTTTAATCTAGCATTGTCAACAATATGATCCTCATGAATGCTATTTTCCAGTCCTATGATCTCCTTTCCTTCATTGGGAATATGAGCTGTTTTACTACATTCATCCATTACCACTGGATCATTACTCATCTCTTCATTCTCATTCTCTTGATAGAGGACTATATCTAGCCCTGAGGATTCCATTACATCCTGATCCTCATGGCAAATTGGTAAAATGACACCTGAATCTTCTTTTGCTATTGGCAGCTGATTAATTTCACTTGCTTCCTTTGTGATATCATCTTCACCCTCATCAGTACTATCCTTACATCCTAGTTGAGCAATATCTTCACCTTCTTGAAAAACCTTCCCATTCTCCACCTCACTTGGCCCTGAGACATTTTGAATTGCCTCCTTCTCTACCACTTCAGTTATATTTGATGGAGAGCTTTCAGTATCCCCTCCCTCTTTCTTCTGTTCATCAGTACCAGCTAGGGATCTTTCAGAGATGCTTACCACCTAAAATTCTTGTCCACCCAATCCTCAGTGCTCACTTTAGGAGTTTGCACTACCTGATCCTCAACACTTTCCTGAATAACATTTTCTACATTGGAAATAACCACTTCTGCTGCATTATTGAATTTGCTGGATTCCTCCTCCTCATTAATTATTGATAGAACATCAAACTTGTTAGTGCTGACCACTAAATCTTGATTCTTTGTCTTGTTACCCTCATCACCATTAGGATTGCTATGCTCAGCTTTGTTTTCCCCTCCAGTTGATTCTACATAACTCTTTGATCCAGAATAAGTCACCAACTTACCACTAGATAACACCTTAGGAAGAAACTTCTGAATAGGTTTTTGCCATCCTCTATAACCTCTTTTATTCTCCTTCTTCCTTTGTTCTTGCCTAGGCTGTTCCTTCTTCTCCTTATCATCATTTTGCACCTGATTAGCATCCTTGTCCCCTTGGTCAGCAGTTTTATCAATATCTGGATGCATGACTCGACATTCACCATTAGAGTGACCTTGTAACATACATTCGGTACAGTACTTAGGGATATGATCATATTAAATCTTCACTCTAACACTACGAGTCTCTTTAGTATCTTCATCTTCTATATCCACATCACAAACTTAGGAAAATCTGCCAATAAATCTACTTGCACTTTAACCTTAGCACAGTTTGGTCTAGTTTTGTTAACAGTGGCAAGATCTAATTGTAATGGCTTTCCAACAGTAGAAGCTAGTAAGAATAATGATTGTTTCACAAAAAAAGTTGGTAGAAGATTTGGGAACGAGATCCATGCCATAGCAGTCATGGTTTCCTCATCAATCTTAAAGTTCAAATCATATATTAATGGCCTCATCTGATAAGAGAATCCATCCTTCGACTTGAGCCAAAAAGCACTCTTGGATGAGATATTAATGAAATCTTCCAACCTAGTACATCGAATCAAAACATGACTGTTTCTAAAAAATCCAACTTGACACTTTCCTTTAGCACCACATTGAGTTGGAATGATGTTCTTCAACTTTTCCAACTCAAGCCACCCGTATGAGAATTTACCAACAATTGCATATTGTAGATTCTCAATCACTCCCATTCTTGCAACTTCACTTGATGTCCATTTTACATAAGGAATCCCATCTAAATATGTGATCTTCTTCAAGGGAATGGAATCACACTCATGCATGGATACAACATCTAGATCTTTCAATGTATTAGCATATGAAGTGGTAGGTATTGTGGGAGGAAACGGGTGAGTAGGGATGTTAGCGGGTAGTGTCACTGATGGTAGAGGTGGGAAGTTGGATGATAATGAGATATCCAAAGGCTGGCCAGCCGACATTGACGGCTAGACAGTGGGTGGCGCCACCATGTGACTACATTAGGGTTAGGTTTTTCATGGGAGAGGAGAGAGAAGAGAGCTTTTTTTTAGGTTTTTACTACTACCCAGTCTAAGAAAAAGGAAAACAAATGACAGGATTCATGAGTTTTTTTTTTCTTTTTAAATTTATTTTATTTTAAATTTTTATTACACAGGGGTAGGGGAAGGGGATTACAACGTGGGGTTCAGACCCTTACCAACAAGGTGAGAGTTTAGGTAGCCAATCAACTGAGCTACTAGATCCCTACTCATGAAGTGACCTTGAAGTTTTTAACATAAGTTGTTATTGACTTACAATTATGCAATTTGAAATATTACATTAGTAGTCTTAATAATTGAGTCAAACAGTTACAACTTTTAATACGTAAGCATTAAAAAAAAGAGAAATAGTAAAAATTTAAGAGTAGAGACAAATACAAGCTTTGATGTGTAGTAGGGATCTTAGTAGCTCAGTTGGTTGGCTACCTGGACTTTCACCTTATTGGTGAGGATTTGAATCCTCACATTGTAATCCCCTTCCACATTTCCCCTTCCCCTAGCCTTTATGTAATGAAAACAATTTTTTTTAAAAAAAAGCTTTGATGTGTCCTATTCTCTCGTATTATTAAATAATGTCACCTAAGATCACAAAGAGTTTAGGAGATTCACACTATGTTTTAGAATAGATAGAGCCTCTTCCGAGCATCTTTTATATGCTTAAATAGTCTGACAATTGAATAGCAAAGCAGGGCATTATTACCCTACTCAGTCTCCCACAACTCGAACCAAGTATGAGAAACATCTTTCAATTGGTATGCTGCAAATTCCACAGCTTCAGAACCATGAGTACCCATTGCCCTTAGAGCTCTGAAAGTCTCATCTATAAAGTACTGAGGATCATCTTCTTCTTGTGAACCAAAGAACTTGGGTGGATTCAACCCCAAAAATTGCTTAAATCTTCCTCCCCCACCAAGTGTCGGATCCGCACCCCCACGTTTATGCTGGGCTTCTACAAGGGTGGTAAGCATTTGGATCGCATTCTGCATCAATCCAATATCAGTCATGCCTGCAGTAGGGGCAGCTGGTGCTGGTACCTGGTCTCCATTATTTTTTTTAACCCCGACATTAGATTCAGCAGTGCCACGAATAGTGATCCTAGTGGCTCGTATGCCAGTTGATGAACCAGAAGCACAATTGCTTCCTTAGTTAGTAGCTCCCACAGGAATCATATCCATTTCTGCGAGGCGCGAATTAACGAACACGTCAAAATGATCCTAATGGAAGTTCAAGCTCTATAGCACCATCTAGAATAAAGAATAATGAGAAACACCTATAAATTTTCGGGTAGTCTTTCGATAATGCAGATGATCAGGATGCACAAGGAAGACTTCACTGGACACAGACAAATCCCAGGACACATCTAAGCTAGGCTCTGATACCAAGCTTGTCACGCCCCATAACCCACCCTCGGCGTAACATGAATCTGATGCTATGAATAGCACTGGAAGCACTTTATAAAATCAAGAAATATCTATTCTCTTTTGATAATATTTCAACAATATCAATACGTTATAAATATCTAACTAACTCATGATCACTATAAAATAACAAAATAAGCGGAAGTCTGTCATAAATGTATCGTTATAAAATGTAGCAACACCCAAATAGTCAGGCAATGACTTCAACAACTACCCACAGAAATAACGTCTAGCTATGGAGCCTCTAAGATGATATATAAAATATAATCTAACTTCGGGACGCAGTTCGGAAACTAAAACAATAACTAAGATAAGATGGTGCCCCATGAACAAGCATGTGGTCTCATCAAATAGTCCAGAAAGTATCAAGCTCTCTTAATCTGCGCGCGTATCACGAACTTGCTCCTCAACGTTACCTAACGCACCATAAAAAACAACAATGGTATGCCTGAGTACTGGATACTCAGTGAGTCTCTCCGGGACAATAGCTAATATAACAAAATAATATAATAAGGATCAGTAAAACGATATCAATAAAAGCAGTTTGAAATTCAGAGATTGAATAAATCACCAAAATTAGTAACAACATTAATGAAAATCGTTAAAGAAGAAATAAATCAATTTCAACTCATTATGTCGTTTATCACATTCAGGTCCTTCCATCATGAACTCAAGATCATCAACAAGCCACTCACAAGCAACCAAAGTATAACACATGCTAATACAGGCCCAACTCAACATAACGAAGAGATGACCCTTTAAGGTTCCCTAAACCGCATAGAAGCATCACATCGGGGTTATCAACCCCAATGGCTATCCTTCCTCCCGAATAGCTAGGCAGAGACCACACCGGGATTGCAAATCCTCAATGGACACTCTTCCCCCTGAATGGGTAGGCTAAATCCACTAGGATTCATAGTGACTACCCTTCCTCCCAAGTAGCTAGGCCAAACACAAACAATAGAATCATAGCATAAAAGCCAAATCACAATCAAAGCATGGAAGCCGATTTACTCATTATGAATTATGTTCATCATCTCATTAATAGGGCTATACACATTTTATCAATTGATTTAGAAATCATATTCAATCATTATTCAATTACGACTCAACTCAACCCGTTCATAGAGCAAAATACTTTAATTGTTACTACCATCTACGTTCTTGTGCAAAATATCCCTTATGGGGTAATCCAAGTTCAAGTTTCAAGCTTTGTACTTTAGTTCAACAACTCATAGATAGAAAACAATGATTTCGTATATATAATATAATGTTTAAGGTTCCAGGAGGGCTTGTCCCTCATGCACATGAAACATTGTCAAAGAAAACGTATTTCAAGTCGAAAAAGTATGTTCAAAAGAGAGACATACCTCAAATCCCGCTAAAATGGTACCAATGGAATTTCCAAGGTTCAAAATCACTCTACAATAGATTTAGACAATAAAGATTAGAACTTTCATCGCTTCTATGATTTTTCCTTTAATTTTGGAAACTAGGGCTTTTTTTAAGATTTAAATCTTGTTCTTGAATCCTCCATGAATCGCCCATGGATTCTTATTGCTTCCAATACCCTAAACTAGTCCAAATACTCTAAATAATTTCAGTAAGTATCAAAGAACATACCTTTAAAATGTTTCCCAAAGTCTCTTTCAATTTCTCTTTCTTCAGTTTTCAAGAATCTATGGTTTTGAAGGATGAATTGGCATTAATTTGATGTTAGATTGATATATTAATGATGGAAATTGATTAAAAACGTACCTTAGATGTTTTGGAGAAGCCTTAGGGTTGTTTTCTCTCAAAAAATCATCCAAAACGAAGTGGGGGAAAGTTTTGAATAGTTAGAAGCTTATATAGTTCGTAACCCGAAAAAGATGGGGCCTCACGCTGCCCTTGCTTCGCAAGGCAAGCACGAGGTGCCTCGCCTGCACCACCCTTGTCTCACAAGTGTGGTTCACAAGGCCAAAAGTTGGTTTGAAACACGAAAACTTGCGCAACCCTTGCGATGTAAGGGTGCCGTGACTGCCTACAGCGTTCAGTATATCAGGCATAACTCCTAGCACAGAGCTCCGTTTGAGCTTCACCATATGTAGTTGGAAAGGTACTTCATTAATATATGACTTTCATGTTTTGAGTTTTCTCAGATTCCTAACGTAACTACTTGAAAACTGGGCATAAGTGAGGACTACCTCAGACTTAGATGAATTTAAGAGCTCTTAAGAACTTCACTATTTGGTTTGATTCCAAAATGACAATCTTCGACCCGAATTTATCCCAAAAGGATTCATATCGTTAAAATGTCATCTTAATACCAATCTTACACATTCACACCTAACCAGGATCTATGAAGTGTTACATTATCCCCTTCTCAGGATCATTCGTCCCCGAATGAATGTCAGGGCCTAAGAATTTTCACTAAACCTCCTAATTCTTAGAATTTATAGAGTTCTTTTGTATTTCAATATATCTCATCATCAAATTCTGTTAATATTTTAACAATAACCTCTTGGTCCTCACAGGGACCCTCACAACTAACGGTAACAAGCCGAAACATGAAATAATGAATTCACGCCTTTAGTCTACACTTTCGCTAGAATTTGATGACCAAAAGGTTCGACACATACCTGGAATAGGGAATAAGTGAAGGTATCTCTTATTCATGTCCTCCTCCACTTCCCAAGTCGCTTCCATATTATGATTTTGCCACAGGACTTTAACCAAAGCTACATCTTTTATTCTCAATCTTCTAAATTGTCGATCTAAGATTTGCACAAGTTCTTTTTCACAAGACAACCCTTCGTTGATTTCAATCTCTTCATGAGTCAAGACATGGAAGGGATCCGGTTTATACAACGACAATATCTAAATGTGAAACACAGGATGCACCATAGCCATCTCAGATAGTAACCTCAACTTGTACGAGGGCTAAGCTTACCTTTCCTACCAAACTGCATTACTCCCTTCATCGATGACACTTTCAAGAATACCTTCTCTCCCACAGTAAAATCACGCGATGCCTTATATCTGGATAAGACTTCTGTCGACTTTGAGCCGTCTTGAGCCGTTGCCCAATGAGTTTCACCTTCTCGATTGATTCGTGAACCGAATCGGGACCCAACAGCTCTACTTCGGTGGGTTCAAACCACCTAATTGGAGATCTAAAATTCCTTTCATATAGTGCTTCATATGGAGCCATCTGAATACTCGTTTGGTAACTATTATTGTAAGCAAACTCCACAAGAGGTAGATGTTCATCCCAATTACCTCCAAAGTCAATTGCACAAGCCCGTAACATGTCTTCCAGAGTTTGTATAGTTCTCTCTTCCTGCCCCTCCGTCTAAGGATGAAAGGCAGTGCTCAAGTTCACTCGAGTTCCCAAAGCTTCTTGGAACGATTTCGAGTAATGAGCAGTGAATTGAGTACCTCTGTCAGATATGATAGATATCGAAATACCATGTAATCTAACGATCTCCTTCAAATATAACTTGGCGTAATGCGCCGCAGTATCTGTTGTCTTCACAGGAAGGAAATGAGAAGACTTGGTGAGTCTATCCACGATCACCCAAATAGAATCGAACTTGGCCTTTTTACGGGGTAAACCCACGACAATCATCTCCTACTTCCATTAGGGAATCTCAATGTTCTGAGCCAAACAGTAAACTACATAGCCACTAGACCCTAAAGGTATAGTCAAAACAGGAGCCGAAGTCAATCTCGCCTTAAGCTGTTGAAAGCTCTTTTCACTGGCTTTAGACCATTGGAACTTAGCAGTCTTCTGAGTCAATTTTTTCAATGGTGAAGCTATCAATGAGAAACCTTCCACTAACTTCCAATAGTAACTTGCCAAACCCAAGAAGCTACGAATACCCGTCGCACTTGTGGATCTCAGCCAGTCCTTAACTGTCGAAATTTTCTGCGGATCTACCTTAATACCTTTGCTAGACACTACATGGCCCAAGAAAGACACAGAGTTAAGCCAAAACTCACACTTAGAAAGTTTTACATAAAGCTTGTTCTCCTCAAGCGTTGTTAAGGTTATTCTAAAATGATCTGCATGTTCCTCACGACTCTTCGAATACACCAAAAAATCATCAATGAAGACAATGATTAAATGATCAAGAAAAGGTTTCAACACACGATTCATTAGGTCCATAAATGCAGCAGCGACATTCGTCAGACCAAAGGACATCACCAAAAATTCAAAGTGTCTGTAACGAGTACGAAGAGCTTTTTTGGGAATATCTTGCTCCTTTATCTTCAGCTGATGGTACCCGGACCTCAAATCAATCTTGTAGAAAAACCTAGCACCCTGAAGTTGGTCGAATAGGTCATCTATCCTAGGCAAAGGATACTTATTATTAATGGTCACCTTATTAAGCTGACGATAATCAACACACATTCTAAACTAGACTCAATGAACTTCAATTTAGGCTTTTACTTTACTTCAAAACTCTTCATATACTAAAAGATATACTTCTCTAAAGTTGACCCAAAATTTCTGTCCAAATTTCTGCCAAATTTTCCCATATTCTCGACAAACCTATTTTCTTCGATTTGCTTGGTCCCAGAACCTTTAGACACTTACTTAGCACTTGTTAAGAGTATTCCTTAACCTTATAAGGGTTTCATGACCTCTCCGAGCTTACGTTAATTTGCAAACGACGTGAAAATTTTTGAGGTGTAACATCCCCCCCCCCCCCCATTTAAAAACATTCGTCCTCAAATGTTAAACTCTTAGAGATCTTATGGAAGTTTCGGTAGAGCTTCCTCTGTAATTGTAGTACTACTAACCTGAAGGTCATAATGTCTCAATCTAGATCTCCTTTTGTAATGGAGACAAATGCAAATACTTGGATCTCATAACTTTCTTAACTTCTCATGGCATCTCTTCTACCTTCACATACATCCCTGGTTCTTAATCCATAATCCTAAAACTTTGGCGATCTGAGAGGGTAGTAGGAACTTCCTCATACGATAATTGTTCTGTACTCCAAATATCATCAATTGGTAAAACTATGGGGGGATTTCTTAATACACTTGCGAAGCATAGACATGTAAAAGACTAAATATACAGATTTCAATTTTGAGGGTAAATCTAGTTGGTCCTTCGACCATCATCTTGCAAAGTCTAAGATATCCAAGGGTCATATTTACCTTCCTTATTACTTTTCGTAAATTTCTTCAGGATGAGATTCCAAATTTGAAAAAATCTGACATTTTCCCATTCTTATAGAGCTTCATATGAGCCATATGGATATTTGAATGATGACTAATACCATATACAAATTCAATCCATACTAACTAGTCATCCATTATTTTTTAATGTTCTAATATACATGCTCATGACATATCCTTGGACATTAGAAAAGTATGCTCTACTTACCCACTTATCTCAAGGTGAGAAAGAATACTGGGCTAATCTATATTCTTTAGGTTTCTCTGTATATACTTATCCTCATGTGTTAGTAGAGAACTAAATATCTTAATCGGGTAACCAAAGCTACTAGATAATCGAATAATTCCATGCTGATTATTTCCTGAATATTCTATGTTTGGAATTCTCATATCATCATCATCATACACATTTGTATCATCAAATAATCGTGTTCCTCCAAATAGTTCATTTTCATTTTAGTCCTTCTCAATTGATAACTCCACTTCTTTCCATCGACAAGATGTTACTAGATTCTAACTCGAATACTTTTGCCTTTAAGGCTTCCCTGTACAATGCTTTCTTAACTATTTTGTGATGCTGGAACTTTGTATCCACATAACTAGCTCGCGGCGGCTATTTCACTTAACTTTTATCTTAGTCTACTATCTACTTTGAATACCATCATACTCAATCCTTTTCTGCTTCTTTATTTCTGAACTTCCTATTACACTCTTATCTTGAAATTCTGAGTAATTTCCTCCTTAGTGTACCTCCTTTCAATCTTTACTTAGTCATTCACATGACTGACTGGTTATGCTTATCATCAATCATCCTCACATCTTATCGGCCCGCTAGTGTAATATCCCTTTGAGGTAGTTCCCAATTCCTTTAATATCATATTTCCATCTTTTAACAATACCAACTTCTGATCCAAAATTTGTTTGTCTCATCTTCCCCCTTTAGGGTGTTAGCCCATTATTCTATATTTAACATCTCATTAGTTCTCCCCTTTCTTGCAAGTACATACTCTCAGCAAATCGGCAATGAATCTTAGCCATGACTATTCGCCGTCAAAATTTATCTGGTCGGTTGCACATATTTGTAACGAGTCACATATTCTCATAAACGTACTGATCCTGGATGGGCCTAAGCTTTCATCAAAAGGATCTTCATAGTTTCTTTACTGTTCTTCCCAGATCACCTTTCTCCTATTATTCGCTTTCCCCATTTCATCACCGTGATGGTATCTAGCGCCAATTTTATTCTCAAAATCTGCACTGATTGTTAATGTTCCCCCTTCTCTTTGCCACTTAAACACTCGGTCTTTAGAAAAACCTCTTTTAAACTAAAAATTCCTCTTCTTAATGAAGGGTACATCTTATATCAACTCGTGACTTCCAACTCATTCATCTACCATCACAAAACTAGTTCCTTCATTAGCTATTCAGCCTTATATTACTAACTCAATAATCTTGTGATAAGAGGACTTCTGAAAAAGAATTTTTCTATACCTTAGTCCTACCTTTGTCTTAAATTCATATCTCCTTATACACGTACCTCCATATAACATCCTTGCTAATATACTTTATACGATAAAAAGCTCTTGTCGATATCTGGCTCTTTTAGTAACGTACATTGTTCCCTTACCTCTTATACTCCTTTATACCCATAGATCATTAGCATATTTATATTGAAGGGTCATATTTAAACATATACTTATCCCTTCCATTTTTTGCTTCAAGAAAAAGTTACAACTCCCATCTAGTCATACTGAAATCTCATTAATGAAACACTTTGAAAGGTTTAATCGACTCAAGTTTCGCCCCAATCCGACCAGCAATATAAGGAGTAACATATAAAAATGTAGAACCCGATCAATTAATGCATACACATTATGAGAAAATACTAACAATATACCTGTGACAACATCGGGGAAAGACTCAAGATCCTATCGCCCAGCTAGTGCATAGATTCGGTTTTGAGGGCCGCTCGAACTAGGTGCTACCCCTCTACCTCTAACACGGCCTGCTGGCACCTGCGAACCTTACCCTATAGGGCGTACGGACGATGAAGAACCAAATGCTGATCCCATGGGCTGAACCTTATCTCTGTTGTTCCTCAATGGACAATCACGCATCATATGACCAATCCGACCGCAGGCATAACAAGCACGTGAAACTAAGAGGCACTATCCAGAATGTGGCCTACCAGACTTAGCATATCGGGGTGAAGGTGGTCTCATCCGGCTTGAATCATCCCTATATCGGAAGTTCGAGGCTCTAGAACCCTGAGCTGGTTCAGAATAAATGGAACGGTCAAATCTCTTCCCTACAAATCAAGGAGGTTCACTAGCTGCTGTCTGGCCCGAGTGCCTGGAATACTACCGTCTTTTCCCTCGTCTATACTCACTTGCAGCACCGGAAGTTCTTGTCACACCCTAATCTCGCTAGGGTGTGATGGGCACTCGACCCTTACTTAGAGCCGAGCGAAACCTCTAACTCTTAATACACACATAACCTCACTGGACCTTTAAATCAAATAAACATGAAATACATGGTAAGGCTTTCAGAAATATTGTTTTTCTTTGTTCTCAAATCCAACAAAATCTGTAATTATATGGACTTTATCACATAATACAGAATGTCACATCGGATGATGGAGCCGCTTACAACACTGACATTCCATACCCACGACTCTGTCTGCAAAGTCTCCAACTTCGAACAAAACATCATAGCACATATACTCTGACTCGGCAACACTCCGGGAGCAATTGGAGTTGCCAATCCAGCTGAAGCATCTTCTAGCAATGTCCTTTACTCATCTGGGTGTACCTGCGTGGCATGAAACGCAGCCCCCTAAGAAAGGGGGTCAGTACGGAAAATGTACTGAGCATGTAAGGCAAGGATCACAGTAAAGGAGAATCATAGCTGAAACAGAGATTTACCAGAATCAAGTATGAACTTTTAAAACATCAAAGCACTTGCCTTTTTGAATTGAGAATCATGTATGTCATCATAAATCGTAAATGAAAATCATCTATGCCATCATCATATGTCATATATCATATAACGTGCCCCGGCCCTCTAGCGAGGGACGCGGTGAGTAATTCATGCATGTCATTACCATATATCATATATAACGTGCCCCGGCCCTCCATTGAGGGACACGGTAAATGAAATCATGTATGTCGTCGTCATGTATCACATTTGCATATAACGTGCCCCGGCCCTCTTTTACGGGACGCGGTGAATAAATCATGTGACATCCTGGCCACCACCCCGTTATCACATCATAATGTCATCATATCATATATAACATGCCCCGGCCCGCAAGTGAGAGGGACGCGGTGAACAATGCAGAGAAGTACGCACGAGAACATACCCTGGCTCGGGACGCAGTGAAGGACATACTGAGACTTGCACGAACAGAGTATTGCGAAACCACATGCACATAAATCAAGACTCGACAGAGACGTACTCTTGCCGACATTTGAAGGATCATAAACACGTTTCAAGTCAATCCGGTTTAATATGAGAAAGTTACGGACATTTTTACCACAGAAATTTTACGAACGTGTCAAAGCAAATCCAAGATCTTTTACGAAAGTTAGGGACATTAAAACTTACAGAACTCATTTAGAAACAGAATTCTTTATGCTCATCTCGTTATTCAATCATATAATATGCTCAACTATATCGAGCGTACTCATATCAAAAGTGAATAAGAATCATAGACAACTCGGAAACATATCAAACGGAGCTTCGAAATCATGGATACATATCAAAACCATGTGAAGTAGCTTATTCATTTATTAATCATACAATAGCCTCATCCATATGAAACATGCTCATGATAAAAGAGAATCAGCATCATAACCAAGCTCGGAATCAAAGAGTAGAGTTACCCCAAGGTGAGTGTCATGTCATACCTTACGGAGCTCTAGGACATGCCAAAAGAAAGAAAGGGTAAGCCTTACATACCTGTTCCACGTCCTATTAGCTACGCTTATTCGTCCAAACTTGCTAGTCTACATTCAAGAGAATTGACATAATCATTTGATTCAGTGACATATACTTGTCTTAGCTTTTCAAATGAATTCATTTATATTCTACCGAAATTTCGGCAGCATTTCCCCTGTAAATACACCATCCCCGAGAATCTAACTCGGCCATTTTATCAACAACAATCCAAGAATTCAACTCAGCCAAATTATTAACAACAATATCAACAATCACATCTCCAACTTCAACAATTTTTCAAATACATTCTAACACTAGCAATTCTTTCTACACGATTCGACGGCATTTCATTTACATTCAATTCAACCAGATATAGTCAAGCTAATACTAATAATTTCACATGTAAGTATTCATCCAAAATCATTCCAACATGATTCAAGGATACTTCAAACAATTCTCATAATATTCCAAACAACTCAATCAACATATTACTTCGTCCGAAACCTTCCAAATTCAATAAGGAAAATAACAATACATTTCTTTCTTTCAAATTCAAACACAATCACCTAACTTACAATCCTCCAACACATCTCTTATCCCCAAATTCATGAGTTATATCACAACCCATACATTAACAAATTTATTCTTACAAATATAAGAAACCACACTAATGTCACCCTAACTTTTTCAATAATGCACAAACAATTTCAAATCCATTTCAAGTCACCAAACCTTAATTTTACATCATGGAATCCACAACAATCAAACTACTAAATAAAATTAATTCATCACTTCTACACCACACCACTCCCATTCGGCCTTAACACTACATCCATATTTTCATGAATTTCATCCTTTTCTACATACTACAATACTCACAATCCTCCGTAAAACATGTAAGAGAAGGTTGAACACATACCTTTTTCCCTTTATCTCTTCACTCGGCTAGGGGCATATATTGCACAAATGAATGATTTAATTGCTCCAACAACTCCTTCATGTTAATAAGGACATTCCAATTGGTTGGAATATTAGGAGAAAATAATTTTTCTTGATCAACTCCATGGAGTCAATTTTCCCTAGCCATGGCCGAATGGCTCCTTGGTTTTTCTTGGAGTTTCTTTGAGTTTTAAAGATGAAAATATGTCTTGCTTTGGTCATCTCTCTCTCTCTCTCTCTCTATATATATATATATATATATATAGCTCCTTCCAATACCATGTGAACACATGTCTCTTTCTTGAAGTTTCCTTAAATATTAAAATAAGATGACTAATTATTTTATTTTTGTCACCACTTTTCTATATATATTTATATATATCACACGGCCACAATGGCCCCTTTCAAGAATTTTCTTGAACTTTTCGTGAAATTCCCGTTTTGCCCCTAGCCTTTCACAATATTACCATGAACCCTTTTGTGAATTTCCCTTTTTACCCTTAGCCTTTATCAATATTTCCATACTAATAGTATTCATAAATAATATTCATAAACAACTTGTACATTAAAACAATTTTGGAAAATGGTCTTGCCCTCAACATTCCACGATTACCTCGAAATATCCGAACGTACAAAGTACGAGCTATAACATCCTCCCTCCCTTTAGAACATTCGTCCTCAAATGTTCAACCGATCTCATGGGGTCTTGTAGCACTCCGGGGGTCCCTTTTATAGTTGTCCTTTTCTTCGTACCCATTCCTTATCCTTTACCCTATTTCTTTTATAGTCGAACTTCTCGATCTTTACATGAGTCCTCATTCCGTGTCATAGGTTTTTCTAACCCACTGTACCAAGTTAATATCCTTGTCCTTCCCAGGTCACCGCTTCTTTGTTACTCTTTCATCACAATACCTTAACAAAAGCCACGTCTTCAGTACGTAATCTTCACTTGACGATCCAATATGGCCACCGGCTGTTCCTCCTTGAAATTTTTCATTCTAAATACTTGTTCAAAAACGTATGTACGTATTGTGCCTTTATCATTTATCATCCGTCACAGTCCAGTTACACTTATGGTAACTTATGATCCGAGTTCACTTAACTTCTTAGTTCGCAACATCTTTGAGTCCATACTACAACTTCCTCTTTATTCCCTTCCCTCACATTCCTCAACACAAGTACACTTGTTTTTGATTTCTTTTGTATTGGCACTCTTTTCGTCCATCGTCATTCCTGGTTGGCTCTCCAGTATGGGTTCCTTACAAATATGATCGGACATCGCTTCACGTCGATGATTCATATAATTTCATAGCGTATATTCTCAAGTTTCGTATAATTGATGGTCCATGAACCATTTTCTAGTATCCAACGAACCCTGTTATTTCATTCGTAGGCACTGCGTCCTTTCTTTCCTTCAAAAATTTCAGACTACCAATTGTCGATACTTTCGTTATAATAGTCGTTGTCATCCAAAAGATCCTTTGAGTCTTATCGTTCTCTTCATTATCCTTCATGAGTTCAGCTTGTAGGTCCATGTCGCTGCCTACTTAGGTACGTCGCCAATTTGCCCGATGTGAGGGATTCAAATGGTAGCATAAACATAGCATAATTAATGTTGGCATGAAGCATTCTCTTAAGGTGTCTTCCATACTTTCCTTTCATGTCGGCTTCTACTTCTTTCAGATATCCTTTTAAGTCCAATAAAATATGTTCCCCCCCCCCCCCCTTTTTAAAGGGGCTCCTTGTATGCCAACAGTATTCGAGTACCTTCGTCTACGATAATTACCTTATTCCTCGTCCTTCTTACATATCGAAAACTTCTTATCATAAGTTTTTCTTTTACTTTCTGTCTATATCATCATTTTGTCCACATTTCCATACTCCTTCATCCGTTACTAATCCTTCCACCCATTTAATTCACATACTCGTGATTCTTCTTACTACGCGTTCGCGTTGCAGCTGTGCGTCCTGCTACTTTTGCTCTTAGCACAAAATCCTTACAGTTTACACTTTCTCTATCCTTGCTCATCGAACTCTTAACTATATTTACGATGCTATGACCGAGCGGTTTCTCATGTACATTCCTCGCATTTCGTTCCATTTCTTCTAAGATCAAAATCTTCAGACTTCGCATGGTTTTTTATTCCATACCATTAACTTCCTAATTAGCAGTGTTGACTCATTATCCTTATTCTTTCTAGTTTTAACTTGTAGTGAAAATAATAGTAACTTACCTTGTAACACTTGGACCATTTATTTTTGCTGTCGCTCGAACTTCGGCACCCTTATTTGATTAATGCCTTCTTTACCGTGGCACCGGTTGTTGGGACTCACATGTCCACCGACACAAGCACATGTGGGATATCCTACGCATTCATATATATATATATATATATATATGTATAATTGCTACTACCTTGTCCACAAAATACCTCCAAGCGTTATTCAAGCCTATCCAAATTCCAGAGCTGTAACGTAGTTTCTGTCTCTTCTCCAGTCTAGCCTGTCTCGTCCTATGTGGCCCTTTATGGTCTCTAACCATCCCATATACTCTAGTTTCCCTTAGTCTACTCTAGCTTCGCATTTATCTCTTATGTCTGGATATATAGAATTTCTTGCATACTTCCTAGGGGGTCACCCATCCTAAAATTGCTCCCACCTTAGCACGCTTAACCTCGAAACTTTGGTGGAATCCGGTGCCTTAATGCTGATATAATCGCGTCCGCTTCCTCACATGACCTTTATTACATAATCTGGAGCAACTTGAAGTCTTACAGATTCCAAGACACCCGCGTAACACGTCCTTTCTTTTACAATTACTATTTTACCCCTTTCGATCTTCAATACTCACCTTTCACTTGTGAGTATGGTTACCTTTTGTCCGAGTCCGAAATCCTTCTGAGACAACACATCTTATTGTCTATTTATCATATTCCCTTTTCACACCTCCTTCTATTAGACGTATCTAACTAAATGACCTGGTCGTGAACAATTTTGGCAGAATCTTCTTTACCATTCTTACTATTCAAAATCTGTACGCAACAAATATCAACAATACCTCACAGAACATACGGCTATGTATCACATTCTAGCCATTCGGAGCTTCCAATTTCAGGTAAAGAACAAAATACCAATACTTACCCCTGTGGCTCTCCATATCGCCATTCACCTTCTTCCGTCGTATGTAAGGCTTATGTAAGGAATTTCATTTTCCTATTACTTGGCTCTATCACACGATCTATGACAGAAAGAAGGTCAACGATCCCTAGATGCCCCGTATCCTCCTGTCTATAAATGTGGCACGCTTCACACCATAAACAGGACTCCACCGAACACGACTTTGCAGACAACCCCTAGGACAAACCTGCTCTGATACCACTTTGTCACACCTTAATCTCGCTAGGGTGTGATGGGCACCCGACCCTTACTTAGAGCCGAGCGAACCCTCTAACTCTTAATACACACATAACCTCATTGGACCTTTAAATCAAATAAACATGAAATACATGGTAAGGCTTTCAGAAATATTCTTTTTCTTTGTTCTCAAATCCAACAAAATCTGTAATTATATGGACTTTATCACATAATACAGAATGACACATCGGCTGATGGAGCCGCTTACAACACTGACATTCCATACCCACGACTCTGTCTGCAAAGTCTCTAACTTCGAACAAAACATCATAGCATATATACTCTGACTCGGCAACACTCCGGGAGCAATTGGAGTTGCCAATCCAGCTGAAGCATCTTCTAGCAATGTCCTTTACTCATCTGGGTGTACCTGCGTGGCATGAAACGCAACCCCCGAAGAAAGGGGGTCAGTACGGAAAATGTACTGAGCATGTAAGGCAAGGATCACAGTAAAGGAGAATCATAGCTGAAACAGAGATTTACCAGAATCAAGTATGAACTTTTAAAACATCAAAGCACTTGCCTTTTTGAATTGAGAATCATGTATGTCATCATAAATCGTAAATGAAAATCATGTATGCCATCATCATATGTCATATATCATATAACGTGCCCCGGCCCTCTAGCGAGGGAAGCGGTGAGTAATTCATGCATGTCATTACCATATATCATATATAACGTGCCCCGGCCCTCCATTGAGGGACACGGTAAATGAAATCATGTATGTCGTCGTCATGTATCACATTTGCATATAACGTGCCCCGGCCCTCTTTTACGGGACGCGGTGAATAAATCATGTGATATCCTGGCCACCACCCCGTCATCACATCATAATGTCATCATATTATATATAACATGCCCCGGCCCGCAAGTGAGAGGGACGCGGTGAACAATGCAGAGAAGTACGCACGAGAACATACCCTGGCTCGGGACGCAGTGAAGGACATACTGAGACTTGCACGAACAGAGTAGTGCGAAACCACATGCACATAAATCAAGACTCGACAGAGACGTACTCTTGCCGACATTTGAAGGATCATAAACACGTTTCAAGTCAATCCGGTTTAATATGAGATAGTTACGGACATTTTTACCACAGAACTTTTACGAACGTGTAAAAGCAAATCCAAGATCTTTTACGAAAGTTAGGGACATTAAAACTTACAGAATTCATTTAGAAACAAAATTCTTTATGCTCATCTCGTTATTCAATCATATAATAAGCTCAACTATATCGAACGTACTCATATCAAAAGTGAATAAGAATCATAGACAACTCGGAAACATATCAAACGGAGCATCGAAATCATGGATACATATCAAAACCATGTGAAGTAGCTTATTCATTTATTAATCATACAATAGCCTCATCCATATGAAACATGCTCATGATAAAAGAGAATAAGCATCATAACCAAGCTCGGAATCAAAGAGTAGAGTTACCCCAAGGTGCGTGTCATGGCATACCTTACTGAGCTCTAGGACATGCCAAAAGAAAGAAAGGGTAAGCCTTACATACCTGTTCCACATCCTATTAGCTACGCTTATTCGTCCAAACTTGCTAGTCTACATTCAAGAGAATTGACATAATCATTAGATTCATTGACATATACTTGTCTTAGCTTTTCAAATGAATTCATTTATATTCTACCGAAATTTCGGCAGCATTTCCCCTATAAATACACCATCCCCGAGAATCTAACTCGGCCATTTTATCAACAACAATCCAAGAATTCAACTCGGCCAAATTATTAACAACAATATTAGCAATCACATCTCCAACTTCAACAATTTTTCAAATACATTCTAACACTAGCAATTCTTTCTACACGATTCGACGACATTTCATTTACATTCAATTCAACCACATATAGTCAAGGTAATACTAATAATTTCACATGCAAGTATTCATCCAAAATCATTCCAACATGATTCAAGGATACTTCAAACAATTCTCATAATATTCCAAACAACTCAATCAACATATTACTTCGTCCGAAACCTTCCAAATTCAATAAGGACAATAACAATACATTTCTTTCTTTCAAATTCAAACACAATCACCTAACTTACAATCCTCCAACACATCTCTTATCCCCAAATTCATGAGTTATATCACAACCCAGACATTAACAAATTTATTCTTACAAATATAAGAAACCACACTAATGTCACACTAACTTTTTCAATAATGCACAAACAATTTCAAATCCATTTCAAGTCACCAAACCTTCATTTTACATCATGGAATCCACAACAATCAAACTACTAAATAAAATTAGTTCATCACTTCTACACCACACCACTCCCATTCGGCCACAACACTACATCCATATTTTCATGAATGTCATCCTTTTCTACATACTACAATACTCACAATCCTCCATAAAACATGTAAGAGAAGGTTGAACAAATACCTTTTTCCCTTTATCTCTTCACTCGGCTAGGGGCATATAATGCACAAATGAATGATTTAATTGCTCCAACAACTCCTTCATGTTAATAAGGACATTCCAATTGGTTGGAATATTAGGAGAAAATAATTTTTCTTGATCAACTCCATGGAGTCAATTTTCCCTAGCCATGGTCGAATGGCTCCTTGGTTTTTCTTGGAGTTTCTTTGAGTTTTAAAGATGAAAATATGTCTTGCTTTGGTCATCTCTCTCTCTCTCTCTATATATATATATATATATATATATATAGCTCCTTCCAATACCATGTGAACACATGTCTCTTTCTTGAAGTTTCCTTAAATATTAAAATAAGATGACTAATTATTTTATTTTTGTCACCACGTTTCTATATATATTTATATATATCACACGGCCACAATGGCCCCTTTCAGGAATTTTCTTGAACGTTTCGTGAAATTCCCGTTTTGCCCCTAGCCTTTCACAATATTACCATGAACCCTTTTGTGAATTTCCCTTTTTACCCTTAGCCTTTATCAATATTTCCATACTAATAATATTCATAAACAACTTGTACATTAAAACAATTTTGGAAAATGGTCTTGCCCTCAATATTCCACGACTACCTCGAAATATCCGAACGTACAAAGTACGGGCTATAACAGTTCTGGCCCATTTTCTATACCCTCTATGAAACTCACGCTCACCCCTTTTCGGTCGATGCCGTTCTTTCAAATTCTGGGCATGGGCCTGAATACGAGAAATATCCATCCCATCCTGAAGTGATGCCATCAATCATTCCTTAATCAAATGTGGCCCCAAACCACTCACGAACCGTTGTACGCGGTGCCCCATATCGGCTACCATGGCTGGAGCATACCTTGCTAAGGAATTAAAGCGAGGAATCTACTCTCGAGCACTCATATTCCCTTGTCTAAGATTCAAAAACTCTTTAGCTCTGGCCTGTCAGACTTTCAATGGGAAATAATGTCGGAGAAAGGCATCTATGAACTCTTGCCACACCAGGGAAGGTGCATTTACCCCTCTAGAAGATATCCAAGCCGTATCCTAATGAACCTCAATATCCCGTAATCTATAGGAGACCAACTCTACTGACTCCACATCCGAAGCATGCATTATCCGCAAGGTTCTAGAAATTTCACCTATAAAGCTCTGCGGGTCCTTATTCGGCTTTGACCCAAAGAATTCTGGAGGGTTCAGAATAATAAAATCACAGGCTCTTGCACTGACCGCTCTACCACCCTGGTCTGCACCCTGCTGCTGGGCCTGGGCGATGACTATCTGGGTCAGCAACTAGATGGCCTCTCTCATCTGCTGGCCTGAGGCATCTGGTGGAGGAACTGAGGGCATTAAAGCTGGAGTTGAGGCCCCTTCATGCTCTTCTGAGTCAGGTGGGGTATGAGAGGTCCGAGATGGAACCTTATTTTGGGACTCACCCTTCTTTATATCTACCGGTGGCTCCCGCTCAGTCCTCCTTCCGGCCACTGTCTTGCCCTGCAGCCTCCTGTTTATAAGTGTGGCGCACTTAATACACATAAGCAAGACTCTACTGGACACGGCTCGTAGACATACCCTAGGACGAGCTGCTCTGATACCACTTTTGTCACGACCCAACCAGAGGGCCATGACGGGCACCCAAAGCTAACCTACCGAGCACCACTGAACGTACATCTCATACTTATTTCTAGATGGGCCACAAAGCTAGCTAATGGGTGTCATAATCTGTAAGGGCATATATCACAAGATAATGACACATCGCTATATAATCGTCAATAACTATGCCCATAAACGTAAGCCAATAAGCATGCCAAAATATAATATAACAATATGAACTGATAGCGATATGGGACTTCTAGCTACACACATCTGTCTACAAGCCTCTATATAGAATATAAGAATCCATGAAGACGGAGCAGGACTCCGCCATGCCCAAGTATATATATACACAAGAGTAGTACCAATAAACTGGAGCTTCGAAGCAACTGGAGCGATTTTGAAACTCCGCTGATGAAGCTCCTAGGGGTAAGATCCATAAACCTGCTTTCCTGCAGGCATGAACGCAACATCCACAAGAAGGGACATCAGTACGAATAATGTACTGAGTATATAAGGCATGAATAACAACATAACAAAAGATATAGAATATAACATGAGTTAAAGAGATAACCTACACATTTGATCGCCTCTTGAGGCGAATATTATGCATGCTTAGCTTTCTTTTTAAAAAAAAAATATTTTTCATACATATATAACATAATAGTGCTGCGGAAAGTGTTGCGATCTATATATCATATTATCATTACATATGTTGTCACAGAACGCACGACCAAATCTATTTAACCATATATCCCGCGTCCGGGACGATATCATAGTATACCAGCTGATCAGGTGGTTATGCGTATATAACGCCTCACCTTTCCCCATATCCATATATACATATATAATATAAGTAGCATGCATGGGAGCCCAAATAAAAGCTACTACTTTATCGGAGTGACGTAAGGTCGATAACCTCCGATTTATATTATGGAACAATCATTATCGCTATGTCTCACCTTGAAGGAACAAGTAAGATAAGGTGAGATCAACAAAAATGAATAAAATCAAGTAAGTCATGAAATAAACTCAATAATCTCATAATATCATCAAAACCATAAGCTTTGGAATATCCAAAAATGGAATCGTCATCATCACGGAACATACTTATCTTTAGCATCATAAGAAACTCTAAGAATCATGAACTTCTAGATTTTTGGGAACAAGGATGTTATGGAAAACATGTATGGAATCATAACATAGGAATCATGCCGTTTGAAAGAAAGGGACAGCCTTAACATACCTTTTGGGTCTTCTTAACTACTTAATGCTTATCCTCCTAAGCTCGTAAATCTACATTCAAGAGAATTCATATTATTGTTAGTCTTATCGTCATATGCTTATCTTAAGCCTTCAAATTAAACTCTTTTAGAATCTGCCGAAATTCGGGCTGCATCTCCTTTATATCTTCTAATCCCTCCAATCTTCAAAACAACCCCCAAATCACAATAAAGCATCAACAATTCTATAATCAAAAGATTACATTCAAATTATACTCAATTCAATCCCAATACTCCTTTTCATAATCAATCCATAGCAACAACTTCACACAACCCCTTATACACTCGTATACGACAATTTCTTAACATCATTATTATCCCTCATAACAATATTATGCTCAAAACATACTAATAATTATATCTCAAGTTAATTCACAACTCAAAATATCATCAAATGCATATTTGAACTTTTCCTCATATTTTCTTCTCCTCGAATCTTAACATTATTACCAAACAAACTCATAAACATGAAAATAAGATGAAAGCTTACCTCAAAATTCAATAACACTTCAATTCCATGGTCACTTCACCTTAAAAATACTAACCCAAACATCTTCAAGAAGAAGAGGCAAGTATAGACCTCACTTGAAAACCTTGACCACTTTAATCTTCACTTTGATCCTTGGTTTAGGCTTGGAAATATGTTGGAATATATTTGGAGAGGTTTCTAGGCTTTATAGAACTTGGGGTTATGTTAAAAATGAAATAAAAATGACCATAATTGTCATATAGACTTGTAGGAATATATGTGCATGTTGTGGAAGTTGGGGGAATGTTCTAGAGGATTTGGGACATGTTTAGGGGGTTTTGGATGAAGAAATAAGGGGTAAAACCCCTTTTATAGTGTTCTAGAGTCGGTTGGCACCGACATAGATTTTTTGGTTACTGTAGCTGCGCGTGTTGCGCACTGTAGCTGCGCGTGTTGCGCACTGTAGCTGCACGTTTCTGCTCTGCCAACCTAACTTATAACGTCTATAGCTCTCTACTTCGATGTCATATCGATGAGCGGTTTGTTGCGGTCGAAATTAGACTCAATTAATTTCAATTTAGGCTTTTACTTTACTTCAAAACTCTTCATATACTAAAAGATATACTTTTCTAAAGTAAACCCAAAATTTCTGTCCAAAATTCTGCCAAATTTTCCCAAATTCTCTAGACACTTATTTTCTTCGATTTGCTTGATCCCAGAATCTTTAGACACTTTCTTAGCACTTGTTAAGAGTATTCCTTACCTTATAAGGGTTCCATGAGCTCTCCGAGCTTACGTTAATTTGCAAACGACGTGAATTTTTTTGAGGTGTAACATGTATGTAGGCGAAATTATGCGCAAAGATTTAGGGGGAACAACTAGAAAAGATTCAGGGGGAAGTTGGCTGTCTGATTTGTGCTTGTGCTGTTTAGGTAACCTGTGCTTCTAGATTCAGGGGGCAAAATTGTTTTTTTTAACATGCTGAGAGTACCTTGAAATGAATAGTCAGCTTCGCAGGGAGAACAAGTGAGATCTAGTTCTCACACTCACACTAAGTTTGTCATCATCAAAATGGGGGAAGTTGATAGTTATGACTGTAACTTACTTTGATAGCAATGACGTAACATACTTGTTTTTGATGATTTGACAAAAATGTATAAAAAACCAGATACACTAACAAGAAAGCTGAAGGGATATTTGTGCTTAGTTATTTCAGACTCTAAGAGGGACCAAGTAAAGGATCAGGTCCTTATTCGCACAAAGGTCATCATTACAGCCGTAAAGTTACTGACACACACACAGAGTTACAACAGAGCAACAGTGGAGTTGTTGTGTCCTGATGCGTCTTGTCACTCTCATCTTAATTGTCCTCTTATATAAGCAACATATTCCAAGGAGAAGACTCACTCTTGCACAAAAATGTAGATCTCAAAGTGCAAGTCTCCACTCCCCCAAGGGTGTACAAGAACAAGGCAATAGCAGATCTAAGGACCTGTTCTCTACAACTGAAGATGTGTTGAGTTCTAGGATTGTTAAGTCTTTTGTTCTTTCGTGCTTGAATTGTAAACCTACTCTTCCCAAAAAGGAAGCAGCTTGTAGGTATCTAAATTCTCAAGGTTGCATCCACAAGCTCTTGAGTGGTGCACTAGGCTAGAGTTAGCTTAGTTGTATTAGTTGAATTCCCAAAGGTTGCTTGTTGGAAGAGTGTCTTCACAAGAACTTTGCGTGGTACACTAGGCTAAAGTTAGTCTAGTGTATTAGTTTCCTTTGCTAGAGTTAGCTAAGTAGAGGTGCTTGCAATCGGTGCTGCAAAGGTGGAAGGACTATGAGAGTTAGTTCCTAGGTTGCAACTATTGTAAGGGTGAGGGATTATGAGAGTTAACTCCTAGTTTGCAATAGGTTGTAATCGGAAGTGTTACACCTCGAAACAATTTCCGTTGATGAGCAACTGAATAGACTAGTGAAGAGTACGAGTATACGGTATTTTAATAGGTAAGAAATGACATTCGATGACCCTAGTTAAGATTTCAAAGATGTTTGAGATAGGGGAAGAAAGTTGGCCAAGAGAAGGCAAGGCATACGATAGGTATCGGAAAGGAATTACGAGTAACGAGTTAACGAGGATTTAATGATGTCCTGGAGGAGAGTGAAAACATCCCTTAGATTGGTATTGAGGTGTTAAACAAGTGTTAAGAAGGTTCCATAAGGATTGGAGACCAAACGAGTCGACGAAAACGTGCTTCGGAATACTGGGGATTATACGGCCAAACATACCGGCCGTATAAAATATACGGTCCGTATGTTAGGACCGTAGAATCAGCCCAGAATGGCATACTTCTCTGGACCAAACATACGGCCAAACATACAGCCCGTATAATATGTACGGACCGTATGTTGGTCCGTATACCTGGTCGGGGACTGAATGGTTCATTAAATAAAGGATCCAAGTCTTATTTCATTTCACTTCCATACCACACCCCTTCTCTCTAAAACATCTCTCTACATTTATTCCACAAGAATTCAAGAGGTATTAGTGATCCACAACATAAACTAAGTGAATCAAGTGCAGGAAAACCCATTAAAGGTCATTCAAGTCAAGAAATCTCATTGGAGATGAACTAGGGTTTTTGCTCAAGTGAAGTATTACTAACCAAGGCTTGTTCCTACAACATCTAAGGTAAGATTTATGGTATTCCTATGTTGTTTAAGGTATTTTGGAGTTGAAATACTTGGATTGTAGAAGGGTATAGAAAAATGGGTCATGAATGTGGAATAGTGCCATTTCTAGCAATAATTTGAATTGAGTCATGATTCTTGATGTGTTGTGATATAAATATGTTACAAATGATGTTGAGAACATGGGATAGGCAATGTATGTGAATGAACGTAGTCGTGTGTTATGATCATGGATATGGGTGAATGGAAGCGAGTGAGAAATATAGATAATATGGATGAATGAAGATTATTGTTATGATATTGAAAATGTATTATTGATGTTTGGGAGTTGATATACGATATGGAGGAATGTCGTATAAATAAAGGAGATGCTATCCTATTTTCTCTAGTTTTAGCCGTGTATGCTAGCTATCGATTTCTAATGATAGTATGACTTTAATGAAGGTAGAAACGTAAGCGCGGGAGGAGAACGCGCAATTGGTAAAATAGTTGAACAGAAAGTACGTAACGCTAACCCTTCTTTCATAAGGCATGATGTTTTGACCAATCATCTGAATCTTCTATAAGTCTATGATGTCCTTGAAATGATTCGATCGTCCTAGCTATTAAGCTCACGATTCTCGATATGCTACGATTGTACTAAGTTCCTCATATGAGGAGTAAGCCTATAAAGATAGATGTAATGAATGACAATAATAGCGATGACAATAATGATGACGATGATGATAGTGATGTTAATGCAAAAGATGCTTATCTGCTATTATGTATATGTATCTATGTATAACTATTATGGGACCCCGAGCTTATAAGGCCGGGTAGAGTATGTATATGATTATGTAACGCGCGCATACCTCTGCAGATAGTACGGATAACCTTGAAGCCTTGGTAGGGCCAGGTATGTGTAACCTTGAGCCTTGGTTGGCCAAGTATGTATGAAACACCGAACCTTTGTGGTCGGGCATGCTATGTAAATGTTATGTATATGATATGGGTATGTATATGATATGGGTATGAGTATGAATAAGAACATAATACGGATACAAATACGAATAAGACTATGTATATGAATACGATTATGGACGTAATGTAAATGAATACGGATATGAGTACGGATACGGATATGGATGTATGTACACGAATACGCGCTAGTAGTGGAAAGTCCCTATGATAAGCAAGTAAGTGCTTATGACGACGATGCTACTATCTCCCATCTTATCCTATTTCTTATGGTTCTTATTATGCTTCTACATTGATATTGGTCATGCTTTACATACTCAGTACATTCTTCGTACTGACATCCTTTTGTTTGTGGACGCTGCGTCATGCCTGCAGGTGCCCAGGGAGACAAACTTGATCCTTAGCTACATTCTCAAGGACTACATAGCGGAGCTCCATTTTGTTCGGAGCTATAGCTTTTGGGTATTTATTCTTTTGTGTACATAATTATGGGCATAGCGGGGTCCTGTCCCGCCTATATGTTGTGACATACTCTCCTTAGAGGCTCGTAGACATGTGTATATGGTTAGATATGATTGGACTTGACGGCCTATATTTTGGATTTCATTTTGTTAGCCTCGTCGGCTTATGTACATTGATATGGGCATAGATGTCAATGATGATATAAAAGTATTGTTGTCCAATGGGACTAGTATGATTGATGAATAAAAATGTATGTTTAAAATATGTGGCTCACCTAGATGTAAGTGTAAAGGTACGCTAAGGGGTGCCCGGGTAGGCTAGCACCGAGTGCCCATCGCGGCCCCTAGTCAGGTCGTGAAAAAAGTGGTATCAGAGCAGTTCAGTCCTAAGGTGTGTCTACGAGGCGTGTCTAGTAGAGTCTTGGTTATGGGTGTGTTGCGCGTCACACTTATAAACAAGAAGCTGCGGGCATTTTAGGAATAAATGACCTTCTTTCTTCATAAGAATCGTGCGATAGAGCTATGATATAAGAACTTCTTGTTCCTTAACCATGTGTTGTGTATTTCAGAAATGCCTGTAAAGAGAAAGGCTACAGCAGCCCAAAAGGGCAAGGTGGCAGAAAAGCGGGCTGAAAGAGCACCGCCACCGGTAGTAGAGGAAAGTGAGTCCCAGAGTGCGGCTCAATCTCAGTCCTCCCATTCAGTACCAATATTAGAGGAGCGTGAGGGAGCCTCAGCCCCAGCTCCAGCACTTCCGGCTCCTCCACCGGATGCTTCAAGCCAAGATGTAAAAGAGGCCATTCATTTGCTTACTCAATTGGTTGCTACCCAGACTCAGCGGTAAAGTACAGGGCAAGGTGATAGGGCTGTTAGTGCAAGGGCCCGTGACTTCATTAGCTTGAACCCTCCGAAATTATTTAGATCAAAGCCGGATGAGGACCGTCAAAACTTTATTGATGGGATGTTGAGGACACTTCGTTTGATACATGCTTCGGACACTGAATCAGTAGAGCTAGCGTCATATAGATTGAGGGATGTCTCGATCCATTGGTACACAGTTTGGATGGCTTCACGGGGAGCCAATGCACCTCCCCTGGTATGGCAAGAGTTTGTTGATGCTTTCCTCCGACATTATATGCCTCCAGAAGTTTGCCGAGCTAGAGCCGATAAGTTCTTGAATCTAAGGCAAGGTAGCATGAGTGCTTTAGAGTATAGTCTCCGTTTCAATTCTTTGGCTAGGTATGCTTCGTCCATGGTAGCGGATATGGGTGACCGAGTGCACCAATTTGTGAAGGGCCTAGGGCCACATTTGATGGATAGGTGCTTGACTACGTCCCTTCAGGACAATATAGATATTGCACACATTTAGGCTCATGCTCAGAACTTAGAAGAAAGTCTGCAACAACAAAGAAGTGAACGTGAGCATGATAGGGGACATAGCAAGAGGGCTAGATCTTCGGGTCTGATGAGTGAGTTTAGAGGTGGATACAGACAACAGTTTTCTAGACATTCGGTCCATTCTATGATTAGTGTTCCTCCACGGTTTACAGGCCAGAGATTTGATAGATCCACTCATTCCAGGCCGAGTCAGAGTTTTTCGGGATCTCAGTTTAGAGGTGATTCGGGTCAGGCGAGATCACACGTGCCACGATGTTCCCAGTGTGGGAAGTTACATTGGGGTCCATGCCGATCGGGTTCAGATGTTTGCTATTCATGTGGTCGACCAGGCCATATTATGCGTGATTGCCCCTCAGTTCATGGTAGAGGTAGGACCCAGCCATCAGGGTCGGTAGCCGGGTCTTCAGCATCTGTACGCCCTATGGGGCCAGGTTCACATGCGCTAGTCGGCCATGGTAGAGGTAGAGGGAGAGTTCCAGTTCTAGCGGTCCTCAGCACCGTATTTATGCTTTTGCTGGACGCTAAGATCTTGAGTCTTCTCCTGATGTTGTCACAGGTATATTATCGGTATTTTCTCATGACGTATATGCTTTGATAGATCCGGGCTCCACATTGTCATATGTTACTCCGTATGTTGCGGGTCGGTTTAGAGTCAAACCGGAGTCGATCAAGCCTTTTGAGGTGTCCACACCCGTTGGTGAATCGGTAATAGCTAGCCGAGTATATAGAAATTGTGTAATTGTGATTTGTGATCATCGTACCATGATTGACATGCATGAGTTAAAAATGGTGGATTTTGATGTTATTATGGGCATGGATTGATTGGCTTCTTGCTATGCCAATGTTGAGAATGGTTCATTTTCAATTTCTGGGAGAACCAGTTCTAGAATGGAAAGGGAATATTGCGTCACCAAAAGGTAGGTTTATTTCCTATCTAAAGGCAAGGAAAATGATCACGAAAGGATGCATTTATCATCTAGTTCGGGTTCAAGATGTAGAACCTGAATCGCCAACTCTTCAGTCAGTTCCCGTGGTGAATGAATTTCCGGATGTGTTTCCGAAAGAGCTTCCAGGCCTTCCTCCTGAACGGGAGATTGATTTTGCTATTGATGTGTTGCCAGACACTAAGCATACATCTATTCCTCCTTATAGAATGGCTCTCGCTGAATTGAAAGACTTGAAGGAGTAATTGAAAGACTTGCTTGAGAAAGGCTTTATTAGACCTAGTTCATCCCCGTGGGGAGCACCCGTATTGTTTGTCCGAAAGAAAGATGGCTCCTTGAGAATGTGCATCTATTATCGACAATTGAATAAGGTGACGATTAAGAATAAATATCCTTTCCCGAGGATTGATGACTTGTTTGATCAATTACACGGTGACAAATGGTTTTCAAAGATAGATTTGAGATCCGGGTATCATCAGGTGAGAATTAGGGTGAAAGATATCCCTAAGACAGCCTTCAGAACAAGATATGGCCATTTTGAGTTCCAAGTGATGTTGTTTGGGCTAACTAATGCACCGGTAGTATTTATGGATTTGATGAACAATGTGTTCAGGCCCTTCCTAGATCTGTTTGTGGTTGTATTTATCGACGATATCTTGGTGTATTCTAGATCCGAGGCAGAACATGCAGATCATTTGCGTACTGTCCTTAGAGTTCTTCAAACTCGAGAGTTGTTTGCAAAAATTTCTAAATGTGAGTTTTGGTTGAAGTCAGTGACATTTCTGGGACACATTGTTGCAGCTGATGGTATTCGGGTAGATAGCCAAAAGATTGAGGCCGTTAAGACTTGGCCAAGGCCCACAACCCCTACGGAGGTTCGTAGCTTTCTGGGCTTAGCAGGTTATTACAGGAGATTTGTGGAAGGTTTTTCTTCTATCCCTGCACCACTCACAAAGCTGACCCAGAAATCAACAAAGTTTCAATGGAAGGATGCTTGTGAACGTAGTTTCCAAGAGTTGAAAGATAGATTGACTTCTGCCCCCGTCTTGACACTTCCAGAGGGATTGGAGGGATATGTTGTTTATTGCGATGCTTCAGGAATTGGGCTAGGCTGTGTATTGATGCAACATGGTAAGGTGATTGTGTATGCTTCAAGGCAATTACGGAAACATGAGAGGAATTATCCAACCCATGATCTAGAATTAGCTGCCGTGGTTCATGCGTTAAAGATATGGAGACATTATTTATATGGTGTCCATGTGAACATTTATACAGATCATAAGAGTCTTCAGTATATCTTCAAGCAGAAAGAGTTGAATTTGCGGCAACGTCGATGGTTGGAACTACTAAAGGATTATGATGTTGATATCTTGTATCACCCCGGAAAAGCGAATGTTGTGGTTGATGCTCTTAGCCGTAGATCTATGGGAAGTTTGTGTGATGTTCGACCAGAGAAAAGAGAAATGGCTCGTGAGCTCCAGTAGTTAGCTAGCCTAGGAGTTCGAGTAGTGGACTCAGGTAACAGGGGAACTACTATTCAGAATTCAGCAGTCTCGTCCCTAGTAGCGGAAGTGAGAGAGCGGCAATACGAAGATTCCATGCTAATGCATTACAGAGATACACTCCCTCAGAAGGAGGAGTCATCATTTGAGCTTTCAGAAGATGGAGTTCTTCGATGCCAGGGCAGATTATGTGTCCCCGATGTGGCAGGTCTACGCTACCAAATATTTAGAGAAGCTTATTGTTCCCGTTATTCTATCCACCCCGGAGCAACAAAAATGTATCATGATCTTAAGTCTATATACTGGTGGAATGGGATGAAGAAGGATATAGCAGAATTTGTAGCTCAATGTCCCAACTGTCAACAAGTAAAAATCGAGCACCAAAAGCCGGGCGGATTGTTGCAAACTATAGAAATCCCAACTTGGAAGTGGGAAGTGATTAACAAGGTCTTTATTACAGGCTTACCCCGTTCTCGACGTAAGTATGATTCCATATGGGTGATTGTGGATAGACTCACTAAGTCAGCTCATTTCTTACCAGTCAGAACGACGTATGTGGCAGAAGACTATGCAAAGCTCTATGTTAAAGAGATAGTGCGACTTCATGATGTTCCAGTATCTATTATCTCAGACAGAGGAACCTAGTTTACGACTAATTTCTGGAAGTCCTTCCAAGAGGGTTTGGGGACTCAGGTGAGCCTTAGCACGGCATTTCACCCGCAGACTGATGGACAAGCCGAACGTACCATTCAGACTCTTGAGGATATGTTACGGGCATGTATGTTAGATTTTGAAGGTAACTTGGATAATCACTTACCACTCATTGAGTTTGCTTATAAAAATAGTTATCATTCTAGCATTCAAATGGCACCGTATGAAGCGTTATATGGGCGAAAGTGTAGATCCCCAATTGGGTGGTTTGAAACAGGAGAGGCTAAATTGATAGGGCCGGACTTGGTCCAGCAAGCCATAGAGAAGGTTAAGCTCATACAAGATCAGTTGTTAGCAGCCCAAAGTCATCAAAAGTCCTATGCGGATAATCGTCGAAGGGACTTAGAGTTCCAAGTTAAAGATTGGGTATTCTTGAAAGTGTCGCCAATGAAGGGCGTTATGAGATTCGGAAAAAAGGGGAAGCTTAGTCCCCGATACATTGGGCCTTATGAAATTGTACGCAAGATAGGCAAAGTGGCTTACGAATTAGATCTACCTCCTGATTTGGAATCAGTTCATCCAGTTTTTCATGTCTCGATGCTTCATAAATGTGGTCAAGATCCCACTAGGATCGTCCTAGTAAATGATGTTCAAGTGCCGGAAAAGCTGACATATGAAGCGGTACCCATTGCCATACTAGATAGGCAAGTACGAAGGCTTAGAAACAAAGAAGTGGCCTCAATTAAAGTTTTGTGGAGAAATAATAACCGAGAAGAGATGACATGGGAATCGGAAGAAATCATGAAATCCAAGTACCCACACTTATTTCAACCCCCGGAAGAGGGCCAAGATGAAACATCAAGATCCTAAGGTATGTATGTTTTCCTTTTTATGCATTTGAGTCGTGTGTGGCCAAATCCCATTGCTATTATGTTGTGGCCCTGTGAGGCATTGTTATTATGGGTTGTTGTGACAGGATGTTAGTGCCATATTATAGGGGAAACTCTGGCGAAATTTTTATAGAATCCCCGAGGACTTAACATTCGAGGACGAATGTTCTTAGGGGGGGAGAATGTTACACCTCGAAAAATTTTCCGTTGATGCGCAAGTGAATAGAATAGTGAAGAGTACGAGTACATTGTATTTCAATAGGTAAGAAATTACATTCGATGACCCTAGTTAAGATTTCAAAAATGTTTGAGATAGGGGAAGAAAGTTAGCCAAGAGAAGGCAAGGCATACGATAGGTATCGGAAAATAATTACGAGTAACAAGTTAACGAGGATTTAATGATGTCCTGGAGGAGAGTGATAACATCCCTTAGATTGGTATTGAGGTGTTAAACAAGTGTTAAGAAGATTCCATAAGGATTGGAGACCAAACGAGTCGACGAAAACGAGCTTCGGAATACTGGGGATTATACGGTCAAACATACTGGCCATATAAAATATACGGTCCGTATGTTAGGATCGTATAATCAGCCCAGAATGGCATACTTCTCTGGACCAAACATACGGCCGTATAATATGTACGGACCATATGTTGGTCCGTATACCTGGTCGGGGACTGAATGGTTCATTAAATAAAGGATCCAAGTCTTATTTCATTTCACTTCCATACCACACCCCTTCTCTCTAAAACATCTCTCTACATTTATTCCATAATAATTCAAGAGGTATTAGTGATCAACAACATAAACTAAGTGAATCATGTGCAAGAAAACCCATTAAAGGTCATTCAAGTCAAGAAATCTCATTAGAGATGAACTAGGGTTTTTGCTCAAGTGAAGTATTACCAACCAAGGCTTGTTCCTACAACATATAAGGTAAGATTTATGGTATTTCTATGTTGTTTAAGGTATTTGAGAGTTGAACTACTTGGATTGTAGAAGGGTATAGAAAAATAGGTCATGAATGTGGAATAGTGCCATTTTGAGTAATAGTTTGAATTGAGTCATGATTCTTGATGTGTTGTGATATAAATATGTTACAAATGATGTTGAGAACATGGGATAGGCAATGTATGTGAATGAACGTAGTCGTGTGTTATGATCATGGATATGGGTGAATGGAAGCGAGTGAGAAATATAGATAATGTGGATGAATAAAGATTATTGTTATGATATTGTAAATGTATTATTGACGTTTGGGAGTTGATATACGATATGGAGGAATATCGTATAAATAAAGGAGATGTTGTCCGATTTTCTCTTTATCCGTGTATGCTAGCTATCGTTTTCTAATGATAGTATGACTTTAAAGAAGGTAGAAAAGTGAGCGCAGGAGGAGAACGCGCAAGTGGTAAAATAGTTGAACGGAAAGGTATGTAAGGCTAACCCTTCTTTCATAAGGCATGGTTCTTTGACCAATCATATGAATCTTCTATAAGTCTATGATGTCCTTCAAATGATTCGATCTTACGAGCTATTAAGCTCACGATTCTCGATATGCTACGATTGTACTAAGTTCCTCATATGACAAGTAAGCCTATAAAGATAGATGTAATGAATGACGATAATAGCGATGACAATAACGATGACAATGATGATAGTGATGTTAATAATAAAGATGCTTGTGAGCTATTATGTATATGTATCTATGTATAACTACTATGGGACCCCAAGCTTATAAGGCTGGGTAGAGTATGTATATGATTATGTAACACGCGCACACCTCTGCAGATGGTACGGATAACCCTGAAGCCTTGGTAGGGCCGGGTATGTGTAACCTTGAGCCTTGGTTGGCAAAGTATGTATGAAACACCGAACCTTCGTGGTCGGCCATGCTATGTATATGTTATGTATATGATATGGTTTTGTATATGATATAGATATGAGTATGAATATGAACATGATACAGATACGAATATGAATAAGATTGTATATGAATACGATTATGGACGCAATGTAAATGAATACGGATATGAGTACAAATACGGATATGGATGTATGTACATGAATACGCGCTAGTAGTGGAAAGTCCCCATGACAAGCAAGTAAGTTCTTATGACAACGATGCTACTATATCCCATCTTATGTTATTTCTTATGTTGCTTATTATGCTTCTACATTGATATTGATCATGCTTTACATACTCAGTACATTCTTCGTACTGACGTCCTTTTGTTTGTGGACGCTGTGTCATGCACGCAGATGCCCAGGGAGACAGACTTGATCCTTAGCGACATTCTTAGGGACTACATAGCGGAGCTCCATTTCGTTCGGAGCTATAGCTTTTGGGTACTTATTATTTTGTGTACATAATTATGGGATTAGCGGGGTCCTGTCCCACCTATATGTTATGACATACTCTCCTTAGAGTCTCATAGACATATGTATATGGTTAGATATGATTGGCCTTGACGGCCTATATTTTGGATTTCATTTTGTTAGCCTCGTCGACTTATGTACATTGATATGGGCATAGATGTCAATAATGATATAAAGGTATTGTTGTCCAATGGGACTAGTATGATTGATGAATAGAAATGTATGTTTAAAATATGTGGCTCACCTAGATGTAGGTGTAATGGTACACTAAAGGGTGCCCGGGTGGGCTAGCACCGGGTGCCCGTCGCGGCCCCTAGTTGGGTCGTGACAGGAAGTTGCTCGTGTAGTGGAGTTAAAATCGTACTGGTGTAGGTCGTGGTTTTTAATCCCTTGAGCAAGGAGTTTTTCATGATAAAATTGTGCCTTCTTCACAAGATGGATGGTAGACTGAAGATGAGGAGTGTTCAAGAAGCCGCGATGAGTCAAACCAGGCAGATGAAAAGAAAATTGCTTTGTTAAAGATATAGTCAGCTAAAGAAGCAAAGGAACCTTTTTTTTCTCCTATTCTCCTGAATTCTACTATCAGTGGACCAGGGCATAGATAAAGTTCTAAAGGACTGGGCAGGGTAGTACTGAGAAAGAAGTCATTAGGAGTTGTGCCAGATCCATCTCAATAAATCTATTTCTCTCTAATCAACTATGTCAAGAGGAAATCTCAAGTGCTAAATCTTCCTTTTTGGTGACATCTAACTCTCTCTTACTGCTCCAGATGTACTCAGAATAGCTGCTCCAGGACAACAAAAGCATCTATGTCATTACATAATTAGGAGTACTTCCCAAAACTTGAGTTTGGCAGGAGACCTGGTCTCTACGGATGAGGTTAGTATACTTTTCAGCACTAACATGATTAACAATTTCCTTAAGTGTCATGTCATTAGTTGCCAACCACCTCTTTTTTGAACTTCTCAAAGCCTAATGTTTCAACTCTTCTGAATCAACTAAAGCCTGTGGGAAAAGACGCTTTGAACAAATCAAAATTAGTCTCTCCTGAACTCTTATCCTCTTTGTTCAATTCTTTGCAAAGGACTGTACTCTCCCATAACAAAATGTCCCAAAATGAGTCTACTTCACCCACTGCTCTGGGAACTAAACCTATTCTCGTACCTTCCAAAGAAAACATTTTAACAGACTTAGTGTCATCTGAGCCGTCCCCAGATATTCTAAGCTCCTCAGACAAAAAACTCTCAATGTCACCTTAAAAAATCATTCATTCCTAGCTCTCCAAATACCCTTCAGAATCCTACCTTGGAGAATCCTGAGTCTTTCTCTACAAAACACAGTCTGAATGACAAAGTAAATCGAAGGTCTGACTCAGATAACAACTATCGGTCTATGACTACATCAAAATTCCTTCATTCCATAGAAGAATTGAGTGGGAAAGATGATGAGTCAGAGGTGTCTAGTGAGCCTAAAGATGTTGAAGAGATAAGTGGTAAGGAACAAAGTGACTGTGGTAAAAAGTCTAGTTGGAAGAGCCTGAGTGACACGGTAAACATTTCTGATACAATGATGCTTGAAAAGGATGATGTTCTTGAAAAGGCTTCCTTAAGATCAGGTGATCCTACTCCTTTCAGTAGTGATAAAATTTCAGAGGATGCATCTGTAACAGTTAATAAAGAAGCACAAAATATTGGAATTGAAAATGTTAAAACTATGGTTGGTAAGAAGGAATGTGCTGAAAAAAACATAGAGAACATGGGTGTCAGCAACGTTGATAAACCAGCCGAGGCAGTAGGAGTGCTAAACCAAGTCCTAGTTAAATCTAATGAGATAAGTGAGACACCTGGTCCCTCTATTGTAGAGCGAGTAGATGCCTCCCAAGAAAGGATTTTCACTATACGTGTACCCTTGAAAAAATCTACGTCTGAAAGGGAACCTGGTTGTCCGGGTCATAATCAAGTTGATGTCTCGGATAATGAGCTGAATTCAAGCACTGTTTTTAATAGAAGGACTCGATCCTTTAAATAGAATGAGACTATCCTTTCAAAACCCATTGTCATTAGGACACCTGTCACAAGAAAACAGAGCAAGGTTCAACTCGAAGTAGTTTAACAAACCGCAACGGGAGATAGCTCAAGAAGAGGGAGTTGGAGACTGACTAGAAAAGGACTCCCCGAGAAAATCATCGATCAAAAAGAGGATATGGTGATGTCACGACCCGTCTAGGGGGCCGCGACGAGTGCCCGGTGCTAGCCCACCCGGGCACCCCTTGGCTTGCACTTAAACTTACATCTAGGTGAGCCACATAATTAAACATACATTTCTATTCATCAATCATACTAGTCCCATTGGACAACAATGCCTTTATATCATCATTGGCATCTATACCACGTCAATGTACATGAGCCGACAAGGCTAACAAAATGATATACAAAATATAGGCCGACAAGGCCAAACACATCTAACCACGTACATATGTCTACGAGACTCTAAGGAGAGTATGTCATATCACAAAAGCGGGACAGGACCCCGCTATGCCCATAATTATGTACACAAAAGAACAAGTACCCAAAATCTATAGCCCCGAATGAAATGGAGCTCCGCTATGTAGTCCCTGAGAATGTATCTATGGATCAATCCTGTCTCCCTGTGCACCTGCGGGCATGACGCAGCGTCCACAAATAAAAAGACGTCAGTACGAAGAATGTACTTAGTATGTAAAGCATAATCAATATCAATATAGAAGCATAATCAACAACATGAGGAATAGCACAAGATGGGAGATCGTAATATCATCGTCATAGGCACTTACTTGCCTTTCATAGGAACTTTCCATTCTAATGTGTATTTGTGCACATACATCTATATCCGTATCCATAATCGTATCCGTTCCATATTTGTACTCGTATTCGTATACATACCCTTATTCACATTCATATCCGTATTCGTACTCGTATCTATATCATATACATAATCATATCATATACATAGCATACCTGACCATGCCGGATCGGTGTTTCATACATACTTGGCCAACCAAGGCCCAAGGTTACACATACCTGGCCCTACCAAGGCGTCAGGGTTACATCTACCTGGCCCTACCAAGGCGTCAGGGTTATATCTACCTGGCCCTACCAAGGCGTCAGGGTTATCCGTACCATCTGCAGAGGTGTGTGCGCATTACATAATCATATACATATTTATTTACATATCCTACCCGGCCTCAAAAGCTCGGGGTTCCATAATAGTCATACTTAGATATATATACATAATAGCTCATAAGCGTCTTTACTATTATAGTTACTATCATCGTCGTCATCGTTATCGTCATCGCTATTACCACCATAGTCGTCTTCCATATCATTGTCACTATTATCGTCATTCATCACATCTATCTTTATAGGCTTACTCGTCATACGAGGAACTTAGCACAATCGTGGCGTATGAAGAATTGTGAGCTTACAAGCTCGGAAGATCAAATCATTTGAAAGATATCATAGTCTTATAGAAGATTTAGACGATTGGCCAAAGAACCATGCCTTATGAAAGAAGGGTTAGCCTTACATACCTTTCTGTTAAACTATTCTACACTTGCATGTTCTCCTCCGAAGCTCACGTCTCTACCTTCATTAAAGTCATACTATCATTAGAATCGATAGCTAGCATACATGACAAAAACTAGAGAAAATCTGGCAACGTCTCCTCTATTTATACGACATTCCTCTATAGCGTATATCAACTCTCAAACGTCAATAATACATTCACAATACTATAACGATAGTCATTATTCATGCACATTATCCATGGCCAAAACGCATGATGACGTACATTCTCATACATTGCTCATCTCAAGTTGTCAACATCATTTATAACATATTTACATCACAACACATCAAGAATCGTAACTCAAGTTAAGCTATTTCTCAAAATGGCACTATTCCACATTCATGACCCATTTTTCTATACCCTTCTACAATCCAAGTATTTCAACTCTCAAATACCTTACACAACATAGAAATATCATAAATCTCACCTAGGAACAAGCCTTGGTTGATAATACTCCACTTGGGCAAAAACCCTAGTTCTTACACTTGATTCACTTGGTTTATGTTGTTGATCACTAATAATCCTTGAATTCTTGTGGAATAAATGTAGAGAGATGTTTTAGAGAGAAGGGGTGAAATGTGGAAATGAAATAATAAACTTGGTCCCCCTTTTAATAACCCAAAATCTGATCTGAAATGAACAGTCGTCGAAAGTGCAACAGTGGTCGTAAACTCAGTTTACGGTCCGTATTCCAGTTTATGGGCCGTATTTCGTGGACGTATTTAATCATAACAGAACCAGAAAGTCAGGCTGAGACATGGTGATGTACGAACACAGTTTACGGGTCGTATTTCAGTTTACGGTCCGTATTTCAAGTCGTCTTTAACCATTCAAGCATATGACAGAAAGTTGAAGTTTTGGAAGTTGAAATACGACATGGCAGTTTACGACCCATAAACTATTTTACGGTCCGTATTTCATTTTACGATCAACTGGCCAAAGTGCAAATCTGCAAGTTTCCACATTTTCAGAACTTATAGTTAGTCATTATGGAGCATAACCTATCTCTTATTGCAATTGCCTTTGGAATCTTACTTAGGGTCGTCAAACATCTTTCCCTTCTTATTAAAACATCGTACACGCTGTGCCCTTTGTTAGCCTATCCGCTATACGTTCACGGGAAAATTTTCAAGGTGTAACATTCCCCCCCCCCCTTTTGGAACATTCGTCCTCGAATGTTAAACACTCGGGATCCTGCAAAAATTTTGCCAGAGTTTCCCCTATAATTTGACACTACCAACCTGTCATAACAACCCATAATATCATCGCCTCACAGGCCTACATCACAATATCTACATATCTATGGCCACACACGACCAAAAGCATGAAAAGTAAGCATATATACCTTATATCGTTAGTGTTTCATCTTGAATCCCTTCTGGGGGTTGGAATAAATGCGCGTATCTGGATTGCATACTTTCTTCCGCTTCCCATGTCATTTCCTCTCGTTTACTACTCCTCCATAGAACCTTAATTGAGGTCACCTCTTTGTTTCTAAGCCTCCGTACTTGCCTATCTGGTATGGCAATGGGTACTTCTTCATAAGTCAACTTTTCTGTCACCTGCACATCACTTATTGGCTCAACCTTAGTAGGGTCTCCAACACATTTCCGAAGCATCGAGACATGAAAAACTGGATGGACTTACTCCAAATCCAGAGGTAAATCTAGCTCATAGGCCACCTTGCCTATCTTTCGTACAATCTCATAGGGCCCAATGTATCGGGGACTAAGCTTCCTCTTTTTGCCAAATCTCATGACGCCCTTCATTGGCGACACTTTCAAGAATACTCAATCATTAACCTGGAACTCCAAGTCTCTTCGACGATTATCCGCATAGGACTTTTGACGACTTTGAGCTGCTAACAACCGATCTTGTATGAGCTTGACTTTCTCTATAGCTTGATGGACCAAGTCTGGCCCTATCAACTTAGTCTCTCCTGGTTCAAACCACCCAATTGGGGATCTACACTTCCACCCATATAAGGCTTCATACGGTGCCACTTGAATGCTAGAGTGATAGCTATTATAGTAAGCAAATTCAATGAGCGGCAAATGGTCATCCCAATTACCTTCAAAATCTAGCATACATGCCCGTAACATATCTTCAAGAGTCTGAATGGTGCGATCAGCTTGCCCATCGGTCTGCGGGTGAAATGCCGTGCTAAGGCTCACTTGGGTCCCTAAACCCTCTTGGAAAGACTTCTAAAAATTTGTTGTAAACTGAGTCCCTCTATCAGAGATAATAGATGTGGGAATACCATGGAGTCTCACTATCTCTTTAATATAAAGCCTTGCATTATCTTCTGCCACATAGGTCGTTCTCACCGGTAAGAAATGAGCTGACTTTGTGAGCCTATCCACAATCACCCATATAGAATCATACTTACGTTGAGAACGGGGTAAGCCTGCAATTAAGTCCATGTTAATTACTTCTCACTTCCAAGTTGGAATTTCTATGGCTTGCAACAATCTACCCGGATTTTGGTGCTCGATTTTCACTTGCTGACAGTTGGGACATTGAGCTACGAATCCCGCTATATCTTTTTTCATTCCATTCCACCAATATATAGACTTAAGATCATTATACATTTTCGTCGCACCGGGGTGAACAGAATAACGGGAACAATGACCTTCTCTCAATATTTGGTGGCATAAATCTGCCACATTAGGAACGCATAATCTGCCTCGACATCGGAGAACTCCGTCTCCTGAAAGCTCAAATGATGACTTCTCTTTCTGAGAGAGTGTATCTCTGTAATGCATTAGCATGGAATCTTCGTATTGTCGCTTTTTCACTTCTGCTACTAGCGACGAGACTGCTGAATTCTGAATAGTAGTTCCCTTGCTACCTGAGTCCACTACTCGAACTCCTAGACTAGCTAGTTGCTGAAGCTCACGAGCCATTTCTCTTTTCTCTGGTCGTACATCACATAAACTTCCCACAGATCTGCGGCTAAGGGCATCAGCCATAACATTTGCCTTTCCGAGGTGATACATGATATCGACATCGTAGTCTTTTAGCAATTCCAACCATCGTCGTTGCCGCAAATTCAACTCTTTCTGCTTGAAGATATACTGAAGACTCTTATGATATGTATAAATATCCACATGGACACCATATAAATAATGTCTCCATATCTTTAATGCATGAACCAGTGCGGCTAATTCTAGATCATGGGTAGGGTAATTCCGCTCATGTTTCCGCAATTGCCTTGAAGCATACGCAATCACCTTACCATGTTGCATCAATACACAGCCTAGCCCAACACCTGAAGCATCGCAATAAACAACATATCGTTCCGATCCCTCTGGAAGTGTCAAGACTGGGGCAGAAGTCAATCTATCTTTCAACTCTTGGAAGCTACGTTCACAAGCATTTGTCCATTGAAACTTTGCTGATTTCTGGGTCAACTTTGTGAGCGGGGCAGAAATAGAAGAAAAACCTTCAACAAATCTCCTATAATAACCTGCTAAGCCCAGAAAGCTACGAACCTCCGTAGGAGTTGTGGGCCTTGGCCAAGTCTTCACGGCCTCAATCTTCTGACTATCCACTTGAATACCATCTGCGGCAACAATGTGCCCCAGAAATGCCACTGAGTTCAACCAAAACTCACATTTTGAGAATTTTGCAAACAACTCTCGAGTTCGAAGAACTTCAAGGACAGTACTCAAATGATCCGCTTGTTCTGCCTCGGATCTAGAATACACCAAGATATCATCGATGAATACAATCACAAATAAATCCAGAAAGGGCCTGAACACATTGTTTATCAAATCCATAAACACTGCCGGTGCATTAGTTAGCCCAAATGACATTACCCGGAACCCAAAATGACCATATCTTGTTCTAAAAGCTGTCTTAGGGATATCTTTCTCCCTAATTCTCACTTGATGATACCCAGACCTCAAATCGACCTTTGAAAACCATTTGGCACCTTGCAATTGATCAAATAATTCATCAATCCTCAGGAGAGGATATTTATTCTTAATCGTCACCTTATTCAATTGTCGATAATCAATGCACATTCTCAAGGAGCCATCTTTCTTTCGGACAAACAATACGGGGGCTCCCCACGGGGATGAAGTAGGCCTAATAAAGCCTTTATCAAGCAAGTCTTTCAATTGCTCCTTCAACTCTTTCAATTCTGCGGGAGCCATTCTATAAGGAGGAATAGATATAGGCTTAGTGCTTGGCAGCACATCAATAGCAAAATCAATCTCCCGCTCAGGAGGAAGGCCTGGAAGTTCTTCCGGGAACACATCCGGAAATTCATTTACTACAGGAACTGACTGAAGAGTGGGTGATTCAGCTTCTACATCTTAAACCCGGACTAGATGGTAGATACACCCTTTTGTGATAATTTTCCTTGCCTTTAGATAGGAAACAAACCTACCTTTTGGTGACGCTGTATTTCCTTTCCATTCTAAAACTGGTTCTCCCGGAAATTGGAAACGAACCATTTTCATTCTACAATCAACATTGGCGTAGCAAGGATCCAACCAATCCATGCCCATAATAACATCAAAATCCACCATTTCTAACTCATCCAAGTCAATCATGGTACAACGATCACAAATCACAACTACACAATTTCTATATACTCAGCTAGCTATTACCGACTCACCAACGGGTGTAGACACCTCAAAAGGTTTGATCGACTCCGTTTCGACTCTAAATCGACCAGCAATATATGGAGTGACATATGACAATGTGGAACCCGGATCAATCAAAGCATATACATCATGAGAGAATACCGATAATATACCTGTGACCACGTCAGGAGAAGACTAAAGATCTTGGTGTCTAGCCAAAGCATAAACACGGTGCTGAGGACCGCTAGAACTGGGAATTCTCCCTCTACCTCTACCATGGCCGACTGGCGCATGTGAACCTGGCCCCATAGGGCGTTCAGATGCTGACGATCCGACTACCGACCCTGAAGGTTGGGTCCTACCTCTACCATGAACTGAGGGGCAATCACGCATGATATGGCCTGGTCGACCACATGAATAGCAAACATCTGAACCCAATCGGCGTTGACCCCAATGCAACTTCCCACACTGGGAACATCGTAGTGCGGGTGGCCTCGCCTGACCCGAATCATCTCTGAACTGAGACCCCGAATAACTCTGACTCGGCCCAGAACGAATAGATCTATCGAATTTCTAGCCGAAAAACCGTGGAGGTGCACTAGTCATAGAATAGCCAGAGTGCCTAAAAGTTTGCTGCCTGTGCCCACCTCTAAACTCGCTCATAGGATGCGAAGATCTGACCCTCTTGCTATGACCCCTATCCTGCTCGCGTTCACTTCTCTGTTGTTGTAAACTTTCTTCTAAGTTCTGAGCAGGAGCCTGAATGCGTGCAATATCCATTTTGTCCTGAAGGGACGCAGTCAAGCACCTATCCATCAAATGCGGCCCTATGCCTTTCACAAATAGGTGCACTCGGTCACCCATATCCGCTACCATGGCCGAAGCATACCTAGCCAAAGAATTGAAGCCGAGACTATACTCTAGAGCACTCATGCTACCTTGCCTCAAATTTAAGAACTTATCGGCTCTAGCTTGCCGAACTTCTGGTGGCATATAGTGACGGAGGAAAGCATCAACAAACTCTTGCCATACCGGGGGAGGTGCATTGGCTCCCCGTGAAGCCATCCAAACCGTATACCATTGGATCGATACATCTCTCAGCCTATACGACGCTAACTCCACCGATTCGGTGTCCGAAGCATGTATCAGTCGAAGCATCCTCAACATACCATCAATAAAATCCTGAGGGTCCTTCTCCGGCTTTGATCCAAAGAATTCCGGAGGGTTTAAGGTAATGAAGTCAAGGGCCCTTGCACTAATAGCCCTATCACCTTGCCCTGCACTTTACCGCTGAGTTTGAGCAGCAACCAACTGAGTAAGCAAATGTATGGCCTCTTTCACATCTTGGGCTGAAGCATCTGGTGGAGGAGCTGGAGGTGCTGGAGCTGGGACTGAGGCTCCCTCACGCTCCTCTAATATACGTACTGAATGAGAGCACTGAGATTGAGCCACACTCTGGGACTCACTTTCCTCTGATACCACTTTTGTCACGACCCGTCTAGGGGGCCGTGACGAGTGCCCGGTGCTAGCCCACCCGGGCACCCCTTGGCTTGCACTTAAACTTACATCTAGGTGAGCCACATAATTAAACATACATTTCTATTCATCAGTCATACTAGTCCCATTGGACAACAATGCCTTTATATCATCATTGGCATCTATACCACGTCAATTTACATAAGCCGACAAGGCTAACAAAATGATATACAAAATATAGGCCGACAAGGCCAAACACATCTAACCACGTACACATGTCTACGAGCCTCTAAGGAGAGTATGTCATATCACATAAGCGGGATAGGACCCTGCTATGCCCATAATTATGTACACAAAAGAATAAGTACCCAAAATCTATAGCTCCGAATGAAATGGAGCTCCGCTATGTAGTCCCTGAGAATGTAGCTATGGATCAATCCTGTCTCCCTGTGCACCTGCGGGCATGACGCAGCGTCCACAAACAAAAAGACGTCAGTACGAAGAATGTACTTAGTATGTAAAGCATAATCAATATCAATATAGAAGCATAATCAACAACATGATGAATAGCACAAGATGGGAGATGGTAATATCATCGTCATAGGCACTTACTTGCCTTTCATAGGAACTTTCCATTCTAATGTGTATTTGTGCCAATACATCCATATCCGTATCCATAATCGTATCCGTTCCATATTTGTACTCGAATTCGTATACATACCCTAATTCACATTCATATCCGTATTCGTACTTATATCTATATCATATACATAATCATATCATATACATAGCATTTACATAGCATACCCGACCATGCCGGATCGGTGTTTCATACATACTTGGCCAACCAAGGCTCAAGGTTACACATACCTGGTCCTACCAAGGCGTCAGGGTTACATCTACCTGGCCCTACCAAGGCGTCAGGGTTATATCTACCTGGCCCTACCAAGGCGTCAGGGTTATCCATACCATCTGCAGAGGTGTGTGCGCATTACATAATTATATACATATTTATTTACATATCCTACCCGGCCTCATAAGCTCGGGGTTCCATAATAGTCATACATAGATATATATACATAATAACTCATAAGCGTCTTTACTATTATAGTTAGTATCATTGTCGTCATCGTTATCGTCATCGCTATTAACACCATAATCGTCTTCCATATCATTGTCACTATTATCGTCATTCATCATATCTATCTTTATAGGCTTACTCGTCATACGGGGAACTTAGCACAATCGTGGCGTATCAAGAATTGTGAGCTTACAAGCTCGGAAGATCAAATCATTTGAAAGATATCATAGTCTTATAGAAGATTTAGACGATTGGCCAAAGAACCATGCCTTATGAAAGAAGGGTTAGCCTTACATACCTTTCCGTTGAACTATTCTACACTTGCACGTTCTCCTCCGAAGCTCACGTCTCTACCTTCATTAAAGTCATACTATCATTAGAATCGATAGCTAGCATACATGACAAAAACTAGAGAAAATCTGGCAACGTCTCCTCTATTTATACGACATTCGTATAGCGTATATCAACTCTCAAACGTCAATAATACATTCACAATACTATAACGATAGTCATTATTCATGCACATTATCCATGGCCAAAACGCACGACGACGTACATTCTCATACATTTCTCATCTCATGTTCTCAAAATCATTTATAACATATTTACATCACAACACATCAAGAATCGTAACTCAAGTTAAGCTATTTCTCAAAATGGCACTATTCCACATTCATGACCCAATTTTCTATACCCTTCTACAATCCAAGTATTTCAACTCTCAAATACCTTACACAACATAGAAATATCATAAATCTCACCTAGGAACAAGCCTTGGTTGATAATACTCCACTTGGGCAAAAACCCTAGTTCATCTCCAATGAGATTTCTTGACTTGTATGATCTTTAAAGGGTTTTCTTACACTTGATTCACTTGGTTTATGTTGTTGATCACTAATAATCCTTGAATTCTTGTGGAATAAATGTAGAGATGTTTTAGAGAGAAGGGGTGAAATGTGGAAATGAAATAATAAACTTGGTCCCCCTTTTAATAACCCAAAATCTGATCTGAAATGAACAGTCGTCGAAAGTGCAACAGTGGTTGTAAACTCAGTTTACGGTCCGTATTCCAGTTTATGGGCCGTATTTCGTGGACGTATTTAATCATAACAGAACCATAAAGTCAGGCTGAGACATGGTGATTTACGAACACAGGTTACGGGTCGTATTTCAGTTTACGGTCCGTATTTCAATTGCCTTTGGAATCTTACTTAGGGTTGTCAAATGTCGTTCCCTTCTTATTAAAACATCGTACACGCTATGCCCTTTATTAGCCTATCCACTGTACGTTCGCAGGGAAATTTTCAAGGTGTAGCAGGTGATGTCAAGAAAGGATAAAGAAAAGGAGTACTCCAAAAAAGAAGAGAAGTACTCATAAAAGCAGGCAAGAAAGGGAGAAGAAGTTGGCCGAGGAGCTTGTTGAATCTTCAGAAGGTGAAGATGTTGAGAAAGAGGAAAATGTGTCTCAGCTCACCAAGAAAAGAAAAAGAGGTACTAAGAAATAACCTGGTCCGTATAATAAAAGAAAACAAAGCAAAAATATGAAAAGGGAATGGAAGGACAATCTGAGAAATCAGAAAGCACTGTTTCGAAGGGTTTTCGACCCTGAAATCATTGCAAGAGCAGAAATGAAGGAATTGATGGAAATCATATAATTCCCACAATGGGAGCATCTTTTTGTCTCTCAAGCCCCCAGTATCTTAAAAAGGAGGTAACAGAGTTCTATTGCAATCTCACATGCTTAGATAGCTTGACCCTAGTGTGTTCTGTGAATGAGGTGATGTTCAAATTGAATTAAGAAATACTTGGGGAGATTCTTGGTGTTCCTATAGAAGGAATAATATCAATTGAAGGAAGAGCCTCTGTTGGGTTCAAGAGTACCATAGTGAGGACTGCGGGCTCTGAGATAAGTGAGACTCTATACAACAAATAACTCAAAGGTTAATACCATCTTCTATTTGAGTTTGTAAAGAAAGTGATGATTCCAATGACTGAGGGGAGGAGTTCCACTTCTATTAAAGACCTGGTTCTTTTATAACTGATGGCCATATTCTCTTCCATTAGCTTGCCTGCTATAATGATCAATCACATGATTAAAGTAGCGAATGACAGGGAAGGTAAGCATGGTCTACCATATGGGTTCTTCCTGAAAAAAGTGTTCAATCACTTCAAGATACCAACAAGTACAGGAGATAAAGGAGATCGCAAGAGAATGTTTACAATGACCACGCTGGAGGAGTGTGAATGCATGCCAAAGAGGGATGGAATGGGAAATAAATCGACTATCTTCAGTTTGATTAAAGCTCAAGAGGAGGCTACTGCATATGTTGCACACCTACAAGCTGGGAATGCCCTGCTCAAAGTTCAGCTAGTAAAGCAAGCAAGAGGGTCCAGTCCAAACGACGAGCTGATAAAAACACTGCAGGCTGAAATGTCAACCTAAAGAGACAGAATGAGGAGCTATGAGACAAATTTGTCCAATATCAAAGGGTTGAAAATGAACGACTCGATCTGATTTCCCAAGCCTTCAAGAGAAATTGATACATTAAACCCTAACTGTTCCTACTCCTTTAGTTCATCTTTTTTTTTCTCAAAGCTTTCCCTTGATTACTCTCTTCCCAATGATATTGTCACTCTTTGAATTTTGTTAATCATGTTATACAGATAAGACAACTTAATCTTTGTTCTCTATAATGATCTGTTTGGTCTTGGCATCTTACTCAAATTTTGCAATGCTTAGTTATGTGCCTGTTTGCTGATTTTACATATGCTTATAATGTGTTGGCTGTCTGGCTCTGCTACACTTCCTTGTTGATGATGCTAAAAGGGGGAAGTTGTATGTGGTGAAATTAGGCGCAAAGATTTAGAGGGAACAACTGGAAAAGATTCAGGTGGAAGTTGGTTGCCTGATTTGTGCTTGTGCTATTTAGGTAACCTGGTCCTCTAGATTCAGGGGTCAAAATTGTTTGTTGCTAACATACTGAGAGTACCTTTAATAAATAGTCAGCTTCACAGGGGAACAAGTGAGATCTTGTTCTCACGCTCGCACTAAGTTTGTCATCATCAAAAAGGTGGAAATTGATAGTTGTGATTGTAACTTACTTTGTTTTGATAATTTGACAAAAATGTATAAAGAACCAGATACACTAACAAGCAAGCTGAGGGGATATTTTTGTTCAATTGTTTCAGACTTTGGGAGAGACCAGGTAAAGGATCAGGTCCTTATTCGTACAAAGGTCAACATTACATCTGTAAAGTTGCTGACACACACCTCGTTACAGTAGAGCAACAGTGGAGTTGCTATGTCCTGATGCATCATGTCACTCTCATCTTAAGTCTCCTCTTATATAAGCAACATATTCCAAGGAAATGACTCACTCTTGTACAAAAATATAGATCTCAAAGTGCAAGTCTCCACTCTCCCAAGGGTGCACCAGAACAAGGCAGTAGCAGATCCAAGGACCTGTTCTCTACAACTGAAGATGTGTTGAATTCTAGGATTATTAAGTCTTTTGTCCTTTCGTGCTTGAATTGTAAACCTACTCTTCCCAAAAAAGAAAGCTGCTTGTAGGTATCAAAATTCTCAAGGTTGCTTCTATAAGCTCTTAAGTGGTACACTAGGCTAGAGTTAGCTTAGTTGTATTAGTTGAATTCTCAAAGGTTGCTTGTTGGAAGAGTATCTTCACAAGAACTTAGAGTGGTACACTAGGCTAGAGTTAGTCTAGGTGTATTAGTTTTCTTGGCTAGAGTTAGCTAAGTGGAGGTGCTTGCAATTGGTGTGTCGTAAAGGCGAAAGGACTACGAGAGTTAGTTCCTATGTTGCAAATATTGTAAAGGTGAGGGATTATGGGACAGAGGTGCCGCGACTGCGTACAATGTTCAATATAACAGGCATAACTCCTAGCACAGAACTCCATTTGAGCTCCACCATATATGATTGGTAAGGTACTTCAATTATATATGACGTTCATGTTTTGAGTTTTCTCAAATTTCTAATGAAACTACCCAAAAACGATGCATAAGTGAGGACTACCTCAGACTTAGATGAATTTAAGAACTATTAAGAACTTCACTATTTGGTTTGACTTCGAAACAACTATCTTCCACCCGAATTCATCCCAAAAGGATTCATATAGCTAAAATGTCATCTTAATTCCAATTTACACATTCATAACTAATCCGAATTTACGGAGTGTTACAAAAGGAAATGCAAAAAATTAAAAAACACAAAATAGCGGTACCCTTTCAGCTCCTCAGAAATAGGCACTGAGTGGGCGGAGTGAGATTGAGCCGCATCCTGGGACTCACCCTCCTCTACAACCATTGGCGGTACCCTTTCAGCCCATTTTTCTGCCACTGTCTTGCCCTTTTGGGTTGCCGTAGCTTTTCTCTTTACAATAATTTCTAAAATACATAATACACGGTTAAGGAAAGAAAAATCCTTATATCATGGCTCTATCGTACGATCTTATGAAGAAAGAAGGTCATTCATTCCTAAAATGCTCGCAGCCTCCTGTTTATAAGTGTGGCGCGCAACACACCCATGAACAATACTCTACTGGATACAGCTCGTAAACATACCCTAGGACAGAACTGCTCTGATACCACTTTTGTCACGACCCGAATGGAGGGCTACGACGGGTACCTGGTGCTAACCCACCCGGGCACCTCTTATCATACATTCGCATTCACGTCTAGGTGGGCCACATGGCCTACGCATGATTTATATACATCAATAACGCTAATCTCATTAGGAAACAACACATTCATATCATCATCAACAACTATGCCCATATCCATATACATAAGCCGACGAGGCTATCAAAATAATATACAAAATAAAAGTCGGCAAGGCTGCAAGACATCTAACCATACACAACTGTCTACGAACCTCTAAGAAGAGTATGAAACATCATATATGCGAGACAGGACCCCGCCATGCCTATATGTATGTACAGAAAAGAATAATACCAAAAGCTGTAGCTCTGGATGAAATGGAGCTCCTCTATGCAGTCCCTGGATAATAAATCTATGGATCAAGCATGTCTCCCTGTCTCCCTGTCCACCTGCGGGCATGAAGCAGCATCGACAAACAAAAGGACGTCAGTATGAATATTGTACTGAGTATGTAAAGCATAATCAACATCATAATAGGAGCATAAGAAATAGCGTAAGAAGTAGCATAAGAAATAGCATAAGATAGAAGAATTAGGTGGTAATAGAGCCATTTGTACCTCAATGGCCATCATCATATTTACTTACTTGTCTTTCATAGGGACCTTCCATTTCTAAAGCTTACTCATGTGTGTGTGTGTCTATATATATATGTTACACCTCGGGAATTTTTCCGTACTTGTGTGATGAGTAGAACAATGAAGGACTTGAGTGTATGGTGTTTTACTAAGTCGAGAATGGCTAATTTTGCATTTTTGGAAATAATATAGTTGCAGAAAAAATTTTCACCCAGTGGTCGTATATGGCACTATACGGCCCATAAAGTGATTTACGGACCGTATAGTGCAATCGTCTTTCATTGCGTCAAAAATAGGTCGTAAACCACCAGGTCCCTCAGCCAAGACTTTCTGTAAATGTTGAATATGGTTAAATACGACCCAGTTTACGGACCGTAAACTAGGTCGTAAACTGCCATGTCCACCAGCCAAACTCTCTGTTTTTGGAATGCTTAAATACGACCACAGTGGACGACCCGTAAATCAAAATACGGTCCGTAAACTGCAGTTTACGACCACTGTTCACCCGACGAGAATTCATTAAACATCAGCTTTTGAGTTATTAAAAGGAACTTAGGCCTCATTTTATTTCATTCTTCATTCATACAACTCAAGAACACTCTAGAACTCTCCAAATACTTCCTCCATAAGAATCCAAGAGAATCAAGAGAAAGCTAAAGATCAACAACACAAAACCTATGAAATCAAGTGCAAGAACACATCAAGGGATCATCTAAGTCAAGTAATTCCCAAGAAGGTGAACTAGGGTTTTGTTTAAGTGAAGAATTTCAACTCAAGGGTTGTTCAACCACTATCCAAGGTAAGTTTCATGATCATTCTATGTTGTTTGAAGTATTGAAAAACTTAGACACTTGAAATGTAGAAGAACATAGAAATGGACCATTATTGAGTGAATAGTGCCATAAATGAATGATAGTGGGATTGAATTATGAATGTTGAAGTGTTGTGAATACAAACACGTTATAAATGATGTTTATATCCTGAAACAAGCGTTAAACGCATGAAAATGCAAGGACGAGTCATAAGGCTAATTATGAGGGAAATTGGAGGAAAATGGTGGATTTTGCTAAATGTACGTAAACGACGATTGTTGATTTCGATATTGTGAGTAATGCTATGAATGTTGGGATTTAATATAAAACATGGGAAAAATAGTATAAACAAGAGAAGCGCTGTCCGACTTCTCTTAGAATTGGCGACGCGTTCTTATAGTTAGTATGCTAATGTTGATATGAATTCTTTATGAAGGTAACGACGCGATATTGAAGGAGAACCAGTGAGCGATATCTTAGCTAAACGACCAAGGTATGTGAGGCTAGTCCCTTCTTCCTGATGGCATGAATCTTGTAGCACGAAATTCCTATTCTCTTCATGAGTTCTTATAGTCCGAAAGGCTAAGAGTCTAACTCCTTAATGTCTATATAAGATGAGGAATACGATATGATGATGCTAGTATAATGATGATGTTAATTATCGCTTACACTCACCTTATGTACTAGTTCCTTCAAGGTGAGGCAGAGTATCAATAGTTGTTCCATAATGGAATCGGGGGATCACGACCTTACGTCACCCCGATAGAATAAAGTTGATCTTGAGCCTTATGCATGTATTACAATGAGATAAGTATTTTATGATGAGTATATTATTATTATGAGCATTTTATGATAAGCATGACATGAGCATTTCACACCGTGTCTAGTTGGCCGGGCAGTCACCGCCAAGGCGGGTAGCTATACGGATACACCATGACCTTCGGGCATGGGCAGACACCACTAGTGGGCGGCATGAGATGGTACCCCGGACGCGGGAGGCCTGGACGCGGGCTAATATTATTGATTATCACACCGTTCCGACATAGACGGGCAGCTTGCATATGATGCATATATGTTATGAGGATGAGTATGAGTAAGATGGCACGCATGATTTCCTTTATGATTATCAGACAGATCCAGATATTTCACGTTGATGTTATCACTATGTTGTTGATGTTTTCTTTCATTGTTTATGCTTCTCATACTCAGTACAACATTCGTACTGACGTCCTCTCTTCGGACGCTATGTTCATGCACACAGGTAGACAGAGAGGAGAGCTTGGCCCAGATCCTCAGTAGCAGTCAGCTGGTTGAAAGCACTCCATTGTCCGGAGGTGCTTAGGATTATCCTTTTGGTATATATGTATATTTTGGGCACGACGGAGTCTTGTTCCGTCCATGTATTTACAGTATGTTAGTAGAGGCTCGTAGATACGCAGTGTGGGTTAGATGGTCTCACAAGACGTTTCCATATGCATGTATATTATTTTGATGGCGGAAAGGCAATTGTATATAAAGTATTTATGTTTGTTTAATTATGATTTTCCTACAACTGGTATGTAAATTGATAAAAGAATATTAAATGAGCAAGATAAGTAGTAGAGTGAGGGGTGCTCGGTAACTAGCTCCGGGTACCCGTCGCGGCCCCTAACTGGGTCGTGACAGAAGTGGTATCAGAGCAGTTCGTCCTAGGAAGTGTCTACGAGCCGTGTCTAGTAGGGTCTTGTTTATGGCGTGTTGCGTGCCACGCTAATAAACAAGAGGCTACTGGGCATTTAGGAAAATGACCATCCTTCTTCTCATGAAATCGTGCGATAGAGTCATGCTTAGGATTATGTTATTCCTAAAAGTGCGTTATGGTTTCAGAAAATGCCGCCAAAGGGAAAAGCTACAGCTGCCCAGAAGGGCAAAGCTACGACAAAGAGGCAGGCGGAAAGAGAGCCTCCGGCAAATGTAGAGGAAAGCGAATCGCAAAGTGAGGCCGCGCCCAATGTAGAAGAGCATGGAGGAGCCTCAGCTCCGATTCCTCCACCGGGTGCTTTGGGTCAACAAGTGTCCGAGGCCATCCATTTATTGACACAATTGGTTGCCGCTCAGGCACAACGACAGGATGCGGGTCCAAGGGATCGTTCAGCTAGCACGAGAGCCCGTGACTTTATGGCCTTAAATCCTCCAGAATTCTTTGGGTCAAAGCCAAATGAAGATCCGCAAAATTTTATCGATGAGATGTTGAGGACTTTAGAGATTATCCATGCTTCCGAGACCGAATCCGTGGAGTTGGCTTCTTATAGACTCCGCGATGTGGCGGTGTTATGGTATAAGAATTGGGTGATAACAAGAGGAGAAAATGTTCCACCTCCCGTGTGGCAAGAGTTTGTAGATGCCTTTATTCGTCACTACTTGCCACCCGAAGTCCGCCGAGCTAGAGCGGACAAGTTCTTGAATTTAAAGCAAAGGGGTATGAGTGCCCGAGAGTATAGCATGCAATTCAACTCATTGGCTCGATATGCTCCGACTATGGTGGCCGACATGGGAGACAGAATCTATAGATTTGTGAGTGGTCTCGGGCCACATTTGTACAGAGATTGTTTGACGGCCTCCTTGCAAGACGGGATGGATATTTCCCGGATACAGGCCCATGCTCAGAATCTCGAGGAACGACAACGACAGCAAAGAAGTGATCGTGATGGTGACAGAAGACAAGGTAAGAGGGCTAGATCTATGGGAGAGAACAGTGAGTATAGAGAGGGATCGAGACAGACACATCCCAGGCACTCAGGTCAGTCCGCGACTAGTGCGCCTCCCAGATTCTCAGACGGAAGGTTCAATCGCTCTTTCCAGTCAGGGCAGGGTCAGAGTTCGAGGGCCCCAAGTTCTCAGTATCAGGGAGATGTTAGTCAGAGGAGACCTCCAGTACCGCGGTGTAGCCAGTGTGGCAAATTACATTCCGGACGGTGTCGTCAGGGTTCGGATGCTTGTTATGCTTGCGGGCAAGTTGGTCACATGATGAGAAATTGCCCCTCAGCGAGGGATAGAGCTGGGACTTAGCCTACAGGTTCAGCAGCGGGTTCTTCTTCAGCACGCCCGACAACACAGACTCCTCAGACTACAGCAGGTAGAGGCAGAGGTAGAGGGGGAGCATCTACTTCAGGTGTTGTTCAGCCCCGTGTGTATGCTTTAGCTGGGCGACAGGATCTCGAGTCTTCCCCAGATGTTGTCACAGGTACCCTGACTATATTTTCCCGTGACGTATATGCTCTGATTGATCCAGGTTCTACCTTCTCATATATTACTCCGTATATTGCTGATTGTGTTGGGGTGAGACCCGAGCCAATTAAACCTTTCGAAGTATTCACTCCGGTTGGTGATCCTGTAATAGCGAGGAAAGTATATAAGAACTGTGTAGTCATTATACGTGATCGTCATACAAAGGCTGATTTGATTGAACTTGAGATGATAGATTTTGACGTAATTATGGGTATGGACTGGTTGGCATCATGCTATGCTAATGTTTGTTGCCGGACAAAGGTAGTTCGATTCAAATTTCCGGGAGAGCCCATACTCGAGTGGAAGGGTAATACAGTTTCCCCAAAGGGTAGGTTTATTTCCCACCTTAAGGCGAGAAAGATGATAGCCAAGGGTTATATTTGTCATCTAGTTCGGGTTCATGACACGGAAGTGGAAGTGCCAGCTTTCCAGTCTGTCCCGGTAGTGAATGAATTCCCAGATGTGTTTCCCGACGAGTTACCAAGCCTTCCTCCAGAAAGGGAAATCGATTTTGCTATTGATGTAGTACCCAACACCGAGCCTATTTCTATTCCTCCCTATCGAATGGCTCCACCAGAGTTGAAAGAGCTAAAGGCACAGTTGAAAGACTTACTCGAAAGGGTTTTATTAGACCCAGTTCATCACCGTGGGGAGCACCGGTCTTGTTCGTGCGAAAGAAAGATGGGTCGCTACGAATGTGTATCGATTATAGACAGTTGAACAGGGTGACTGTGAAGAACAGATATCCCCTTCCCAGAATCGACGACTTGTTCGATCAATTACAAGGTGCTAAGTGGTTTTCTAAGATAGACCTAAGATCGGGTTATCATCAAGTGAGGATCAGAGAAGAAGACATTCCCAAGACAGCCTTCAGAACGAGGTACGACCATTACGAGTTCCGAGTAATGTCGTTTGGGTTGACAAACGCCCCGGCGGTGTTCATGAATTTAATGAATAATGTGTTCAGGTCGTTCTTGGATCTTTTTGTGATAGTGTTTATCGACGATATCCTGGTATATTCTCGCACAAAGTCAGAACATGCAGATCATCTAAGAATTGTTCTTGGCGTTCTTCGAGATCGGGAATTGTATGCAAAGTTTTCGAAGTGCGAGTTTTGGCTAAAATTCGTGGCATTTCTAGGTCATGTTATTTCAGATGATGGTATCCGAGTCGACACTCAGAAAATAGAAGTTGTGAAGACTTGGCCAAGGCCTACGACACCTACAGAAGTTCGTAGTTTTCTTGGGTTAGCAGGGTATTACAGGAGATTTGTAGAGGGCTTCTCATCTATTTCAGCCCCATTGACGAAGTTAATTCAGAAGTTGGATAAATTCCAGTGGAATGATGCCTGTGAGCGTAGTTTCCAAGAGTTGAAAAACAGGTTGACCTCAGCGCCAGTGCTAACACTTCCAGAAAGGTCTGATGGCTATGTCGTATATTGTGATGCCTCCGGTGTGGGAATAGGATGCGTATTAATGCAGCATGGGAGAGTCATTGCATATGCCTCGAGACAGTTGCGAAGGCATGAACAGAATTATCCGACTCATGATCTCGAATTGGCCGCGGTTATCCACGCCTTAAAAATATGGAGGCACTACTTGTATGGTGTACGTGTTGACATCTATACGGATCACAAAAGCCTCCAATATATTTTCAAACAGAAGGAGTTGAACCTGCGGCAAAGGCGATGATTAGAATTACTAAAAGATTACGATGTGAACATTCTATATCATCCAGGGAAGGCGAATGTAGTGGCAGATGCACTTAGCCGCCGATCGATGGGTAGTTTATGTGGAGTTCCTTCGGAAAAGCAGGAAATGGTTCGTGAGCTCCATCAACTAGCAAGTCTCAGCGTACGTGCGACTGATGCAGGAGATGCAAGTATTAGCATCAATGACCCCACAGTTTCATCATTGAATCTAGAGGTGAAGGAACGGAAATATGAGGATTCCCAGCTAAGTCATTATCGAGATCTAGCTCACGAAAAAGAAAAGTCTCCATTCGAAGTTTCCATAGAAGGGGTCCTTAGATATCGGGGCAGGTTATGCGTACCGGATGTGGCAAACTTACGCCAATGGATTTTAGAGGAAGCACATTATTCCCGGTATTCTATTCATCCAGGTGCAACCAAGATGTACCACGACCTTAAGTTGCTATATTGGTGTGATGGCATGAAGCGAGACATAGCAAGGTTTGTAGCCCAATGTCCAAATTGTCAGCAAGTGAAAGCCGAACATCAAAAGCCAGGAGGTTTATTGCAAGCAATGGAAATTCCTACGTGGAAATGGGAAGGAATTAATATGGATTTTATGGTAGGATTACCCCGTACGCGAGGGAAGTATGATTCTATATGGGCGATCGTGGACATGCTCACAAAAGCAGCTCATTTTCTCCCCGTCAGGACTACGTATTCAGCGGAAGACTATGCTAAATTGTATCTCAAGGAGATTGTACGACTTCATGGTATTCCTTTGGCCATTATCACGGATAGAGGGGCGCAGTTCACAGCCAAGTTCTGGAAGTCCTTTCAAGAAGGTCTAGGTACTCGAGTTAAGCTCAACACGGCGTTCCACCCACAGACCGACGGGCAAGCCGAGCGCACTATTCAGACCCTAGAAGATATGCTACGAGCATGTGTGCTGGACTTCGGTGGTAGTTGGGACGAGCATTTGCCTCTTATTGAATTTGCCTATAATAACAGCTATCATTCCAGTATCCAAATGGCCCCGTATGAAGCCTTATATGGAAGAAAATGCAGATCTCCAATTGGATGGTTTGAAACCGGAGAAGTACAATTGATAGGCCCCGACTTGGTCCAACAAGCAGTTGAAAAGGTTAAAGTGATTCGAGACCGACTGTTAACAGCTCAAAGTCGCCAAAAGTCTTATGCGGACAACCGCCGATGGGATTTAGAATTTCAAGCTAATGATTGGGTATTCCTGAAAGTTTCACCAATGAAGGGAGTAATGAGGTTCGGCAAAAAGGGGAAATTGAGTCCAAGATACATTGGACCTTATCGAATCGTCCGCAAGGTGGGAAGAGTAGCCTATGAGTTGGACTTGCCTTCAGAGCTCGAATCTGTACACCCAGTATTCCATGTTTCGATGCTCTGCAAGTATATTGGAGACCCCACGAGGATTGTTCCGATTGATGATGTACAAGTGACAGAGAAGTTGACATACGAAGAAGTGCCCATTGCTATTTTGGATAGACAAGTACGAAGGCTTCGGAATAAAAAGGTTGCTTCAGTCAAAGTGCTATGGCGGAACAATAATCGGGAAGAAATGACTTGGGAAGCGGAGGAAAAGATGAAATCTATGTACCCCCATTTGTTCCAATCCCCAGAAGAGATTCAAAATGAGACGTCGACGATATGAGGTATGAATGTTTTAATTTTATGTTTTTGGTCGTGTGTGGCCATAAATGTGTTGATATTGTGACATAGCCCTGTGAGGCGATGATATTATGGGTCGTTGTGGTAAATTGGTAGTGCCAAATTACAAAGGGAACTCTGGAATTTTTTTTCTAGAATCCCCGAGTGTCGAACATTCGAGGACGAATGTTCCAAAAGGGGGGAAGAATGTTACACCTCGGGAATTTTTCCGTACTTGTGTGATGAGTAGAACATTGAAGGACTTGAGTGTATGGTGTTTTACTAAGTCGAGAATGGCTAATTTTGCATTTTTGGAAATAATATAGTTGCAGAAAAAAATTTCACCCAGTGGTCGTATATGGCACTATACGGCCCGTAAAGTGATTTACGGACCGTATAGTGCAATCGTCTTTCATTGCGTCAAAAATCTCAAGATTCTGTTAAGTGTTGAAATGGTTAAAGACGAACCAGAATACAGCCCGTAAACTGGTTTACGGACCGTAAACCAGGTCGTAAACCACCAGGTCCCTCAACCAAGACTTTCTGTAAATGTTGAATATGGTTAAATAAGACCCAGTTTACGGCCCGTAAACTGGTTTACGGACCGTAAACCAGGTCGTAAACTGCCATGTCCACCAACCAAACTCTCTGTTTTTGGAATGCTTAAATACGACCACAGTGGACGACCCGTAAATCAAAATACGGTCCGTAAACTGCAGTTTACGACCACTGTTCACCCGACGAGAATTCATTAAACAACAGCTTTTGAGTTATTAAAAGGAACTTAGGCCTCATTTTATTTCATTCTTCATTCATACAACTCAAGAACACTCTAGAACTCTCCAAATACTTCCTCCATAAGAATCCAAGAGAATCAAGGGAAAGCTAAAGATCAACAACACAAAACCTATGAAATCAAGTGCAAGAACACATCAAGGGATCATCTAAGTCAAGTAATTCCCAAGAAGGTGAACTAGGGTTTTGTTTAAGTGAAGAATTTCAACTCAAGGGTTGTTCAACCACTATCCAAGGTAAGTTTCATGATCATTCTATGTTGTTTGAAGTATTGAAAAGCTTAGACACTTGAAATGTAGAAGAACATAGAAATGGACCATTATTGAGTGAATAGTGCCATAAATGAATGATAGTGGGATTAAATTATGAATGTTGAAGTGTTGTGAATACAAATACGTTATAAATGATGTTTATATCATGAAACAAGTGTTAAACGCATGAAAATTCAAGGACGAGTCATAAGGCTAATTATGAGGGAAATTGGAGGAAAATGGTGGATTTTGCTAAATGTACGTAAACGACGATTGTTGATTTCGATATTGTGAGTAATGCTATGAATGTTGGGAGTTAATATAAAACATGGGAAAAATAGTATAAACAAGAGAAGCGTTGTCCGACTTCTCTTAGAATTGGCGATGCGTTCTTGTAGTTAGTATGCTAATGTTGATATGAATTCTTTATGAAGGTAACGACGCGATATTGAAGGAGAACCAGTGAGCGATATCTTAGCTAAACGACCAAGGTATGTGAGGCTAGTCCCTTCTTCCTGATGGCATGAATCTTGTAGCACGAAATTCCTATTCTCTTCATGAGTTCTTATAGTCCGAAAGGCTAAGAGTCTAACTCCTTAATGTCTATATAAGATGAGGAATACGATATGATGATGCTAGTATAATGATGATGTTAATTATCGCTTACACTCACCTTATGTACTAGTTCCTTCAAGGTGAGGCAGAGTATCAATAGTTGTTCCATAATGGAATCGGGGGATCACGACCTTACGTCACCCCGATAGAATAAAGTTGATCTTGAGCCTTATGCATGTATTACAATGAGATAAGTATTTTATGATGAGTATATTATTATTATGAGCATTTTATGATAATCATGACATGAGAATTTCACACCGTGCCTAGTTGGCCGGGCAGTCACCGCCAAGGCGGGCAGCTATACGGATACACCATGACCTTCGGGCATGGGCAGACACCACTAGTGGGCGGCATGAGATGGTACCCCGGACGCGGGAGGCCTGGACGCGGGAGGCCTGGACGCGGGCTAATATTATTGATTATCACACCGTTCCGACATAGACGGGCAGCTTGCATATGATGTATATATGTTATGAGGATGAGTATGAGTAAGATGGCACGCATGATTTCCTTTATGATTATCAGACAGATCCAGATATTTCACGTTGATGTTATCACTATGTTGTTGATGTTTTCTTTCATTGTTTATGATTCTCATACTCAGTACAACATTCGTACTGACGTCCTCTCTTCGGACGCTGTGTTCATGCCCACAGGTAGACAGAGAGGAGAGCTTGGCCCAGATCCTCAGTAGCAGTCAGCTGGTTGAAAGCACTCCATTGTCCGGAGGTGCTTAGGATTATCCTTTTGGTATATATGTATATTTTGGGCACGACGGAGTCTTGTTCCGTCCATATATTTACAGTATGTTAGTAGAGGCTCGTAGATACGCAGTGTGGGTTAGATGGTCTCACAAGACGTTTCCATATGCATGTATATTATTTTGATGGCCGAAAGGCAATTGTATATAAAGTATTTATGTTTGTTTAATTATGATTTTCCTACAACTGGTATGTAAATTGATAAAAGAATATTAAATGAGCAAGATAAGTAGTAGAGTGAGGGGTGCTCGGTAACTAGCTGCGGGTACCCGTTGCGGCCCCTAACTGGGTCGTGACAATATATATATGTATGTATGTATGTATGTATCATACCCGACCATGAAGGTTCGGTGCTTCACATACCCGGCCATGACAAGGCTCGCTGTTATACATACCTGGCCCTACCAAGGCTCAGTGTTATCCGTACCCAACTGCAGAGGTGCGCGCGATAAGTACCATACCCGGCCATATAAGCTCGGTGTTATATAATAGTCGTACATACTTAGACATGTATACATAAGAGTCCATAAGTATCATCAACATCATTTCCATCATCGTTTTCGTTATGTCTATCCTTAAAGGATCAACTATGATATAAGAGAGGTAATAGTATAGTGAAAGTATTGAGAATCATGAGCTTTGGTAATCTTAGAGATAGAGTCATTTAGAAGACATTATGGAACTCATGAGAGGGTATATAGAAAAGGAACCATGCCTTAATGAAAGAAGGGTTAGCCTTACATACCTCTTTGTCTCCTTAAGTACTTAATGTTCATCGTCGAAGCTTGAACAATGTACATTTAGAAGGATTCATACCATGGTTAAGCCTTAATGATACTCTTAAATTCAAATTAGAATAATTCATGATCTAAGGAAAATTGAGCAGGATTTCTCCTATTCCGTCAACTTCCACCATATTACAAAACAACTCCCAATAACCTCAATAACATCCACAATATCATAATCAAGTAATCACATTCCATTAAGCCTTCAAAATTCATCCTTATGTTCAACTTATACTAACAACTTCACACCCATTCTTAGCACATTTTCATACAATGCTTCCTCATCACTATTACTACCTTCCATAACAAGATTATATCCATATTATACTAAGAATCATGACTCAAGTGATCTTACTACTCAAAACATCATAAAAGTTACATTTAGCTCTCATTTCCTACTTTCTTCTTCTACCCAAGTTGTTCAACAACCAAGAATCCATGATAACATGAAATAAGCATGAAAAATAACCTTTTATCTCATGGAAATGAGATTTGGAGCATCCATCAACTTATGTGAAAACCTTAGCTTCAATACCCAATAATCTCTTGTAGTCTACTAACCCTAGCAAGACTTCTACCACATGGGTACCTTGATTCTTGCCTCTTGATCTTTGTTTTCTCTTGGGTTGGAGTGGAATATGCTTGGAGAAGGGTTTGGAGATCTCAAGAATTGTGGAATATGAAAAATGAAATAAAGAACAAGGGCCATCTATTTATACAAAAAAAAATAAAAAATCTACCCGATGGACTTATACGGAACACTTATACGGTCCGTATAATATTATACAGTCCGTATAACTGGACCGTATAACACCACCAAGAAAATGACCCTTTCTGTAAAGGTCATGTTATACGGACCCTCCTTATACGGACCGTATAAAGTTATAGGACCGTATAAGTGGTCGTATAACTCCCAGTTACCTGAAACTTTCTCTCGTTGATTCGTTTAACTTCCAATCCTCGTGGAACCTTCTTGGAACTTACATAATACTTCATTAACAATAATATAGGCCCTATATCAGCCCCTCAAGACATCACCAAATAAATATTAGCTCAATTATAGCGAAAACCTTTCCGAACACGACTTATATTTCACTTCCTTCAACAAATTAAATTTCACATATTCGTATGACTTCAAAATCTTATGGTGCGCACTTTAAGCTATCTAATACGTCCCTTAATCTCGTAAGGATTTCATAATCACCTTAAGCTCACATTAGCCTATCCACAATTCTCAAAAAATGATGGCTGGGACAGCCTGAAAATTTTGTTTCATTCTCTCTGTAACTGGTGTTGTCCACCATTTCACTATCCTTTGTTGTAATGGCAAATCCTCGATGTTCATACTTGCAAATGAAGAAAAATAGGACCAAGTTCTGTTAGCTGAGTAAGATGTGGCAAGAAAATGTTGGGTTATCTCCTCCAAAGGATTTGAACAACACCAACATTTGGATGCCATATTGTATTGCATTTTCTTTAGAACATCATCCACAGGTATTCTGTATTTTCAGCATCTGCATAAGAAAAAGGAGATCTTGAAAGGAAGTCCCTTTATCAACATGTACTTATAAGCCTCCATTCATTGTCCTCTCAAGATAATTTACACCCAAGCTGATTTAACAGTAAACTCTCCTTTAGTATCCAGAATCCACCATGGTTTATCCCTTCCCCTTGTCTCATTTGCTAGTTTGACTGTATAAAGAACATGTTGAACAATGTCCACTGGTAATAAATTGGCCAACCTCTCCTCATTCCATTGTCCCTCCACCACTAATTCTAAAACATTTTGAACAGTGTCATCATATCTCTCCACTAAGTAGTATAGAGCTCCCATTCCTGTCCAGTTATCAAACCAAAATTTTGAATTACCCATTACTATTTGCCACTAAATTTGATGTTCAACTAAATCTCTAGCTTGAAGCATCTTCTTCCATGGTACTATCATAGGGTTTTCCTTTCTACAATATTTATTGATCAAGAAAGCACTCCATAAGGAAGGCTTAGTCATCAAATTCCACCAAATCTTGCAAAATAATACAAAAGATACATCATGTAAGGATCTAAACCCCAAACCCCTTTCAATTTCTGGCACACAAAGTTTATTCCAAGAGACCCAATGCCTACTCTTTCCTCCCACAGTGTTGCTCCAAAATAATTGAGCAACCATTTTATGCATTTGGTTAATGACACCTATTGGAGGGGGGGGGGGGGGGGGGGGTTAACTGCTGATAAAAGGTGTATTGGCATTCTTTGTAAACCATTTTTATAAGAATAGCTCTACCTCCAAATGATAACATCTTTCCTTTCCAACTCTGAAGCCTATTCATTATTTTCATCAAAATGCTAATGAAAAGATCATTCCTCCTCGTACTATGATAAATAGGGAAACCTAGGTAGGTAAAAGGAAAATCCTTTTTGCCAATTCCTATCATTATTTCCAATGTAATGCTTACATCATTAGGCACATTCTTTTGCATGTAAATAGCACTCTCCGCCTTATTAATCTTCTGTCCTAATATTGATTCATATTTCTTTTAAACTTCCATAATCAGCTGTAAGGATAACACATATGTTGATGAGAAAATGATCATGTCATCAGCATAGGCTAGATGGTTAACCTTAGGACTCCATTTAGGCATCTCATACCTTTTAAACTGTGGAACCTAAGGCAAAGCATTGAGATTTCTTGTCAAAACCTCAGCAGTGAAAATAAATAGAGTAGGAGACAAAGGATCCCCTTGTTTGACCCCTCTAGAAGATTGAAAGAATCCCTGTTGTTTCCTATTAATTAGAACTGAATACCAATTTCTACAAACCAATCTGAACACCATGTCTATTAATCTCTCAGAAAAAACCTAGAGTTCTAAAAAGATTGGTGAAAAACAACCAAGACACCCTATGTAATGACCCGTTTGGTTTTTATAGTGTTTTGACCTATTTCACCTTGTTGACCCTTCCCTAGAGTCCCGGTATTACGATCTATGACTTAGTGAAGTCACTGGGTTGGTTCCCACAAGGTTCGAGCGTAAATTGAGTCATTGATGGAGAAGCTAGTTAAGTTAATGAGTTAGAGTTGATGTTACACCTCGGAAATTTTCCGTTGGTACGCAAGTAAATGGACTAATGATGTGTGCGAGGAGTGTTAGTGTATAATGTTTCATGATCAAGGTGCGTAAATGGACGAGAATGATTAGAATGAAAAGTCGAGAAATGAGAAAAATTGAAAGTTGGAAAAACTGCCCAGTGATCGTATAGTGCAAAATACGGACCGTAAAGTGCAATACGGTCCGTAAACTTAACGTCGTAAACTGGCATGTCCAACTTCAACTTTCTGCCAGCTGAGGAAATGGCTAAAATACGACCTGGTGGACGGATCGTAAAGTGATTTACGGCCCGTAAACCATGGTCGTAAATCACCATGCATGCAGGCCAAAGTTTCTGGTTCTGCTTAAGCTTAAAAACGACCACGAGGGACGGTCCGTAAACTGAAATACGGACCGTAAACCTCCATGGACGACCACTGTTCACCCAGCACAGATTTTTTAATTCATTAAATATGAGGATCAAGACTTGTCTTATTTCATTTACAACATTACACCACTTCTCTCTACATTTATTTTATGAGTTTTCAAGGATTATAAGTCATCCATAACATTAAGACAAGTAAATCAAGGATAAGGGAATCATCAAGGATCATCCAAGTCAAGAAATCCAAATGGAGAAAAACTAGGGTTTTGCTCAAAGAAGAATATTATCAACCAAAGCTTGTTCCTACAACTTCTAAGGTAAGATTCGTGATTTTTATAAGATGTTTGAGGTATTGGAGAATTACAATACATGGATTGTAGAAAATGTGGTCAACTAGGTCATGAATGATGAATAGTGACATTTTGAGAAATAGTTTTAATTGAGTTATTAATGTTGTTGTGTTGTGATATGAATGTGTTATAAATTGTATTAAGATCATGAACTAAACACTTTAGACGAATGGACGAAGATGGGTGTTATAATCATGAATGTGGGAGAATTAGAGGCAAATTGAGGAATTCTAGATAATGTGGATAATGTGAATGACTAATGGCCATTGTTATGATATTAATGAAGGTATAAACGCTAGCATTGGAAGGGAACGTGCAAGTGTTGAATAGTTCGACGGAAAAGTATGTAAGGCTAACCCTTCTTTCATAAGGCATGGTTCTTGGCCAAATTCCTAAATTCCTCTATATGAGTATGTTGTCTTCACATGGTTGATATTCCGAGCTCATAAGCTCACGACCCTTGATATGTACTATGCTTATACTACGTTCCTCGTATGACGAGTAAGTCTATAATGTAAATGTAACGATAATGATGAGGATAGTAATGATGATGAGAGTAAAATGAGACTAGAGATGCTTCCGAGCTACGATATATGTGTATGTGTGCCTATGAAGGGCTATAATAAGACCCCGAGCTTATGATGCCGGGTAAGACTATATGTATATGACTATGTATAAAGTATGTATACGATTACGAAACGCGCGCACACCTCTGCAGAGAGTACGGATAACCCTGATGCCTTGGTAGGGCCAGGTATGTATGACCTTGAGCCTTGGTTGGCCAAGTATGTATAAGACACCGATCCCATGAGGTCGGGTATGCTATGTAAATGCTATGTATATGAAATGACTATGTATATAATATGAATATGAATGTGAAAAGACTATGTATAGGAGTACGAATAAGGACATGTATAAGAATATGAGCACAAGTATGGTACGAGTATTTTTATGGGACACGAACGACGATGTATGCAAGTAAGCGACATGATGATGATATTACTGTCTCCCCTCCTATGATATCTATTATGCTTCTATATTGATGTTGATCATGCTTTACATACTCAGTACATTCTTCGTACTGACGTCCTTTTGTTTGTGGACGCTGCGTCATGCCCGCAGGTGCGTAGGGAGACAGATTTCATCCTTAGCTGCCTATTCGGAGATTTCATAAAGAGCTCCATTTCCTTCAGAGCCATATCTTTTGGGTACTCATTCTTTTGTGTATATAATTATGGGCATGGTCCTGTCCCGCTAATGTGATATGTTATACTCTTAGAGGCTCGTAGACATGTGTGTGTGTGGGTAGATGTGTTTGGCCTTGTCGGCCTATGTTTTGTATATCATTTTGTAGGCCACGTTGGCCCATGTATATTGATGTGGCATAAATGCCTATGATGATATAAATGTGCGGTTGTCCATATGGGACTAGTTGACGAATGAATGAAAATGCATGTATAATTATGTGGCTCACCTAGATGTAAGTATAAGAGTAAGCTAAGAGGGTGCTCGGGTGGGTTAGCACCGGGTGCTCGTCGCGGCCCCGAGTCGGGTCATGAAAAAAGTGGTATCAGAGCAGTTCAGTCCGAGGATGTGTCTACTAGCCGTGTCTAGTAGAGTCTTGGCTATGAGTGTGTTGCGCGCCACACTTATAAACGAGAAGCTGCGGACATTTTAGGAATATATGACCTTCTTTCTTCATAAGAATCGTGCGATAGAGCTATGATGTAAGAAATTCCTGTTCCTAAATCGTGTGTTGTGTATTTCAGAGATGCCTAAAAAGAAAAAAGCTACAGCAGCCCAAAAGGGCAAGACGGTGGCAGAAAAGCGGGCTGAAAGAGCACCGCCACCTGTAGTAGAGGAAGATGAGTCCCAGAGTGCGGCTCAATCTCTGTCCTCCCAGACAGTGCCTATTACTGAGGAGCACGTGGGAGCCTCAGCCCCAGCTCCAGCTCCTCCACCGAATGCTTCGGGCCAATATGTGAGAGAGGCCATTAACTTGTTGACTCAGTTGGATGCAGCCCAGACTCAGAGGCCAAACGCAGGGCAAGGTGACAGGACTGTTAGTGCAAGGGCCCGTGACTTCATTGCTTTGAAACCCCCGGAATTCTTTGGGTCGAAACCGGAGGAGGATCCCTAGGACTTTATTGATGGTATGCTAAGGACGCTCCGGTTGATACATGCTTCAGACACCGAATCGCTGGAGCTAGCGTCATACAGATTGAGGGATGTCTCAATCCAGTGGTATACAGTTTGGATGGCTTCGCGGGGAGCCAATGCACCTCCGCCGGTATGGCAAGAGTTTGTCGATGCTTTTCTCCGTCACTACATGCCTCCAAAAGTTCGGCGAGCTAGGGCCGATAAATTCTTGAATCTGAGGCAAGGTAGCATGAGTGCTACAGAGTATAGTCTCCGCTTCAATTCCTTGGCTAAGTATGCTTCGGCCATGGTAGCGGATATGGGCGATCGGGTGCACCGGTTTGTGAAAGGCCTAGGGCAACATTTGATGGATAAATGTTTGACTGCGTCCCTTCAGGATGGCATGGATATTGCACGCATTCAGGCACATGCTCAGGAATTAGAGGAACACCTACAGCAGCGGAGAAATGAACGTGAGCAGGATAGGGCCATAACAAGAGGGCCAGACCTTCGGGTTCGAGGAGCGAGACCAGGGGCGGACACAGACAGCAGTTTCCCAGCCATTCAATCTATTCTATGACCAGTACACCTCCACAGTTCACGGGGCAGAGATTTGACAGATGTACTCGTTCCGAGCCGAGTCAGGGTTATTCGGGGTCTCAGTTTAGAGGTGATTCAGGCCAACCAAGGCCACCCGTACCACGATGTTCTCAATGTGGAAAGTTGCATTGGGGTCAGTGCCGATCAGGTTCAGACGCTTGCTATTCATGTGGTCGGCCAGTCCATATTATGCGTGATTACCCCTCAGTACAGGGTAGAGGTAGGACCCAGCCATCAGGGTCGGTAGCCGAATCTTCGGCATCTGTACGCCCTGCGGGGCCAGGTTCACATGCGCCAGTCGGCCATGGTAGGGGTAGAGGTAGAGCTCCCAGTACTAGCGGTCCTCAGCACCGTATTTATGCTTTGGCTGGACGCCAAGATCTTGATACTTCTCCTGATGTGGTCACAGGTATATTATCGGTATTCTCTCATGATGTATATGCTTTGATTGATCCGGGCTCCACATTATCATATGTTACTCCATATATTGCGGGTCGATTTATAATTGAGCCGGAGTCTATCAAACCTTTTGAGGTGTCTACACCCGTGGGTGAATCGGTAATAGCTAGCCGCGTATATAGGAATTGTGTGATTGTGATTTGTGATCGTCGTACCATGATTGATTTGCATGAGCTAGAAATGGTAGATTTTGACGTTATTATGGGCATGGATTGGTTGGCTTCTTGTTATGCCAATGTTGATTGCCGAATGAAGATGGTTCGTTTCCAGTTTCCGGGAGAACCAGTCTTAGAATGGAAAGGGAATTCGGCATCACCAAAAGGTAGGTTTATTTCCTATCTAAAGGCAAGGAAGATGATCACGAAAGGGTGTATTTATCACCTAGTGCGAGTTCAAGATGTAGAAGGTGAGTCGCCGACTCTTCAGTCAGTTCCGGTAGTGAACGAATTTCCGGATGTGTTCCCAGAAGAGCTTCCAGGCCTTCCTCCCAAGTGAGATATCGATTTTGCGATTGATGTGTTGCCAAACACTAAACCCATATCTATTCCTCCCTATAGGATGGCACCCGCTGAGTTGAAAGAGTTGAAGGAGCAATTAAAAGACTTGCTTGAAAAAGGCTTCATTAGGCCTAGTTCATCCCCGTGGGGAGCACCCGTATTGTTCGTCCGGAAGAAGGATGGCTCTTTGAGAATGTGCATTGATTATCGACAATTGAATAAAGTGACAATTAAGAACAAGTATCCCCTCCCGAGGATTGATGATTTATTTGATCAATTGCAAGGTGCCAAATGGTTTTCAAAGATTGATTTGAGGTCCGGGTATCACCAAGTAAGAGTTAGGGAGAAGGATATCCCTAAGACAGCTTTTAGAACAAGATATGGCCATTTCGAGTTCCGAGTAATGTCGTTTGGGCTAACTAATGCACCGGCAGTGTTTATGGACTTAATGAACAATGTATTCAGGCCTTTTCTGGATTTATTCGTGATTGTATTCATCGATGATATCCTAGTGTATTCTAGATCCGAGGCAGAACATGCGGATCACTTGCGTGTTGTCCTTGGAGTTCTTCGAACTCGAGAGTTATTCACGAAATTTTCCAAATGCGAGTTTTGGTTGAACTCAGTGGCATTTCTGGGCCACATTGTAGCAGCTGACGGTATTCGAGTGGATAGCCAAAAGATTGAGGCCATGAAGACCTGGCCAAGGCCCACGACCCCTACGGAGGTTCGTAGCTTTTTGGGCTTAGCCGGTTATTACAGAAGATTTGTTGAGGGTTTCTCTTCTATTTCTGCACCGCTCACCAAGTTGACTCAGAAGTCAGCTAAGTTTCAATGGACAGATGCTTGCGAGCGTAGTTTCCAAGAGTTGAAAGACCGACTGACTTCAGCCCCAGTCTTGACACTTCCAGAGGGATTGGAAGGATATGTTATTTATTGTGATGCTTCAGGTGTCGGGCTAGGTTGTGTATTGATGCAAAATGGTAAGGTGATTGCGTATGCTTCTAGACAATTACGGAAACATGAGCAGAATTATCCTACCCATGACTTAGAATTGGCCGCGGTGGTCCATGCTTTAAAGATATGGAGACATTACTTATATGGTGTCCACGTGGATATTTACACAGATCATAAGAGTCTCCAGTACATCTTCAAGCAGAAAGAGTTGAATTTGCGGCAACAACGATGGCTAGAGTTGCTAAAAGACTATGATGTTGAAATCTTATACCACCCCGGAAAGGCAAATGTTGTGGCTGATGCTCTTAGCCGTAGGTCGATGGGAAGTCTAAGTGAGGTACGACCAGAAAAAAGAAAGAGATGGCCCGTGATCTTCAGCAGTTAGCTAGCCTAGGAGTCCGAGTGGTGGACTCAGGTAGCAGCGGAGCTGATATTCAGAATTCAGCAGTTGCATCGTTAGTAGCGGAAGTAAAAGAGCGACAATATGAGGATCCCATGCTAATGCAGTACAGAGATACACTCCCTCAGAAGGAGGGGTCATCATTTGACATGTCGGAAGACGGAGTTCTCCGATGTCGAGGCAGGTTATGTGTCCCTGATATGGCAGGTCTACGCCATCAGATTTTGAGATAAGCTCATTGTTCCCGTTACTCCGTTCACCCCGGAGCGACGAAAATGTATCATGATCTTAAGACTATATATTGGTGGAATGGGATGAAGAAAGACGTAGCAGAATTCGTAGCTCAGTGTCCTAATTGCCAACAAGTGAAGATAGAACACCAAAAGTCGGGTGGCTTATTGCAAGCTATAGAAATCCCAACTTGGAAGTGGGAAGTGATTAATATGGATTTCATTACAGGGTTACCCCGTTCTCGACGTAAGTATGATTCCATATGGGTGATTGTGGATAGACTCACAAAGTCAGCTCATTTCTTACCGGTCAGGACGACCTATGTGGCGGAAGATTATGCCAAGCTTTATCTTAAAGAGATAGTGAGACTTCATGGCGTTCCGGTATCTATTATCTCCGATAGAGGAACTCAGTTTACAGCCAAGTTTTGGGGGTCTTTCCAAGAAGGTTTAGGGACCCAAGTGCGCCTAAGCACGGCGTTTCACCCACAGACCGATGGGCAAGCTGAACGTACTATTCAGACTCTTGAAGATATGTTACGGGCATGTATGATAGATTTTGGAGGAAATTGGGATGACCATTTGCCACTCATTGAGTTTGCTTACAATAACAGTTATCATTCCAGCATTCAAATGGCACCGTATGAAGCTCTATATGGGCGAAAGTGTAGATCCCCAATTGGGTGGTTTGAAACCGGAGAAGCTAAGTTGATAGGGCCAGACTTGGTCCAGCAAGCAATAGAGAAAGTTAAGCTCATACAAGATCGGTTGCTAGCGGCTCAAAGTCGTCAGAAGTCCTATGCGGATTATCGTCGAAGTGACTTAGAGTTCGAAGTGAAAGATTGGGTATTCTTGAAAGTGTCGCCGATGAAGGGCGTGATGAGATTCGCAAAAAGGGGAAGCTCAGTCCCCGGTATATTGGGCCATACGAAATTGTGCGCAAAATAGGCAAGGTGGCCTATGAGCTAGATCTACTTCCAGATTTGGAGTCAGTCCATCCAGTATTTCATATCTCGATGCTTCGGAAGTGTGTTGGAGATCCTACAAGGATCGTCCCAGTGAATGATATTCAAGTGACAGAAAACTTAACTTATGATGAAATACCCATTGCCATATTAGATAGGCAAGTACGGAGGCATAAAAACAAAGAAGTGGCCTCAATTAAAGTTCTGTGGAGAAATAACAATCGAGAGGAAATGACATGGGAAGCAGAAGAGAATATACGATCCAAATACCCACATTTATTTCAGTCCTCGGAAGAAGTCGAAGATGAGACGTCAAAATCATAAGGTATGCATGTTTTCCCTTTTATACATTCAGGTCGTGTGTGGCCAAATTTCTAGTGTTGTTGTATTGTTGCCTTGTGAGGCATTGTTATTGTAGGCTGTTGTGACAGGGTGGTAGTGCCACATTACAGAGGAAACTCTGGTGAAATGTTTATAGAATTCCCCAAGCCTTTAACATTCGAGGACGAATGTTCCTAAGGGGGGTAGAATGTTACACCTCGGAAATAATGATGAACTAATGATGTGTGCGAGGAGTGTTAGTGTATAATGTTTCATGATCAAGGTGCGTAAATGGACGAGAATGATTAGAATGAAAAGTCGAGAAATGAGAAAAATTGAAAGTTGGCAAAACTGCCCAGTGGTCGTACAGTGCAAAATACGGACCGTAAAGTGCAATACGGTCCGTAAACTTGACGTCGTAAACTGGCATGTCCAACTTCAACTTTCTGCCAGCTGAGGAAATGGCTAAAATACGACCTGGTGGACGGACCGTAAAGTGATTTACGGCCCGTAAACCATGGTCGTAAATCACCATGCATGCAGGCCAAAGTTTCTGGTTCTGCTTAAGCTTAAAAACGACCACGAGGGACGGTCCGTAAACTGAAATACGGACCGTAAACCTCCATGGACGACCACTGTTCACCCAGCACAGATTTTTTAATTCATTAAATATGAGGATCAAGACTTGTCTCATTTCATTTACAACATTACACCACTTCTCTCTACATATATTTTATGAGTTTTCAAGGATTATAAGTCATCCATAACATTAAGACAAGTAAATCAAGGATAAGGGAATCATCAAGGATCATCCAAGTCAAGAAATCCAAATGGAGAAAAACTAGGGTTTTGCTAAAAGAAGAGTATTATCAACCAAAGCTTGTTCCTACAGCTTCTAAGGTAAGATTCATGATTTTTACAAGATGTTTGAGGTATTGGAGAATTAAAATACATGGATTGTAGAAAATGTGATCAACTAGGTCATGAATGATGAATAGTGACATTTTGAGAAGTAGTTTGAATTGAGTTATGAATGTTGTTGTGTTGTGATATGAATGTGTAATAAATGGTATTAAGATCATGAACTAAACACTTTAGACGAATGGACGAAGATGGGTGTTATAATCATGAATGTGGGAGAATTACAGGCAAATTGAGGAATTTTAGATAATGTGGATAATGTGAATGACTAATGGCCATTGTTATGATATTAATGAAGGTATAAACGCTAGCATTGGAAGGGAACGTGCAAGTGTAGAATAGTTCGACGGAAAGGTATGTAAGGCTAACCCTTCTTTCATAAGGCATGGTTCTTGGCCAAATTCCTAAATTCCTCTATATGAGTATGTTGTCTTCACATGGTTGACATTCCGAGCTCATAAGCTCACGACCCTTGATATGTACTATGCTTATACTACGTTCCTCGTATGACGAGTAAGTCTATAATGTAAATGTAACGATAATGATGAGGATAGTACTGATGAGAGTAAAATGATAGTAGAGATGCTTACGAGCTATGATATATGTGTATGTGTGCCTATGAAGGGCTATAATAAGACCCCGAGCTTATGATGCCGGGTAAGACTATATGTATATGACTATGTATAAAGTATGTATACGATTACGAAACGCGCGCACACCTCTGCAGAGGGTACGAATAACCCTGATGCCTTGGTAGGGCCAGGTATGTATGACCTTGAGCCTTGGTTGGCCAAGTATGTATAAGACACCGATCCCATGAGGTCGGGTATGCTATGTAAATGCTCTGTATATGAAATGACTATGTATATAATATGAATATGAATGTGAAAAGACTATGTATAGGAGTACGAATAAGGACATGTATACGAATATGAGCACAAGTATGGTACGAGTATTTTTATGGGACACGAACGACGATGTATGCAAGTAAGCGACATGATGATGATATTACTGTCTCCCCTCCTATGCTATCTTCATATGATATCTATTATGCTTCTATATTGATGTTGATCATGCTTTACATACTCAGTACATTCTTCGTACTGACGTCCTTTTGTTTGTGGACGCTGCGTTATGCCCGCAGGTGCGTAGGGAGACAGATTTGATCCTTAGCTGCCTATTCGGAGATTTCATAGAGAGCTCCATTTCCTTCGGAGCCATATCTTTTGGGTACTCATTCTTTTGTGTATATAATTATGGGCATAGCGGGGTCCTGTCCCGCTAATGTGATATGTTATACTCTTAGAGGCTCGTAGACATGTGTGTGTGTGGGTAGATGTGTTTGGCCTTGTCGGCCTATGTTTTGTATATCATTTTATCGGCCACGTTGGCCCATGTATATTGATGTGGCATAAATGCCTATGATGATATAAATGTGTGGTTGTCCATATGGGACTAGTTGACGAATGAATGGAAATGCATGTATAATTATGTGGCTCACCTAGATGTAAGTATAAGAGTAAGCTAAGAGGGTGCTCGGGTGGGTTAGCACCGGGTGCTCGTCGCGGCCCCGAGTCGGGTCGTGACAGTTGACCACGGTCAACGCCAGGTTAGGATAACCCCGTGTCAATGTTTTTGAAATTCCAATGAGTTAGTATGATGATTTTGAACTTGTCCAAAAGTTTTGGTGAGGTTTCGAAGAGTTTCAGATGGGTTTGGGTTTTGTCGCGCTCGTATTCAATGTTTTCACCGTAGGTCTTTTGATAGAAAGGTATCCATATTTATCAAACGGCCTTTATTTTTTGTGAGGTTTGAACCATTAGATCCGTAACGTAATTACGAAGTTATACTAAAACGAATTGTCGTGTTTCGCCTCCGTATAGGGAGTTATGCCCTTTTTCGTTCGGGCTGTTCTAGCAGGTCCGCTACATGGCCTCTATAACGGGTCAGCTGCAGTGAACCACTGACCGCTGCAGTGACCGACAGGGGCAGAAGGGATGTTTACACCTCAACTCCGAACAATTACCCACAAGACCCCACAGTCAATTTTCAAGAGAGAAAGAGGCAAACTTCATTCCATTCTTTGGTGCAAGCATCTTGGAGGGTAAGTCCCCACCTTTATTTGTTCCTTTTCCTTTCTTCTTCAAGTCCATGATTATTTTAAGGTCCATCAATGGTGGGTGGAAATCCTAGAACCCTAGAATTAGTAAACCCTTAAAAAATTGGTGGGTTATTGATTTTGTTGTTGATTAATCATCTAGGGGTATATCTGTATCACTTTATAGAAAGGGAATTTCATTTCTTATGGTTGAAATTACATGTTGAGACTTAGGGTTCTAATAAAAATGGAAATTTTGTCCTAAAATCTATTTGAAAGGGTAAATTGACTAGAAACTCATGAATTGAAGGTTAATGATTGCAGAGATAGAAGTTATGATAAATTCACCATTAAATGATGGTTTCATCCATTGAAAAGGGTAGAAGTAAGTGGGTCTTCTTCCCCAAAATGTTTTCCTTGTTTAAATACATGGTTTGTTGCTTACTTAGCATTATATTGTTAGACTTTGACCATTATGAGGCGCTTCGAAAATAGAAGACTCATGTGGAGTAGTTCGTGGCTCATGTTCTTCATTCGAGGTAAGTTGAGGCTTACTTTAGTTAGACTTTGATTAGCGAACCGTATGTATTGTGTAGAATTGATAGGAGAAAGCATGATTAGGTCTTCGAACATGGTGTTTTGATTGGATATTAGCTAGGTTGGTATGACATTTGATGTTGTAGGCTCATCGCCATTACTTTATGTACTAAAATATGAGGTGTAGTTGTATTCATACTGTGGCGATTCGGGATGGATTTCTATTAGGTTGATTGTTGTTGATGGTGGCTTGTTGCCCTGTTATTGTGATTAGACTTATTACCTAAATTTGACGTGATGTACTCAGTTCTCTGCTATTGTGATACATATCATCGGAGAAAGGAAGGATAATGAGTTTAGACTTGAATTGTGATATAAACTTATGACAGTACGTAGATGAAAAATTGATGAATGATTTACTGTTGACGATAATATATAGAAAAATTGAGCATCTTGGTGATACAACACTTAATTGTGAGGCGTAATTGCTATATGTGGAAGTAAAGAGGGATATAGACTCTTATGTTTGTTGAGACAGTTTGTATGATTCATTTCATGGTTGAGTTTATCTAAGTCTTGATATGACTTGTGGCTATGTGATTTGTACCTACACTATTGCTTTATTGATTTGCATTGATTTACCATGTTTACCCTCATTTATGCATTCATACATACATACATAATGGAAGTGGTTCGGAAACGATTCATCGAAGACTTGTGGCATGATGCCTTTTGTTTGACATCGTTCTTGCTAATTGTTCATAGTCCATACATGCTAATGAACTGGATTACGTTAAGACATACATTGTGAAGTGAAATTAGTGAAGAAGTTAATAAACTCTTCTTGTTGAACGTGTGATACTATTTGATACATGGTACTTGATAATCTCTCATTAAAAGTGATGTGACAACATATATATATATATATATATATATATATATATATATATATATATATATATATATATATATATATATCTGTGTGTGTGTGTGTATGAAAAGGTGCATTTGTCCGGGGGTGAGAATGTGGCCTAATTGTGAGCTCGTGGTCCGATATTCATTTCGGAATGAGAGGTACTCGGGTCCAAGGAGTGATTCCGTAACGAGAGGTACTCAGGTCCGAGGAATGGATCTGAAATGAGTGGTGCATGGACACCATGGGTCCCCTGCAGGTCATGACTACTGGGCAATGACACCAGTTAGCATGTATGTAGAGTGTGTGGTTGATCATTGCGTCGCATTGCATTGTATTGCTTTTTATACCTTCATATCTTCATACTGACATGTTTTCATTCCATCACATATGTATTGTTCATCTCTTATAATTGTGTTGTACGATCTGAGGGGTTCTGATCGTTTATCAAGGTGTTGGTGTAAGAACTGCATTAGTATATGCTCGATGGTTCTTATTTTGGTACGAATGTTGAATGCCTATGGTGATATAAATATGACCATTGACTGAGTTAAATTGTGGATTAGTGACTCTACCTAGGAACGGACTTGTGATTATTAGGTGAGAGTATTGAGACTTGACAGACTTGTGGTTTTGTCACGACCCGATTCGGGGCCGCGACGAGCACCCGGTGCTAACCCACCCGAGCACCCTCTTAGCTTACTCTTATACTTACATCTAGGTGATCCCCATAATCATACATGCATTTCCATTCATTCGTCAACTAGTCCCATATGGACAACCGCACATTTATATCATCATAGGCATTCATGCCACATCAATATACATGGGCCAACGTGGCCGACAAAATGATATACAAAACATAGGCCGACAAGGCCAAACACATCTACCCACACACACACATGTCTACGAGCCTCTAAGAGTATAACATATCACATTAGCGGGACAGGACCCCGCTATGCCCATAATTATATACACAAAAGATTGAGTACCCAAAAGATATGGCTCCGAAGGAAATGGAGCTCTCTATGAAATCTCCGAATAAGCAGCTAAGTATCAAATCTGTCTCCCTGCGCACCTGCGGGCATGACGCAGCGTCCACAAACAAAAGGACGTTAGTACGAAGAATGTACTGAGTATGTAAAGCATGATCAACATCAATATAGAAGCATAATAGATATCATATGAAGATAGCATAGGAGGGGAGACAGTAATATCATCATCATGTCGCTTACTTGCATACACCGTCGTTCGTATCCCATAATAATACTCGTACCATACTTGTGCTCATATTCGTATACATGTCCTTATTCGTATTCCTATACATAGTATTTTCACATTCATATTCATATTATATACATAGTCATTTCATATACATAGCATTACATAGCATACCCGACCTCATGGGATCGGTGTCTTATACATACTTGGCCAACCAAGGCTCAAGGTCATACATACCTGGCCCTACCAAGGCATCAGGGTTATCCGTACCCTCTGCAGAGGTGTGCGCGCGTTACGTAATCGTATACATACTTTATACATAATCATATACATATATATATATCCTACCCGGCGTTATAAGCTCGGGGTATCATTATAGTCCTTCATAGGCACATATACATACATCATAGCTCGTAAGCATCTTTAATCTCATTTTACTCTCATCATCATTTCTATCCTCATCACTATCGTTACATCTACATTATGGACTTACTCGTCAAGCGAGGAACATAGTAAAATCATAGTACATATCAAGGGTCGTGAGCTTATGAGCTCGGAATGCCAACCATGTGGAGACAACATACTCATATAGAGGAATTTAGGAATTTGGCCAAGAACCATGCCTTATGAAAGAAGGGTTAGCCTTACATACCTTTCCGTCGAACTATTCTACACTTGCACGTTCCCTTCCAATGCTAGCGTTTATACCTTCATTAATGTCATAACAATGGCCATTAGTCATTCACATTAACCACATTATCTAGATTCCTCAATTTGCCTCTAATTCACCCACATTCATGATTATAACACCCATCTTCGTCCATTTGTCTAAAGTGTTTAGTTCATGATCTTAATACCATTTATAACACATTCATATCACAACACAACAACATTCATAACTCAATTCAAACTATTTCTCAAAATGTCACTATTCATCATTCATGACCTAGTTGACCACATTTTCTACAATCCATGTATTTTAATTCTTCAATACCTTAAACATCTTGTAAAAATCATGAATCTTACCTTATAAGTTGTAGGAACAAGCGTTGGTTGATAATACTCTTCTTTGAGCAAAACCCTAGTTTTTCTCCATTTGGATTTCTTGACTTGGATGATCCTTGATGACTCCCTTATCCTTGATTCACTTGTCTTAATGGTATGGATGACTTATAATCCTTGGAAACTCATATAATAAATGTAGAGAGAAGTTCTAGAGAGAAGTGGTGTAATGTTGTAAATGAAATAAGACAAGTCTTGATCCTCATATTTAATGAATTGAAAAATCTGTGCTGGGTGAACAGTGGTCGTCCATGGAGGTTTACGGTCCGTATTTCAGTTTACGGACCGTCCCTCGTGGTCGTTTTTATGCTTAAGCAAAACCAGAAACTTTGGCCTGCATGCATGGTGATTTACGACCATGGTTTACGGGTCGTAAATCACTTTACGGTCCATCCACCAGGTCGTATTTTAGCCATTTCCTCAGCTGGCAGAAAGTTGAAGTTGGACATGCCAGTTTACGACGTCAAGTTTACGGACCGTATTGCACTTTACGGTCCATATTATGCAATATACGACCACTGGGCAGTTTTGCCAACTTTCAATTTTTCTCATTTCTCGACTTTTCATTCTAATCATCCACATCCCTTTACATACATTTCCCATGAAACATTATACACTCGCACTCCTCGCACACATCATTAGTTCATTTACTTGCGTACCAACGGGAAATTTTCCGAGGTGTAACAGGTTTAGAAGCTCCATCTTAGGTTGTGACTCTGTTATGGGATATTCTGTGACTTGGATTTGAGTATTAAGTGCCTATCTATTTATCTTGTTGATTTTATGCTTATATACGTGAACTAATCTTAGTCGGCCTATGATGCTCACTGGTACATAGTGTTTGTACTGATACTACCTTGCTGCCCCCTTCTTGAGTGCAGATTGTGTTCCAGAGATTTCATCCAGACTACATCTCAAGCTTGAAGCTAGTTTGCTCAATCAGATCCAAGGTTGAGCTTCTGCCCAAGCCATGCCACCAAAAGATCTCTCTTTCCAAATGTCTACTTTAAATTCCAAACATTATTTATTATTATATTTGACATATATTTCATTCTTTAGACATTGTCGGTTAGAGTCCTTGTACGATGACTTTTAGATTCTGGGGATGTAATAGTTAGACTTCCGCACTTGTATCATTTATTATTGATGACTTGGTAGACTATTTATACATTCACATGTTCATTGATTATTTAAGTATAAACGATTAAAGAAGTTAAAATTGGCTAGTGATTAAAGGGTTAACGGGTAAGGGTTCACCTACTAGTGATAATAAAGTAGGTGCCAGCACGATCGGTAATTTGGGTCGTGACACCCTATCATGTTCTATAGCTGTTACACCTCGGAAATTTTTCCGTACTTGTGTGATGAGTAGAACAATGAAGGGCTTGAGTGTATGATGTTTTACTAAGTCGGGAATGGCTAATTATGAATTTTTTGAAATAAGAAGGTTGCGGAAAACATTCAGCTCAGTGGTCGTAAAGGGCACTATACAGCCCGTAAAGTGATTTACGGACCGTATAGTGCAATCGTCCTCCAGCCTTCTAAAATCTCAAAGTTTCTGCCAAGTGATGAAATGGCTAAACACGATTTGGAGGACGGCCCGTAAACTGGTTTACGGACCGTAAACCTCGGTCGTAAACTGCCATGTCCCTCAGCCAAACTTTCTGTTTCTGGGATGATTAAAAACGATCATGGAGGACGGACCGTAAACCACAATACGGTCCGTAAACTGTGGTTTACGACCACTGTTCATCCCGACAATTTTTCATTAAAGATCAGTTTTGTGATTATTAAAAGGAACTTAGGCTTCATTTCACTTCATTTTTCTTCCATACAACTCAAGAATGCTCTAGAACTCTCCAAATATTTCCTCCATAAGAATTCAAGAGAGTCAAAGGGAACATCAAGATCAACACCACTAAATTCATGAAAACAAGTGTAAGAACACATCAAAGGATCATCTAAGTCAAGAAATCCTTAAAAGGGTCGAACTAGGGTTTTGGCTAAGTGAAGTATTTCAACTCAAGGCCGGTTCAATCATCATTTAAGGTATGTTTCATGACTATACCACGTGATTCAATGTATTGGAAGGCTTAGATACTTAAAATGTAGAAGAATATAGGAATGGGTCATTATTGAGTGAATAGTGACATAAATGAATGATAGTGGAATTGAATCATGAAAGTGGAAGTTTTGTGAGTAAAAATACGATATAAATGATGTTTATAACGTGAAACAAGTAGTACATGCACGAAAACACTAAGGTGAGCTATAGGGAGAAATATGGGAAAATTGGAGGAAAATGATGGATTTTGCAAATGGTGCATAAATGATGATTTTGATTGCGATATTGCGAATAGCATTGTGAATGATTGGGGGTAGATATAGAACATGGGAAAAGCAGTATAAATGAAGGAAGTGCTGCCCAAATCTTCCTAGAACTAGTGATCCGTTCTTGTAGTTAATTAACTAATGTAATATGAATTCTCTCATGAAGGTGACGACGTGGTATCGAAGGAGAATAAGTGCAAAACAACTTAGCTAAACGGCAAGGTATGTTAGGCTAGTCCTTTCTTTCCAATGGCATGAATCTTATAGTCCGAATTACCATCTTTCCATGAGCTCTTACATTCCAAAAAGTTAGATGCCTATATGAGATAAGTTATACGATATGATGATGCTAGGATGATGATGATGTTAGTCCTTGCCTACACTCACCTTATGTACTAGTCCTTTCAAGGTGAGGCAAAATGTCTGTAATTGCTCCATAAAGTAATCGGGGGGGGGGGAGGGGTCACGACCTTACGTCACCCCGATATAGTAAAGTTGTTCTTAAACCTTACGCATGTGTTATGATAAGTTAAGTATTTTACAATGAGTACATTATTATGATTATTTTATGATAAGCATGGCATGAGCATTGCATACCGGGCCTAGTTGGCCGGGCAGACACCGCTTCGGCGGGCGGCGATACGGATACACCATAACCTTCGGGCGTGGGCAGACACCACTAATGGGCGGCATGAGATGGTACCCCGGACGCGGGAGGCCTGGACGCGGGCTTATATTATTGATTATCACACCGTTCTGACATGGGCGGGCAGCCTACATATGATGCATACATGTTCCGATGATAAGTATGAGTAAGAAAACATGCATTATTCCATTTATGATCATCAGTCAGATCCACATGCTTTATATTGATGCTCTCATTATATCATTGATGCCTTTCTTCATTGTTCATGCCTCTCATACTCAGTGTAATATTCGTACTGACGTCCCTTCTTTGGACGCTGTGTTTATGCCCACAGGTAGACAGGGAGGCGAGCTTGATCCAGATACTTAGGAGCTGTCAGCTGTTGAGAGCACTCCATTGTTCGAAGGTGCTTATGATTTCTCTATGGTATATATGTATATATATATTTTGGACACGACGGAGTCTTGTTCCGTCTATGTATTCATTATGACAGTAGAGGCTCGTAGATACATAGTGTGGGTCAGGTGGTCTCAAAAGATGCTATTATTATGTATATATTATTTTGATGGTCGAGAGACATATGTATATAAAGTACTTATGTTTTGATGCAAATTATGTTTCCTATACTTTCATGCGTAAAACTGGCAAAAGATCATTAAATGAGTAAAATGAGTAGTAGAGTGAGCGGTGCTCGGTATCTAGCTCCGGGTACCCGTCGCGGCCCCTAGTTCGGTCGTGACAGAAGTGGTATCAGAGTAGTTCGTCCTACGAAGTGTCTACGAGCCGTGTCTAGTAGTGTCTTGTTTATGGTGTGTTGCGCGCCACATCAATAAACAAGGGGCTACAGGGCATTTAGGAAAATGACCATCTTTCTTTTTACTAGATCATGCGATAGAGCCATGCATAGGATTTTATCCTTCCCTAAAAGTGCCTTGTGATTTCAGAATGCCGCCGAAAGGAAAAGCTACAGCTGCCCAGAAAGACAAAGCTACGATGAAGAAGCGAGCAGAAAGGGAGCCTCCGGCGAATGTAGAGGAAAGTGAATCACAAAATGAGGCCTCGCCTAATGTGGGAGAGCAGGGAGGAGCCTCAGTCCCAATTCCTCCGCCAGTTGATTCGGGTCAACAAGTGACCGAGCCCATACACCTACTGACACAATTGGTTGCCGCCCAGGCACAGCGGCCGAATGCGGGACCGAGTAACCATTCCTCCAGTACGAGAGCCCGTGATTTCTTGACTTTAAATCCTCCGGAATTTTTCGAGTCGAAGCCGAATGAGGACCCCCAAGGCTTTGTTGATGAGATGTTGAGGACGCTGACACTTATGCATTCTTCTGAGACCGAATCAGTAGAGTTGGCCTCTTATAGACTCCGCGATGTGGCGGTGCTATGGTACAAAAATTGGATGATATCAAGAGGAGGGAACGCACCACCTCCCGTTTGGCAAGAATTTGTGAATGCCTTTATTTGTCATTACTTGCCGCCTGAGGTCCGCCGAGCTAGAGCGGACAGGTTCTTGAATTTAAATCAAGGAAGCATGAGTGCTCGAGAGTATAGTATGCAGTTCAATTCGTTGGCCAGATACGCTCCAACTATGGTGGCCGACATAGGAGACAGAGTCTACAGATTTGTGAGTGGTTTAGGACCCCACTTGTTTAGAGATTGTTTGACGACCTCTTTGCAAGATGGGATGGATATTTCCTGGATACAGGCTCACGCTCAAAATCTTGAGGAGCGACAACAACAACAAAGGAGTGATCGTGACGGTGATAGGAAACAAGGTAAGAGGGCTAGATCGATGGGAGAGAGTAGCGAGTATAGAGGGGGACCGAGGCAGACACACTCTAGGCACTCAGGTCAGTCAGCAACCAGTGGGCCTCCCAGGTTCTCAGACAGGAGGTCCGATCGTTCTTTTCAATCGGGACAAGGCCAGAGTTCGAGGGCCTTCGATTTTCAGTTCAAGGGAGATTTTAGCCAGAGGAGACCCCCAGTACCGCGGTGTAGCCAGTGCGGTAAATTACATTCTGGACAGTGTCGTCAGGGTACCGATGCTTGTTATGCCTGCGGGCATGTTGGTCACATGATGAGGGATTTCCCTTCGGTGAGAGATAGAGCAGGGACTCAGCCCACAGGTTCAGCAGCGGGTTCTTCTTCAGTGCGTCCGACAGCACAGACTTCTCAAACTATAGCAGGTAGAGGCAGAGGGGGACCATCTACTTCAGGAGTTGTTCAGCCCCGCGTATATGCTTTGGCAGGGCGACAGGATCTTGAATCCTCCCCCGATATTGTCACAGGTACCTTGACTATATTTTTCCGTGAGGTATACGCTTTGATTGATCCGGGTTCTACTTTCTCTTATGTTACCCCGTATGTTGCTAATTGCATCGGGGTGGAACCCCAGCCGATTAAACTTTTTGAGGTGTTCACCCCAGTTGGAGATCCCGTAATAGCGAGGCAAGTATATAAGAATTGTGTAGTCGTTATATGTGACCGACAAACAAGAGCCGATTTGATTGAACTGGAAATGATAGACTTCGACGTAATAATGGGTATGGATTGTTAGCGTCGTGTTACGCAAATGTTGATTGCCGAACGAAAATTGGTCGATTCCAGTTTCCGGGAGAGCCCGTACTTGAATGGAAGGGTAATACAGCATCCCCTAAGGGTAGGTTTATTTCCTACTTCAAGGCGAGAAAGATGATAGCCAAGGGCTATATTTATCATCTAGTTCGGGTTCATGATACGGAGGCAAGGCCCCCAGTTTTCCAATCTGTCCCGGTAGTAAATGAATTGCCAGATGTATTCATGGATGAACTCCCTGGTCTTCCTCCAGAAAGGGAAATCGACTTTGCTATCGATGTATTACCATACACCGAGCCTATTTTTATTCCCCCTTATCGAATAGCTCCGGCAGAACTGAAAGAGCTAAAAGCACAGCTAAAAGATTTACTTGAGAAGGGGTTTATAAGACCCAGTTCATCGTCGTGGGGAGTGCCAGCCTTGTTCGTAAAGAAGAAAGACGGATCTCTACGAATGTGTATCGACTACAGGCGCTGAATAAGGTGACAATAAAGAATAAATATCCTCTTCCCAGAATCGATGATTTGTTTGATCAGTTACAGGGCGCTAAGTGGTTTTCCAAGATAGATCTGAGATCGGGTTATCATCAGGTGAGAATTAGAGAAGCAGATATTCCTAAGACTGCCTTCAGGACAAGATATGGTCACTACGAGTTCCGAGTGATGTCGTTTGGATTGACAAATGCCCCGGCGGTGTTCATGAATTTAATGAATAATGTGTTCAGGCCATTTTTGGATCTCTTCGTGATAGTATTTATCGACGATATTCTGGTATATTCTCACACAGAGTCAGAACATGCAGACCACCTAAGAATTGTTCTTGGCGTTCTCCGAGCTCGAGAATTATATGCGAAGTTCTCAAAGTGTGAGTTTTGGCCAAATTCTGTGGCATTTCTAGGCAATGTTATTTCAGATGATGGCATCCGAGTCGACACTCAGAAAATAGAAGCTGTGAAGACTTGGCCAAGGCCTACGACGCCTACAGAAGTTCGTAGTTTTCTGGGTTTGGCAGGTTATTATCGAAGATTCGTAGAGGGGTTTTTATCTATTTCAGCCCCATTAACGAAGCTAACCCAGAAGTCGGCGAAATTTCAGTGGAATGATGCTTGTGAGCGTAGTTTCCAAGAGCTAAAAGATAGATTAACCTCAGCTCCAGTGTTAACACTTCCAGAAGGGCCGGATGGTTATGTCGTGTATTGTGACACTTCCGGTGTGGGACTAGGATGTGTGCTGATGCAGCATGGCAAGGTTATTGCATATGCTTCGAGACAGTTGCGGAAACATGAACAGAATTATCCGACTCATGATCTCGAATTGGCTGTGGTTATTCATGCCTTAAAGATATGGAGGCATTATCTGTACGGTGTGCACGTCGATATCTATACAGATCACAAGAGTCTTCAACATATTTTTAAACAGAAGGAGTTGAACCTATGACAGAGGCGGTGGTTGGAATTGTTGAAGGATTATGACGTGAATATTTTATACCACCCCGGGAAAGCGAATGTGGTAGCAGACGCGCTTAGCCGTCGATCAATGGGCAATTTAAGTGAAGTCCCTTCAGAAAAGAAAGAAATGGTTCGTGAGCTCTATCAACTAGCAAATCTTGGGGTACGTGTAATTGATTCGGGTAAGGCAGGAATTAGTGTTAATGATCCTGCAGTCTCGCCCTTGAATGCGGAGATAAAAGAACGCCAGTACGAAGATCCACAGATGTGTCATCACAGGGATGTATCTCGTGGGAAAGAGAAGTCTCCATTTAGAGTTTCCATAGATGGGGTTCTTAGATACCGAGACAGACTGTGTGTACCGGATGTGGCAAAATTACGCCAGCGAATTTTAGAGGAAGCGCACCATTCTCGGTATTCCATCCATCCAGGTACGACCAAAATGTATCATGACCTTAAATTGATATATTTGTGGGATGGCATGAAACGAGACATAGCAGATTTCGTAGCGCAATGTCCGAACTGCCAACAGGTGAAAGCAGAACATCAGAAGCCAGGGGGCTTATTGCAAGCCATGGAAATTCCTACCTGGAAATGGGAGGAGATTAATATGGATTTTATTGTGGGATTACCCCGCTCCCGAGGCAGATACGATTCTATATGGGTGATCCTGGACAGACTCACGAAAGCAGCTCATTTCCTCCCAGGTAGAACCACGTATTCGGCAGAAGACTATGCCACGTTGTATCTAAAATAAATTGTGCGACTTCATGGAATTCCTTTGACCATTATTACAGACAGAGGGGTACAGTTTACAGCCAAGTTTTGGAAATCTTTTCAAGAAGGGTTAGGTACTCAAGCCAAATTCAGCACAGCATTTCATCCACAAACTGACGGACAAGCCGAGCGCACAATTCAGACCTTGGAGGATATGCTCCGAGCGTGTGTGTTGGATTTTGGGGGTAGTTGGGATGAGCATTTACCCCTTATCAAATTTGCTTATAAAAATATCTACCATTCCGGTATTCAAATGGCCCCGTATGAAGCCTTATATGGAAGAAAATGCAGATCTCCAATTGGATGGTTTGAAACTGGAGAAGCACAATTGATAGGCCCCGACTTGATCCAGCAAGCAGTTGAAAAGGTTAAAGTGATTCGAGACCGACTGTTAACAGCTCAAAGTCGCCAAAAGTCTAATGCAGACAACCGCCGACGGGATTTAGAATTCCAGGTAAATGACTGGGTATTTCTAAAGATATCGCCAATGAAAGGGGTGATGAGATTTGGCAAAAAGGGGAAGTTGAGTCCAAGATACATCAGACCTTATAAAATTGTCCGTAAGGTGGGACAGGTAGCATATGAATTGGACCTACCTTCGGAGCTTGAATCAGTCCATCCGGTGTTCCATGTTTCGATGCTGCGCAAGTGTATCGGGGATCCTACAAGAATAGTCCCGGTTGACGATGTGCAGGTGGTAGAGAAGCTGACATATGAAGAAGTAACTATTGCCATTTTAGATAGACAGGTGCGACGACTCCGAAATAAAGAAGTCGCTTCGGTCAAGGTTCGATGGCGAAACAACAACCGGGAAGAGATGACTTGGGAAGCGGAAGAAAAGATAAGAGCCAAATACCCGCATTTATTCCAACCCCCAGAAGGGATTCAAGATGAAACGTCGAAGATGTAAGGTATGTACACTTTAGTATTATGCTTTTAGTCGTGTGTGGCCATGGATGTGTTGATAGTGTGATATAGCCCTGTAAGGCCATGATATTGTGGGTTGCTGTGACAGGTTGGTAGAGTCAAATTACAAAGGAGACTCTGGCAAAATTTCTCTAGAATTCCCGAGTGTCGAACATTCGTGGACGAATATTCCAAAAGGGGGGAAGAATGTTACACCTCGGAAATTTTTCCGTACTTGTGTGATGAGTAGAACAATGAAGGGCTTGAGTGTATGATGTTTTACTAAGTCAGGAATAGCTAATTATGAATTTTTGGAAATAAGAAGGTTGCGGAAAACTTTCAGCTCAGTGATCGTAAAGGGCACTATACGGCCCGTAAAGTGATTTACGGACCGTATAGTGCAATCGTCCTCCAGCCTTCTAAAATCTCAAAGTTTCTGCCAAGTGATGAAATGGCTAAACACGACTTGGAGGACGGCCCGTAAACTGGTTTACGGACCGTAAACCTCGGTCGTAAACTGCCATGTCCCTCAGCCAAACTTTCTGTTTCTGGGATGATTAAAAACGATCATGGAGGACGGACCGTAAACCACAATACGGTCCGTAAACTGTGGTTTACGACCACTGTTCATCCCGACAATTTTTCATTAAAGATCAGTTTTGTGATTATTAAAAGGAACTTAGGCTTCATTTCACTTCATTTTTCTTCCATACAACTCAAGAATGCTCTAGAACTCTCCAAATATTTCCTCCATAAGAATTCAAGAGAGTCAAAGGGAACATCAAGATCAACACCACTAAATTCATGAAAACAAGTGTAAGAACACATCAAAGGATCATCTAAGTCAAGAAATCCTTAAAAGGGTCGAACTAGGGTTTTGGCTAAGTGAAGTATTTCAACTCAAGGCCGGTTCAATCATTATTTAAGGTATGTTTCATGACTATACCACGTGATTCAAGGTATTGGAAGGCTTAGATACTTAAAATGTAGAAGAATATAGGAATGGGTCATTATTGAGTGAATAGTGACATAAATGAATGATAGCGGAATTGAATCATGAATGTGGAAGTGTTGTGAGTACAAATACGATATAAATGATGTTTATAACGTGAAACAAGTAGTAAATGCATGAAAACACTAAGGTGAGCTATAGGGAGAAATATGGGAAAATTGGAGGAAAATGGTGGATTTTGCAAATGGTGCATAAATGATGATTTTGATTGTGATATTGCGAATAGCATTGTGAATGATTGGGGGTAGATATAGAACATGGGAAAAGCAGTATAAATGAAGGAAGTGCTGCCCAAATTTTCCTAGAACTAGCGATCCGTTCTTGTAGATAATTAACTAATGTAATACGAATTCTCTCATGAAGGTGACGACGTGGTATCGAAGGAGAATAAGTGGACAACAACTTAGCTAAACGGCAAGGTATGTGAGGCTAGTCCTTTCTTTCCAATGGAATGAATCTTATAGTCCGAATTACCATCTTTCCATGAGCTCTTACATTCCAAAAAGTTAGATGCCTGTATGAGATAAGTTATACGATATGATGATGATGTTAGTCCTTGCCTACACTCACCTTATGTACTAGTCCTTTCAAGGTGAGGCAGAATGTCCGTAATTGCTCCATAAAGTAATCGCGGGGGGGGGGGGGGGGGTCACGACCTTACGTCACCCCGATAGAGTAAAATTGTTCTCAAACCTTACGCATGTGCTATGATAAGTTAAGTATTTTACAATGAGTACATTATTATGATTATTTTATGATAAGCATGGCATGAGCATTGCATACCGGGCCTAGTTGGTCGGGCAGACACCGCTTTGGCGGGCGGTGATACGGATACACCACGACCTTCGGGCGTGGGCAGACACCACTAGTGGGCGACATGAGATGGTACCCCGGACGCGGGAGGCCTGGACAGCATGCATTATTCCATTTATGATCATCAGTCAGATCCATATGCTTTATATTGATGCTCTCATTATATCATTGATGCCTTTCTTCATTGTTCATGCCTCTCATACTCAGTGCAATATTCGTACTGACGTCCCTTCTTTGGACGCTGTGTTCATGCCCACAGGTAGACAGGGAGGCGAGCTTGATCCAGATACTTAGGAGCTGTCAGCTGTTGAGAGCACTCCATTGTTCGGAGGTGCTTATGATTTCTTTATGGTATATATGTATATATATTTTGGGCACGACGGAGTCTTGTTCCGTCTATGTATTCATTATGACAGTAAGGGCTCGTAGATACGTAGTGTGGGTCAGGTGGTCTCAAAAGATGCTATTATTATGTATATATTATTTTGATGGCCGAGAGACATATGTATATAAAGTACTTATGTTTTGATGCAAATCATGTTTCCTATACTTTTATGCGTAAAACTGGCAAAAGATCATTAAATGAGTAAAATGAGTAGTAGAGTGAGCGGTGCTCGGTATCTAGCTCCGGGTACCCGTCGCGGCCCCTAGTTGGGTCGTGACAATAGCTATGTCTAACTTCATCACTGTCATGACCCGACTAGGGGCCATGACGGGTACCTGGGGCTAACCACCGAACACCACTCATTCCATTACTCATCATACTCATTTAGCGTACATTCATTAATTAATACTCAAATTATAGAAAAATCATTCTTCATTTGGAAACGTAATTACTTTTATATACATAAGCCCTTCGGATATGAAAATAATAATATAGATACAATAGTAACATCGTGTGACCATACTACTCACACATGCGTATCTACGAGCCTCTACTAGAGTACTAGACATATGGACGAGACAAGACCCCGTCATGCCCAAAATACATATACATATATATACACAAAAGAATAAACCAAATAGCACCTCCGGAATAATGGAGTGCTCTTGTAAATCTGCTGATAACTTCTACGAGTATGGATCACCTCCCTGTCTACCTGTGGGTATGAACACATCGTCCAAAGAAAACGGACGTTAGTACGAATATTGTACTGAGTATGTAAGACACGAATGAAATGAACATAATAGAAGAATCATAAGACATGGGATGAAGATGTAACCTGCGTGAGTTTTATGGGTGAATACATTTCACACAAATATCATATATATATATATATATATATATATATAATCATAGTACATGTATCATCATAGCGCATATATCATCGCATCATAATCATCATCGCTAACCCGTGTCCGGGTAACCATCATATGTCGTCCACTAGTGTAAAAAAAGTAGCCCGCCTTAGCAGTGACATGCCCGACCATTTAGGCATGGTGGAATCGTATGCAGCCCGCCTTAGCGGTGACATGCCCGGCCAATTAGGCACGGTGGAATCGTATCGTCATACAATCAATCATATACTTATCATTATTACTCGTCTCATAGGCATATCATAAACTTACATTATTGTACATCTCGTAGACATATTGACTTAGCATCATTATACATTTATCATCAAAACATACATTAGAACTTGAAGGCAACTATGGCTATATCGGGGTGTCATAAGGTCGTGAACCCCCGATTATATTATGGAGAAATCAGCAACATCATATCTCACCTTGAAGGAACTAACATTTTAAGGTGAGTGTACACAAGGAAAAACATCAATGGAACCATACTTATAATCATTAGCTTCATGGACATCTTACTTCACTCTAGGATTCTTTATACTTAAACTCATCATCATCATTATCTTGTTCGTCGTTTCTCTTCTCTTTATCTCATACATATATAGAGTCATAGACTCATAGTTCCCCTATTTAGGAAGATTATGGAAAATTTAGAAGATTCATTTCATAGGAGTCATGCCTTAGAAAGAAGGGACTAGCCTTACATACCTCTTTCGTTTAACAGTTTTATCGCTTGATCGTTCCCCTTCGATGCTCGCGTTTCTACCTTCAAGAGGATTCGCATCAACATTGGTTAATTGATTATATGAACGTGTTACTATTGGTAGAGAAAATTGGGCAGCATTTCCTCTGTTTCTACTACTTTCTCCATATCATACATCAACTCCCAAACATCCATAACAACATTCACGATATAACAAGCAACAATCATCATTCACCTACATTATCCACATTTCACAATTTCACTTCAATTTCTTCATATTTGTGGTTATAGTTCACTATCGCGTTTTCTCACATATAATACTTACCCCATGTTCTAAATGTCATTTATAGCGTACTTATAATCACAACATATCAATATTCATAATTCACTCCAAACTACTACTCAACAATGACATTATTCCCACATTCATGACCCATTTTCTATATCCTTCTACAATCCAAGTGTTTTAACTTTCCAACACCTTAAACAATATGGAATGATCATAAAAATCACCTTAGATAATGGAAGAATAAGCCTTGAGTGGAAATTCTCTTCTTGCACCAAAACCCTAGCTCACTTCCCTTGGAATTTCTTGGCTTAGATGAACTTTGATATGTTTCATACACTTGATTTTGTGGGTTTGATGAAGTTGATCATAGATTTCTCTTGGGTTCTTGTGGGTGAAGAGTGGAGAGGATTCTAGAGTGTTCTTGAAGTGTGGAGAGTGGAAATGAAATGAATTAATGAGGAGAGAGACCTTATATCATTTTAAAATCTGTCCCGACTAGATTCTACCGACCAACATACGGTCCGTATAAATTACACTGACCGTATGTCAGGCCGTAGATTTGTTCCAGTGAGGTGTGCTATTCTGGGCTGATTGTACAACCAGTATAATTTATACGGCCAGTATGTTAGGCCGCATAATGCCCAGTTCATCCGAACTCATTCTCGTTGCCTCGTTTGATCTCCAATCCTTATGGACCCTTCTTTACACTTGATTAACACCTCAATACCAATCTAAGGGACATTATCACTCTACTCCGAAACATCTTTAAGCCATCATTAACCTGTCGCTTATAATTCTTACCCGACACGCAACATATCCCTTGCTTTCCTTGACAACTTCTTCCCTTACGTCAAATGTCTTTGATTCTCGATTAGGATCATCAAATGCTATTTCTTACTTATCAAAACATCGTATACGTCGTTCCCTTCGCTAGCCTATTCACTGTACGTTAATGGAAAAAATTTCAAGGTGTAACAATAACAACATTTGTAGTCTTAGTTCTCAGCCTGATATCAGAAATTATTTCTTGGGTGACTAAAACATTTTCAACTACACTCCTCCCTTCTACAAACCCATCCTGATTCAGGAAAATAATCTCTGACAATCCTTCCACAATTCTTTCATGAATCATCCTTGAAAAAATTTTATTACTAAAATAACTTAAACTAATTGGTCTCATGTCTGCGAAGGTATTGATGATATCCTTCTTGGGAAATAAAACCAAATTAGTGTGAGTAATAAATCTTGAAAATTCAGCACCACAAAAAAAACCTTAACCTTATTTGTTACATTTTCTTTGATGATTTCCCAACAAGATTGATAAAAAAAAAACTCTAGTGAAACCATCTAGTCCCCTTACACTCTCCTAATTCAAACTGAATACCACTCTTCTCACTTCTTCTTCAGTTGGCATGTCCCCTATAAAACTATTCTTTACTTCTGTGACCAACTATGTAACATGATCCAGAATTTCAAAATCAGTAGGGTCCTCCTCTATGGTAAATTGATCTCTGTAGAACCTGATAGCCTCTTCAGATATTTCTTCCTTTAGTTCTATCCATGTACTATTATTGTCATGTATTCTCTTCAACTGTAGCCTTTTCCTTCTTCCTTGGACATAAGCATGAAAAAACCTAGTATTTCTGTTCCTATCTTGAAACCACTGCATTCCTGCCTTTTGTTTCCAGAACTCTTCTTCCAAATGCAAATATCTGTTCAAATCAGCTTGAACCTGTGCAAACTCTCTCTATTTGATGGTGTAGGTTGGAGTTCAAATTGAATTTCATGAACTTTAACCACATCCTCCAAACTCTCTATTTCCTTAAAAATATTCCCAAAAGTGCTTGTACTCCATTGAGTCAAAGCAGCTTTCACCTTTTTCAGTATATGGTGAAAAATAGTGAAGGGATTAGCCATAAAATCTGCTTCCAAATGTGTCTTCACTATATCCAAAAAGGACTCATATTCAGCCCAGAAATTGAGAAATTTAAAAGGTTTCTTGAAGATTTCAACTTCCCCTGAATATGATATCAATAATGGAGCATCGTCAGATCTATTCTTGATTAAGTGTGAAATCTCCAGACCAAGATATTTATCTTGCAAGGCTTGATTCCCCAAACACCTGCCTAGCCTCTTAAATATACAATCATATCCAGTTTGACCATTCCACCATGTGAATTTACTACGTATAAAACCCAAATCCACTACTCCACAGTTTTGGATGCAGCCTTTGAAGTCCTGGACTTCATTCATAGTGACTGGTAATCCACCAAATTTTTCCTCTTCTGAAGTAATGATATTAAAATTTCCTCTTATCATCCAAGGACAAGTTAAAGTTGAGCCCAAATCTTCTAATGATTCCCATAAATCTAACCTTTCAGCCTGAGTACATTTAGTATAGATCAAAGAAATCACCATTTCAGCATGACTTCCTTGAATTCTTAGTTTGAGAGTTAATTGTTGTGGATGATCCACCATTGTAATCACTTCAAACACATCATCAATAAAAGCTTAGGTCTTTCCAGAACTGTTGACTAGAGCATTTTGTACTCCTAGTCTCCTTCTATATATCTCAAGTTTGTTTGCATCCTAGTTCTAATAAACCAATGGATCCAAAATGATATTTTTAATGCATCTTAATGTGAATGATTCCATTGTGTTAACTGATCTAATATTTCATATGTTAGCATTCATTATCAAATATTAGATTTATTAACAGTTCTTCTTGTTTGAACTCCACCACTTGGTGGAAAACTAGTATCTGTGTTGGCTTTTTTCTTTCCCCTTCCTATGCATTTCTCCATCTGTTTAGGGGATAAATCTCATGCCCTAGCCACAGCTTGTATGTTGTGACTGATTGAATGAACATCCAAGTCATTTTCTTGTGATTTATTATTGTTCTTCTCTGATCCTCTTACTTCTGTCTGTACTAACTACCCAGTATCATGTGTCTAAATTATCTGTAAGGCCCTAGAACTGCTTGAACCATTAATCCCACCCTTGTTTTTTCTCCCTTGATGATCATTTTCCTTCTGATTATCATGCTCCTGTATACTCTCTTTCTGCATTGATGACTGTGATTCCTCTATTAATTGTTGTTGCTCTTCATTCTCTTGTATCTCTCTTTGATGTTGTTTTTTTAGAACTAACATTGTTGCTTTTTGTTGCAGATGAAACATACATAGCTTCTTGTGACTTCTCAGGACTAGCTTTTCCAACAGAACTCATGTCTACACCACCCTCATTAACTTGTTTCTTAGTGTTGCTATCACTTTCCTCCACTGTCTTTTCATGACTTTCAACACTTTTGTTGTTGCTCTTTCCTGCACTTTTGTTTCCACTTTATTGTGATGCCTTCTCTTTATGACCACTAGTATTGCTTTTTACAGGACTCAAAACATGGTTGATTGTCACTTCTACATATGTTGCCTCCTCTGATTTATATCCAGATTTACTATCATCTGCATTAGCTTCATCACTTCCTTTCAGGCCCTCCTCTTCAACATTGCCTAGAATGTCAAAGGTATTATGTGTATCCACAGTTGCTTCTTCCTTTTAAGTATTTTGTTCATCAACTTCCCCTATGATTATGCCACTGGAATCTCTTATGTACTTGTATTTTCTTCTTTTAATCCATTCTTGTCTTGCTTGAACATTCCCAACCACTTTTCCACTTGTTAACATTTTCCTTTGATTGGCTGTTGTACCAATTTCTTCCATGGTTTCTTTTTTCAATTATTCTCTGCATTGCCTCTCAAGTTCTGGGTGCAAAACCCTGCATTCATTCTCATCATGCTTTGCAATTTGCAATGTTTGCAATATTTAGTAGAGATCATATTTAATCTTCGCCTATTTTGACTGCACTTTTCCTGTCACTTCATCTATCTCTGATATGTGTATTCTTTTTGGATGTTCTGCCAATAGATCTAATTCCACTTTCATCTTTACACAACTTGGTCTTATCTTGTTTGCAGTGGCTAGGTCTATTGTCAATGGGTTGCCTACTGCTGTTGCCATTGAGAAGACTGCTTCTCTTTTAAAAACGTTTGGAGGCAACTCTGGGAAGCTTATCCATGCTACAACAATTAAGGTTTCTTCATCTGGCTTGAACCAAGGGTTCCAAATCAAAGGCCGCATTTGGGAATATCAAGATTTAACTTTGATGTAATATGCCAGAGTAGAAATCATGTTTTACATAGTCCTCCAATAATGATAGTCTAATGAGAATGTGTCTATCTTTAATCAATCCTATTTCGCATGTACCTTTAATAGAATATTGATCTGGGATGACTGTTCTCAACTCCTTTAAATCGATGATATCATATGAAAACTTACCCAACACTGCATATTGTAAGTTCTCCTTGATGATTAGCTACTTAACCTCCGATGAACTCCATGTTACATGTGGTTCCCCATCAATGAAAACCACCTGTTTCTGTAGTATAGTTGTTGTTATAGGTATTACTACTTGTTATACCTCGGAAAATTTTCTGTTGGTACGCAAGAGAACGAACTAGTGATGAATATGAGTGCATGATGTCCATGAGCAAGAAACGACGTTTGATGACCTTAGGCGAGATTTCGAAAGTATCCGATGTGAGACGAGGAAGTTGGCTAAGTTAAGATGAGATACAAGGTGAGCAATGCATGTGCATGGACGGGGGTGAGTGAAATGAGAAGTCTAAGAAATATGGGAAGTTGCAGAATTGCAACTGCCCAGTGGTCGTATATTGCAAAATACGGACCGTAAAGTGCAATACGGTCCGTAAACTGCCAGGTCGTAAACTGGCATGCCAAACTTCAACTTTCTAACAGCCGAGGAAATGGCTAAACACGACCTGGTGGACGGACCGTAAAGTGATTTACGGCCCGTAAACCATGGTCGTAAACCACCATGAAGGCATCCCAGCTTCTGGTTCTAGAAATGGCTAAATACGCCCATGGAGGACGAGCCGTATAGTGGAATACGGTCCGTAAACCTCCATGGACGACCACTGTTCACCCAGCACAGATTTTCCAATTCATTAAATATGAGGATCAAGACTTATTTTATTTCATTACAACATTACACCAATTCTCTCTAAAACTTCTCTCTACATTTATTATATGAGTTTTCAAGGATTATAAGCCATCAATAACATTAAGACAAGTGAATCAAGGATAAGGGAATCATCAAGGATCATCCAAGTCAAGAAATCCAAATGGAGAAAAACTAGGGTTTTGCTCAAAGAAGAGTATTATCAACCAAAGCTCGTTCCTACAACTTCTAAGGTAAGATTCATGATTTTTACAAGATGTTTAAGGTATTGGAGAATTAAAATACATGGATTGTAGAAAATGTGGTCAACTAGGTCATGAATGATGAATAGTGACATTTTGAGAAATAGTTTGAATTGAGTTATGAATGTTGTTGTGTTGTGATATGAATGTGTTATAAATGGTATTAAGATCATGAACTAGACACTTTAGACGAATGGACGAAGTTGGGTGTTATGACCATGAATGTGGGTGAATTAGAGACAAATTGAGGAAATCTAGACAATGTGGATAATGTGAATGACTAATGGCCATTATTATGATATTAATGAAGGTATAAACGCTAGCATTGGAAGGGAACGGGCAAGTGTAGAATAGTTCGACGGAAAGGTATGTAAGGCTAACCCTTCTTTCATAAGGCATGGTTTTTGGCCAAATTCCTAATTCCTCTATATGAGTATGTTGTCTTCACATGGTTGACATTCCGAGCTCATAAGCTCACAACCCTTGATATGTACTATGATTATACTATGTTCCTCGTATGACGAGTAAGTCTATAATGTAGATGTAACGATAATGATGATGAGAGTAAAATGAGATTAGAGATGCTTACGAGCTATGATATATGTATATGTATGCCTATGAAGGGCTATGATAAGACCCCGAGCTTATGAAGTCGGGTAAGACTATATGTATATGACTATGTATAAAGTATGTATACGATTACGAAACACGCGCACACCTTTGCAGATGGTACGGATAACCATGACGCCTTGGTAGGGCCAGGTATGTATGATCTTGAGCCTTGGTTGGCCAAGTATGTATGACACACCGATCCTACGAGGTTGTGTATGCTATGTAAATACTATGTATATGATATGACCATGTATATAATATGAATATGAGTGTGATAAGACTTAGTAAGGGCATGTATACGAATATGAACACAAGGTGGTATGGCTATTATTATGGGATACGAACGACGATGTATGCAAGTAAGCGACATGATGATGATGATATTACTGTCTCCCCTCCTATGCTATTTCATATGAAATCTATTATGCTTCTATATTGATGTTGATCATGCTTTACATACTTAGTACATTCTTCGTACTGACGTCCTTTTGTTTGTGGACGCTGCGTCATGCCCGCAGGTGCACAGGGAGACAACTTGATCCATAGCTGCTTATTCAGAGATTGCATAGCAGAGCTCCATTTCTTTCGGAGCCGTAGCTTTTGGGTACTTATTCTTTTGTGTATATAATTATGGGCATAGCGGGGTCCTGTCCCGCTCATACGATATGTCATACTCTTAGAGGCTCGTAGTCATGTGTATGTGGGTAGAGATGTTCGGCCATGTCGGCCCATGTTTTGTATATCTTTTGTTAGCCACGTCGGCCTTGTACTTATGATATGGCACAGATACTTATGATATGTTAAATGATGATGGTCGTCTAATGGGATCAATATGATTAACGATAATAAAAGTACGAATTGACTTATGGTTCACCTAGATGTTATGTTATGTACGATAAGGGGGTGCTCGGGTGGGGTAGCACCGGGTGCTCGTCGCGGCCCCCTAGCCGGGTCGTGACACTACTGGTTTCAAAAGGTTTCCATATGTCGTCCCATTAGGAAAAACAGTAGGAATTGGGTTAAGAATTTTGGATGTGGATGCTTCACTTTTGTTCTCGTTAGGCAAACCTGTAGGTTTAGGCAAATATGTAGGATTATTTGGTTGCATAATGGTTTGAGAATGTTGTGTATGCATTAAAAGGGGTGGAGCAGCCACCGGAGGCGACTGTCCACTGGCATGGTGGCCATTTGGCCGGTTTGAAAGGTTGTTGACGGATAAGGTTTGGAATATTTCTAGAGAGCGTTTTTAAAAAAATAAAACATTAAGCGTTTTTTCAGGTCAACTCTCATAGTAGCACACTTCTTCCTATCTAATGTGTATAATTAAAATGGGTGGGGTGTTTTGATTAGTTAAATTTTTCACGTAGGATGCAATTGACATTCACTCGCAAGGCTAAAAAAAATGAAACTCACCATTTATGCTATGTAAGTCGGATTGTGTTTGATAGACACACTTGAGGCCAAGTTCAGGGGTTCAATAAGAACACACTTAGTTTAGGTGCCAAAATGGAAAAAAGGAACAAATTTAGGGGCCCGCATGTTGACACCTAATTTTTTACCTCTCATAATTTGTTTTAATTACCCAGAGTCCTTGGATATCAAACAGAGTGAAATGTGCAAACCAAAATGATTTTATAAAATTGTTTCGATAATATTTTGCCATTTTCATCTGGCAAAATAACTTCAATAATATTATAAATCATTTAGAAATTAATTTACATATTTGTTTTATAATTAATATGGAGCATTTGCCAAATTTAATCAAGAAGGTAATTCAAAACAATTATTTATTTAATTGTTAAAATTATCAAAAAAAAAAAATCAATTAACAAGCATTTTACTCCATTTAATTCAAGAAATCTGATTAATTAAATAAGTTAATCATTTTACCCCACAAATCTTAATCTTGCATATCCAATTTTCCTTTGTGCAATTTTTTAGATTTAATCATAATTAATCAAGTGTTTAATTGTGTTTAATTTCATAAATTTTTCACCATATGGGTAATTGGGGCTACAATTGAAACAATCAATTGTTGGTTAACTCTGGCCTTAATTGAAATAGCCAATTTCCATGGTTTAAGTTAATTGAGGCCATTATTGCAAAACTAGCCTTTAATTGTTTGATTAAGTTTAATTCTGGCCTTAATTGAAATAGCCAAATTCATGGCTTAAGTCAATTGAGGACATTATTACAAATTTAGTCTTTAATTGTTTGATTTAGCCTAGACATAGCCATAATTGAAACAACCTATCTCATGATTTAAAGCCAATTGAGGCGATATTTACAATTTAAATCCTTTTGCACGTTCATTAGTTTGGTTAATTAGTTGATCTGGTTGTTAATTAAAGGGCTAAAATCACTAATCATCTTAGTTATGGCCATTTGATAAATTGAGTGTTTAAGTCCTTCTATACACACACATATACCTGGATATACATACGTACACATGTATATCAGGTATATGCATGTATATGGTTGCTCTCTTTTCTTTTAATTCAGCCGAGCCTGGTCCAATAAGGACATGACCTGGCCCAGATAAACATTAAAGGGGTAAGACCCCCTTTCATTTTTTCATTTCGTCAAACCAAACGCACCCCTCTCTTTCTCTCAAGGGTTTCTAGAGCAAAACCCTAGCCGCCACCCTTCCACTCCCCTCTCTCCTACGTCACGCATGCAGGAAATGGCAAGTGTTGAGGGCCCGTGCTATTTTTCTAGTTTTTTGTATGGTCAAAAATGGCAAGACCATTTATTGCTCTGCCATTTCTTAACCATTTCCACCAAGGGCCGATCCAAACACGGTAAAGCCACCCTCTCTCTTCTACTTTTTCTGCATTACAATGGTTTTAGACTGAAAATCCTTCAATGTTTTTGTTGTATTGTGATTTGAATACTAGTCTCCCATTGGTTCATGAAAAACCGAAGGGATTAACTCGATTTTAGGTCAAATCTGACCGTTTACAAGTTTCATAGTTGAATCTCAGCCCTTGAATACTATGTGAGGAACCAATTCTTAGAAATTGGCACTTGTCCCACATCAATTTCAAGCTAGGTTTTGGGAATTTTTATAGTTTGCATACACTGAATATCACTTGCATATTCACAAAACTTGACAATACCTAGGGTTTCAGCAAATTTTGCTCAAGACCTTTAACTTTTTCAAGTTAGTCTAGGTTTTTTTTTAAAGTTGTTTTGTTTTATGAGTGTGTGGCCGAGTGTTGGAGTGGAAGAGTCAAGATTCCAAGTCCATTCTCGATCGAGGCCGTACCAAGAAGAGCTGACCTTCTTACCTCGTTCTCATTTTAGCATATTTTGGTGTTGTTAGTTATGTGGTTAGTTTGGCTTTAGTTAATTATGTGATTAGGGTACATTGTTAGTTTTATATCCTGTTGTTAGGTTATTAGTGTTATTTGTTAGTTCATTATCCTGTCTTAGTTAAGTATTGTCCTGCTTTAGTCAATTAGATGATTAGTTATCTTGCCTTAGTTAATCATGTGATTAATATATAATGGTTAGCTTTGCTTCAATTGACTATGTGATTAGTCTAGAATTCATGGTTTGTTCGTCATGTGTAGTTAAGATAAGTGATTAGTCTAGATTCAGTAGCTCATTAGTTATGTTCAGCCTCAGTTAATCATGTGTGTTTGGTGTGAATTTATAGTCTGCTTATTAAGCTCAGTTAATTGGTGGTTGCCTAGCCATATACATGCTTAATCTTAATCATCCTTATCTTAGACTAGGCCTGTTTGTTTTAGGTTTCCTCTATTTTACATTGTATGTGATTAGTCATATGTTTAAGTAAATATGCTTGCAAAGTTTAGTTTCTTTTATGGTTAGTTGAGCCTAAACCAGCCTATGCAGGTGTTGTATTGATGAAACACAAGCCTATGGTTGTTTGAATATGATTTGTATGCTTAGAATGATTTAGTCATGCATATTTAAGGTCTACCACTTGCTTAACGATACTGTACACTTTCAATTTCGTTAAATCATGTATCATCTGCTTAACTGAGCGTATTGTTTAATAGAATTCAGTGTGTCACATGAGGCTAGCATATAAGTATGATTGTTGTCCCATTTACTTGCATCAAAACTGTATATTCACGTCTGTATTATTAGTTGTCCATTTTTTGCTTAGCTCGATTCCATTAAAGCCCTATTTGACTTATAAGCTGACGTTATACAATTGTTATCACAAGCATGAGTCTACATGGTCTTCCTTAATCAAAATAGGTGCCAAATGTTCTTAATAGGATTAAAAGGGACTTTGAGTTCAATTCTCGTGGTCTGCATATACATAGAAATTTGAATGCGTCTTATAGCTGTCTTAAGGTTCATTATTAACTGATTGAGGTTAAAATGTTAGCTGCATATCAAAATGCTCACTCTCTGCTGCATCTGAACCTGTCTCCCCATTTCTGCACATTTGTTATCCTTGAAGCACCACATGAATCTGCGTAGTTGCTTTGTTCTCAGAAATACAGTATGCATCTAGGATGTTTGTGAGTTTATTGATCTTTTACATGAAATGTGTTCACTCTACTCTTTATATAAGGTTGTCACTGAAAATGAACCACTTGGTGTGCCTATTTAACTTGATTTGCATCTTTGTCTTGTTCATATTTCATTTACCTTTGTCTGAAGTTCATTATCATAACTAAACTCATGAGATCTTACATTTGTGTTTCTCTATGACCTTGTTTGTTGTCTGTCTGAGCATTCATACTTGAGGAGAGCTAAGCTAAGAATCTGTATAATGCATATTTGAGTTATAATAGGCTGTCACGTGGCATGCTTTAACCCTGTTGTTATCCACATGTGAACTAAACAAGTATGAAACCTATGGGTCATTTTAGGTTGCAACACTATCATGAGTACTTGTGTGTTTTGATCAAAAGTTCAATCCTGTACTTAAGCATGATTTGATGTATGCATTGTTTGTATTTGGTTGAGTGTGTTGATCAGCCTAAACTGCCTGTATAGTTCTGAGTTTGAGCATGATCAAACTATTATACACATGGGTGTATATCAAGGTATATAGAGGTATGCAGTTTTGTATATTGCCTCTGGTGTACATGGGAATCTGTATATCAAATGTATATTTGGTATATCATCCATCTTTGACTTAGAAGTTTTCATTTAGGCTTTTATATGGCAATTTGGGCTTGTCCTGCCCATTTTCGTACTGGGCCTCTTTCTCTTTTGTATTGACATGTATGCATGACGGGTTAGCATGTTCTTCTTGTCTGGTTACTTTGATAGTTGAATTTTGGGTCAGCTTATTTCTCTTTGGCATTTATAATTTGGGTTTTTCATTTCTTTTATATGCATCTACTGTTGAGTATATTAATATGTGTGTATGTACACAGTTTGGTATAAGTATATGTTTGTTTATATTGTCCTAGTTACTAGGTTCTAGATACTCTCTAACCATACCATTCTTTGTTTCCCTTTGTGTTGCATGGGATAATATCATTTGGGCCGAATTCTATTGCATAAAACCTGTTGGGCCTGAGGGCCAGCCCTTTCTTTGATCGAGTCCGATACATAAGTAAGGGAAGCTAATATTTGCATTGAAGGCCCACCTATGGGTGAAAATAGGCAATTGGTGGGCAGGTAGGCCCACCAGCCTAACTCTTCTCCATTTTCATTTTTATTTATTTGTAAAGACTTGTATATATATTGAAACTCTAGTGAATATTAGAACTTAGGAAAAACGCTTAGTATTATTAGGAAGTCGCTGAAATGCTTTTCAAACTCGCCTAATCTAACACTTGCATGAACTCGGTGCTTAATTGGTTTTTCTCCTAAAGTATGAAACTGGTTTAATAACATGGTTAAGTCTAATAATCCTTAAAATTGGAACTAAGTTATAATTTTGGGCCTTCCGCCCCTTTGAGAAATCCAGAAGTGATAAAGATAAGTCTTTGGGCCTTAAGCCCACTTCAAAACCATTTTAAAAATTAAAATGTTGTAACTGTTTTGTCTTTTGGCCCTTGGAATCAATTGGACTAAGATAAAATGGACTTAAGACTATTATGGGCTTCTGAAACAAATTGGACTGAATGCCTTTGGACCTGGATCAATGTTGAGACAAGTTGAAAGTTGAAAATTTTCAGGTTTTTATAAGTAAAAATGATTTCCTTTCATGACTCGTTTTGGACTCAAAAGATTTTCTGAAAACAAAGGCTTTTTTTTTTTTGCCAAAAGCCCAAACCTTAAAAGACCAAAAACAAGAGGAATTATACTTGGAACAATTTTGAGATAAGATGGCTTGGTATGGATATGGTTTGACCTAATTAAGCTTCAATGGAATAAAATGGACTTAAAAAATTTTCTTATATACTTATACTATAAAAAGGAGATATACTCCACTTATTTTCCTTTATAAGTAATAAAACCCATAAGAACTAAACTCATCTCATTAGGACCAAAATAGTAGCTACTCTACTTGAGAGAAATCCCGAGTGTGTCTTGACCCGGAAATGAAGTGAGTTGAACACTTACATGAATTTTTGAAACAAAACCCCTTTTTCAAGGGGATATTTTGCCGGAATTTCGAATTTATGATAAGAATGACTCTTTGCGATAAAGTAAAAAATTTTAAGCAAATAATTACAATAATCACACATTGAAGCTCATAGGTCAACCGTATTCTACGGATCCTTAATACTAGGGTGCTTAAAACCTTCCCTAGGGGATCACCGGAACCTTACCTCGAACTCTGGTTCTAAAAGGATTTTTCTCTTGTTTGATAAACCCTTTATAACATGTTTTTTCCTAATTTCCCTTAATAAATTCGGTGGCGACTCTTAAAATACTAAAATTCATTTAGAGCACCAACAACCTCTTAGTAGCTTTTAGGCACCCGCGTAAAAGTGAACCATAAAAGATGGCGACTCTGCTGGGGATTTTCTAGGTTCTAACCATAAGGGTTTCAATATAACGTGATTTAATTATGTTTATTTCCTTATTTTTTTACTTTTTCACAATTATAAATTGTCATGTATTCATATAAATTCCGTCACTCCTGGCAAAAAGCATGTTTTCAAAGGGGACACACGGGCTCGCAGTCTAGCCTTTACTAAAAAACCCGAAACACCCCTTCTTTGGAACACGTTGATGCAGATTTGGTGAGTGGTCACCCAACAGCCGACAACGGTTCACCCCGAGTAGTCCGCTGGGTCTAAGGTCACTTCGAAAACCCACTCTTGCATATGCCTAGGGTAGAGCTAAGCCAAATCCAAAGATGAACTAGAAGGGTTTTTGATATTTGAGACGCATTTGAAACCCGATAAGGGGACCATCTTGTGTCAAATATGGTCTACGACCCGAAAGACATCGCATCTCATTTATGTGCTAATAGGAGACATGTTATGTGCCTATGTGATAAACCATTGCCTATTTGGGGGGGGGACATTAACCTTGTCTTTATTTTGTATATGACGATTCATTTGCAGTTTGACATGGTTATTGATACACCGAATTTGTTACACATGTGGTGAGGGTAGGATGAGCCAAGAAGAAAGAAAGAGAATCTCTTGCCACTTAGGAAATTTACCCTCTATAATGACGATAAAAGGTTGAAGGGAGCTAATAAAGGTGATTACCGGGTTTTGGGACCGAGATAGGATGGTCTTTCGGTTTGGGGATAATATAGAAATGGCCCCTACTTTGGAAGAATTGAGGGATGTCCTAACCAGCGTAGGGTTGGGTCTAAAAAGAAGAGAAAACCCCCGACAAAAATATCCTAATCCCAGAAAATCCTACCCCCAACCAAATACTCAAAATGCTTTCCTTATCCCACGGCAATTGGGCATTCGGTCCAACCATACCCTTTAGACAATTATATAAACGATTCGGTAACCCAAGTGGATTTGTGGAACACCCAGTCGAATTCAAAAGCTATGCCAAATGGAAAGCAACCGACCCTTAGCCTTTACCATTTTCTTCTTGGGAATCATGGTCTTTCCCAAAGATGGAACCTTCGCCATAGACACCCAAGTCATCTCAGTCACCCATGCTATTTTTTATGGCATAACCCGACAAGAAGACACCATATACTTTGACTTAACTCCTATCATCCTATATGTACTGAGCCCTAAGCCTTGGTAGAAACCATTTAAAATACTTCCAAGGATGCATCCTATTCCTAAAATGGTGGATCCTTAAAGACATGATCAGAGTTGGGGGTACCCAGTATTTGAGTAAGCCGTCAGAAAAAGATGACCTTCTTAACTATTGCCCCAACTTTAAGGATCAGACCAAACGGAGTTGGGCCTTCACCTTTTTTAGGCTAAGAAAAGATAGAATACAGTGGATGTTCAACGACTTCGTAACCGACACGGTTGTGGTCAAGGGAAGAACCTGTCCATTCTTGCCACTTATGGGGATTCGAGGGATTCACCCTTATGCACCTTCTAGACCTTTGAGGAAATTTGGTAGGACCCAAGTTATACCCCAAGTTGGAAACATAGGGGATTTCATCATCGACTATGATGGTGATAGGATTCTGAAGGTCGGGGATTGTATTCGTGAGTGGAATGGCTGCATATCTTAGGGTCCATACACCCGTCTGTGGGAACAAGTCAAAGAAGGATTTGTCTTTTTCACTTTGGAGCCGTGGAGCATGACATTGAAGAATGTGAGTCTTTCAAATTTAAGCTAAAGCATTTGGTCCGTATGGGAGGGATTTGGGAAATACTCCCTCCTTAGTATGAAGAACTAGGGCCCCCACCATTTATATGTAAAAGAAACTACGTCTCACCTTATGTCCCGAGGAGGGATACATAGGAAGCCCTTATCGGGCCTGGTCTAGGAAGGTTTTGGATAGGTTTAAAGTAGGAGTGTCCTTATTTATGTAGCCCGAACTACGGGAGGGCCTGATTTCCCGTGGAGGGATACGTAGGCAGTCTAAGTAGGACTCGATCCCTATATTATATAAATATATATCCCCCCGCTTACCAAAAAGCCAAAAATACTCGAAACCCTGGCACAAGGGATTAATCAATCATTTGAATCAAACATATGATTATTTATGTGCTCCGTGCTTTACCTGTCGACTCTATGTGATATCTTGCCTTATTTATCATTGCCTAACAAACTAACATCATTTGACTTTGAGTAGTTCTTTTCTTATAGAAACAGAAAGTAGATCCGTGTTCACACTGGCATACTTCACAAGATCGAAAGCTTCAATAGCATCACTGTCCCAACAAGACCGAGGCAAAGAAAAAATGACAGGTACTTTAGAAGATGGACAGAACTGGACTGAACTCGCCATTAGGGAGTCACCCACACTGAAATTGCAAGAATCCTCACCTTCTGAGGACGTTATTAAGATACTGTTTGAGAAAGTTGCTGACCTCCAAGAAAAGGTCGCGAGAGCGGAAATGACCAATGATGCCAAAGAGGCGCCTACTGAGGCAAGGAAGACACCACCACCTTTTCCATCTTTAAGCTTACCACTACACGATCACTTCCCCACCTACCCTACTAGGACCACAATGCCATTCACCCCAAACCCAATTGTTGTTGGGCACATTGCTACCTCATACCAAACGCCACTACCTTCCAACGCTTTTCGAATTTCAGAACTAGTTATTTAGTTCCCTCCTACCTAGCATCGCAAGACACCCACCTAGCTCTACTATACGCCCAGGCGCCATTCCCCTACCAACTGCAAAAGCCACCCATACGCTTAAAAATCACCCTGCACACCCAGCAGTTTCCTTCCACACACATACCACCCCAAATTCCTTCTCACCAGATCATCAAGAGATTGATCACTATGAAGATATGAAAAAGGCGTGGAGAGCCGAGCAGGGCAGATGCGATAAGGAACTGGAGCGCAAAATGGCTAAAATGTTGGAACAATCCACAAGAGTAGCCCGTAAAGCTATGGGCTTAAGCTATGATGATATCTGCATGCATCCGGGTTTGGACTTGCCCGAAGGCTTTAAAGTGCCAAAGTTTGAAATGTTCAACGGAACGGGTAACCCCCAAGGCCCATTTCCGAACCTATTATGATCAACTGCTCGGTGTTCGGGACAATCAAGCCCTTATTATGAGGCTTATTAGTCGAAGCCTAATTAGAGAACCCTTTGAATAGTTCACGGCACAAGACATACGCCAGTGGACCACATAGGAAGATATGGCCGGAGCCGTCATGGAAAGGTTCCGTTTTAATATGGAAACAATACCAAAACGATACTACTTGGAAAAGGTAAAGTAGAAGTCCATCGAGAACCACCGTGAGTATGCGAGTAAGTGGAGAACTGAAGCTGCTGGAGTACAACCGCCAATGGGTGAAGAAGAGATAGTCTCAGTTTTTATCCGTTCCCAACAGACAAATTTCTACGACCGAATATTGTCAATGGTTAGAAGACCATTTTCCGAACTTGTCAAAATAGGGGAAGCCTTAGAAGATGGTTTAAAATTAGGAAGAATCATGACTGTAGCCGGCAAAGCCACCGGAACAAGCTCAACATGGTTTATTAGAAATAAAAAGAAAGACGTGGCGAATATTTCCCATACTCCCAGCCCAAGACCCAAAAGAAAGGAGGAATTCCAGCCTCCGATTAAAATATACTCTTCACCACCTCTAAATACCTACAAACCCGCTCCATACAACCTGGTTCCCATTTATTACGTGCAACCCATTTTCTAAACACCACCACCTAACTACCAAGCTCCACAAAATACCTTTCAATTGCCACCACCAAATTGCTAAGCTCCACAACTAAATTACCAAACTCTCGCACCTGCCTATAGACCTCCACAAAATAACCCACCCACAAACTACCAAAACCAACCTCCATCAAATGCCTACAACGCGCCACGTCCTTTGATAAGCAGCCTGCCCACACATTTAACCCATTAATGGAAACTCGAATTGAGCTGTTCAAAAGATTGAGCGTCGCCAGGATGATCTAACACTTCCCCCAAAGGTCGTCGATCCCAAGAATCGATTCTATTGGGCAGACCAAACGTGCGCCTACCATTCCAACGGAGTAGGGCATAGTACTGAGGATTGCATCAATCTAAAGTACAAAATACAAGATATGATTGACAGGAAGGAGATTTTTCTCCAAACGTCTACGCCAAATGTAAACACCAATCCTTTGCCTAACCACGACAACAATATAATTCACATGATAAAAATAAAAGGATTGGGACGTAGGTAGGCTCGTCATCCGAAATTCCGTTCAAGCACTCGAGCGTAAGGTGGCGCCACTCTCCATACAGGAACGCCCACATGTCAAAGTATTGATTCCCGCGCTAGTTGTTGCGCATGTATCCCAAGTAGTGGCAGTGGCACCCAGAAAAGAATTTGTGGTACAAGTAGTTGCGGTTCATGGGATGACGAAGTCGAGAAGGTGTTATACTCCCGAATATTTAGCCTAACAGGACCCTCGGAAAGAGGGAAATTAAAAGAAGACAATCACTAAAGACGAAATGGAAGATTTCTAGCGCCAGATGCAACCGAAAGAATACTCTATTGTAGAACATTTGAAGAAAACCCCAGCCCAAATATCTGTATTGGCACATTTGCTAAGTTCACCACAGCACCGCTTAGCTTTGATGAATGTATTGGAAGAAGCCCACATCCCTGGCTGGAAAAGTATGATGACATGGCAGAAATGGTCGCCAATGTCTTGGAGGAACATCAAATTGCCTTCACTAAGAAAGAACTGCCTAAACAAGGCACGGATCACAACAAGGCGCTATATATCACTATTATATGCCGCAACAAAGTGGTAACTCGGGTTTTGGTCGATAATGGGGCTGGTCTTAATATTTTCCCCGAGTCCACTCTGATCCAGCTCAGATATGACCTTGAGAAGGTTAACTGGGGTCGATATAATGCTACCGAAGAAGTTGACCTCAGTATTCAAACAGGACAAGCGGAATTCGTCACTGAATTCCAAGTAATGGAAATACCCGGCAATTACAATTTACTACTGGGAAGGCCATGGATCCATATGTGCGGTGGCCACGGGGTTGTGATCCATAGAGAAGGTAGCATTCACAACTACCCAGGCAATTCAGGGCCTGTCATCGAATAAGTGCCAATAGGAAAAGACTTCCACGTGATGGAACTGGTGGGGGCTACCCAAAAAATAGACTCCACAGAGGCACCTATACTAGTAGTCTATAAAATGATTGCACCAACTATGCTCCATAACAGGTTCGAACCTGGGAAGGGTTTGGGAAGGAATTTACATGGCATCACAGAGCCAATTCCCATTCCCCAAGATAATTTTTGCTTCGGGATGAGGTATGTTCCAACTGATGACGAGGTCTCAATGGCCACTAAGAAGAAGCAAGGCGCTGCGAAACCCCGCAAGCCCATTTCGAATTTGTACTAATCATTCCCAAATAGAATGCATATGTCGAATGATGCAGACACAGAATAAGTGATAGGGATGTTATTCCGAGAGAAAGATTGCTCGGTGATATTGAAAGAGTGCATAGAAGCGCCCACCATCCGAGATGCTGATTCGAATGAGCAACTATTCAACTGGACCACTACGCCACTCTTGGCTCTTCGGTAGAGAAATAATGAATTTATTTTGAAATGGCGAGAATCGGTCGAGGCCCGATTACTCACCCTTTTTGCACTCTATTTTACCTCGTAACATTTTCAAAAATAGAAATGGCTCGATGTTGATCTGAGTCGGGACCACAGTTTGTACTTTCATTACAATCAAATTAATGAAGCCTCGAATTATGGGAAAATGAACTTGCTTTTACTTTTAATTTTCTAAATTGCATGCATGTGTTTTATACTAACCTCATTTTGCCTTGATTTTTCAGTAATAAAAACAATAAAGCAACCTTAAATGTCATGACATATCTCAAAACAATTGAGTCAAACACTATAGAGGAGGAAGAGTATGAGGAATATGATGAGGAAACAAAGCTACTTGAGGGTCTCATAGAGGAGGTAGAACAGTTAGAAAATGAACAAAAACCGAATATGGATGAAACAGAAGCCATCAACCTAGGTGATGAAGAGAACACCAAGGAAACTAGGATAAGTGCACACCTAGAAGCACCCCAAAAGGAAGAACTAATAAGTCTACTAAAAGAATATATGGTCATCTTTGCATGGTCATACGCTGACATGCCGGGATTGAGTACTAGTGCACTGTCCCACAGGTTGCCCATCAATGCAGGTTTTACCCTTGTGAAATAGAAAATCAGGCAGTTCAAGTCGGATCTCAGTATCCGCATTAAGGACGAGGTGGAAAAACAAATCAAATCAGGGGTAGTAGAGGTGACCTCATATCCCACGTGGTTGGCCAACATAGTGCCGGTGCCTAAAAAGGATGGGAAGATACTAATATGTGTAGATTACCGAGACCTCAACCGAGCCAATCCCAAAGATAATTTCCCACTCCCAAACATCCACAAACTCATTGTGGGCACCTAATTTTTGACCTCCCATAATTTATTTTAATCACTCAGAGTCCTTGAAAAATAAATAAAATGAGTTATGCACCTTAAAGGGTTTAAATATTTTTTATAAATTATTTAGATCAATATTTTACTCCTTTAAATTGGTGAAAGGTTTTTCATGACATCACAAATTTATTTAGAAATTAATTGGTAATTTTATGACACTTATGAGATGCTTGTTAGATTTAATCAAAGAAAAAAGGCATTTAGTTTTAAAATAATAATCATTATTTAATTGTTTAAATTTTCAAAAATCAAAATTAGCAAATAGTTTATTCCCTTCAATCCAAGGAGTTTGAGTAATTTAAATAATTAACCATTTCACCCCTCAATCTTTAGTTTGTATAATTGTGTAATTTTTCAAAATAATTTATAATTATCCATAAATGTTTTAATTAGTCAATTAAGTGGTCATTAGTGCAAATTGATTTTTAAAATTATTTGATTATTTTGTTATGGCCACAATTAATTTAACCAATTCATGGTTTAAGGAAATTGGGGTCATTTTTGTAAATTAGCCTCTTAATGGCCTTAATTGAAATAACCAAATTCATTGGATCCAATTAATTAAGGTCATTAATGCAATTAATTAAGGTCATTAATGCAATTTAATTTCTAAATCTGCTAATTAGGCCAAATATGACCATAATTGAAATAACCAGTTAGATTAAAATCAATTAAGGCCAAATGTGGTCATAATTGAAATAATGAGTTGGATTAAAATCAATCAGGGCCATATCCGCAAAATTAAGCCCATTAACCCAATTGGCCATTTTTTAAATTACTTTAATAGGTTAAGTATGTCCTAATTTGTTTATAATTAAAATACTATTACCAATAATCAAATTCAATTTTTATCTAATTATGAAATTACCTATTTTTACTCTATATATACACATGTATACACTAGGTATATATATATACACACACTACAAAAAGGGGCCAACCTTATATAAAAAATTTAAAAAAAAAAAATTGGACCAAGTCCAGCCCAAAACAGGCCAAGACCAGGCCCAACTCAGTTAATACAGATAAAGGGTATATCCCCTTTTATTTCTCATTTAAAACGAGCCCTTTCCCATTCCCTTTCTCTCTCTTCCTCTTTCTCGCAAAACCCTAAGCCGCCGTCTGGCTCTCCTTCTCTCTCTCATTCCAAAAATGGAAAAATCATAGAGCAAGTGTAAGATGCACAACTTTATAGCATCATTTACGTGCAATGAATTAATGTTAAGGCTGTTTTTACCCAAATCTTTCCAAAATCGGTAATGGAACCTTTTCCTTTTGATTTTTTCTTTTAAAAAAAACATTTAGTCAAAGTTGATTATTGTTGTCTGACTTTTGTTGTATTGTGTTAATTTTTCTTGATTTCCATTGGTTGGGGGTGAAGGGTTTGGATCGAGTCGAATAAGGCTCAGATCTAGACGTTCATTTGTTGTTAAGTTGTTTTAAGCCATAGATTCGCTTTACAAGTTCATTTTCTGGGAAATATTAGTTGTCCCACATCGATGCTTTGAGGGTTTGAACAATTTTTGGGTTCTATAAGTAGAACCCCACCCTCACCATGAAAGAAAGTGGGAAAAAATGGGGAAAAAATAAAAGAGGCTAGAAACTTCGAATTCAAGCATCTTAGTATAAAACTTTTAAGGCTTTGACTTAGGTTGAGGTTTTCTTAGTTCTAAAAAATTCATTTCTTCCTTGTTTTCGAGTCTGGTGTGGCTGAGTGTGGTTTTGGAAGCACAAAGGCTTTCAAGTTCAATTTTGACCACGGTTGCACTTTAAAAGGGTAACATTTTATCTTTGTTGCTTATTTTTGTTATTAAGTAGCTTGTTAGGTGACAATGGTCTGTTTGATGTTAGATTATTTTTGGTTCAATTAATTGGTAATGTGTTGTTCCAAGTAATGCTTAATGTTCATTAGATGTTTGGAAAAAAAGATTACTTCCTTATTTTCAAAAGATACCTGTTTAAACCTTAATATTGGTTGTTAATATGGACTGAATGTATGAGATTAGATAACGTATTGATGTTGTTCTATAGATAGGGATAAACAGATTGTTGTGTGCTTTATTAGATGTTGAAATTTCTTGTTTGGCTGCTCAACCCTTAGACATGACAAAAATGTGATTACATGATTCATAATAATAATCCAGTGAACTTTTAGACCAATACTAATCCAATTTGAATGTAATAGATTGCTAAGGTGCTGTGATGATCCATCTTGAATCATTTAAGGCAGTTGCTATTTCCTTAATGAGACTATGTCAAATTTGAATCTTCAATCTGCTTTCCTAAATCTGTATACTTTGTCTATGTCAATTAGATAGCATGAGTCATGATTAGGGTAAAATAAGGATCATGATTAGGATAAAATAACGATCATGATTGGATTAAAATAAAGCTTAAAAGAGTCTAGGCATACTTATAGGAGTCTCATGATGTGGTTAAGGCACTAAAGTAAGATTAAATGGGGTCTGTTTGCATTTGAATGGGTTTGAGTCTACCTAAGTCTGTTTGAGTATGTTTTGGATTAGCCTAAAAAAAATTGAGTAGTTGTAGGCTATACATTAAAGGTAAGTTGAAGCAATAACACTCTAGAATCTAATATAGAAGTTTTAAAATGAAGGTTGAGATTAAGATTCGTTTATTTGATAATAGGTTCCCAAATGGTCCATTAGAAAGCTAGTGTAGGTTTATGAAGTTGTAAAATCATCTCAAATGAATCAGGATACCTAGGTACAAGTAGGATGATTGTGTGTCATGGTTGTTCATTCAAGCAGAGTCTAGTCTTGACTATTTATGTTATCAGACCCTCCCCCTTTTATGTCTAGTTCATGCTTGAGTCTTCAAAAGAGGTCTAGTGAGATTTAAAAAGGGTAATTAAGTCCTAATATGATCTTGACTGTTAAAAATTATTAATCAACCAGTCGAAGAAGTTATTTGAGTCTAAGTATTGGTGTTCATTCTAACTTAAGCTTATAATGATTAAGATGCTCAAATCTTTTCAAAGTGGTAATGTCTAAAAGGAATTCAAAATAGTTTTCATAGTTGAGACCCTAGACTGAATTGATTAAAACTGTTTACTTGAATGGTCAACTAGGTGTTTAGATGGGATTTAATTTAAAGGGCAGTGTCAAACTAGTTTTAACCACAAGGTTTTGGTGGCTGCCATTAGGTATGAGGGTGAGGTAAAGGATTGAGGTTACGTTGAGAGAGTAAAGGGTGAGCTTAGGTATGAATTGGAGGTAATGACCAGTGGCGCATTTGTTCCCCTTTTACTGAAAGCAAGATTCAGGAGAGAAATATGGAGGTGATGACCTCACCCTACCCTGTTTCTCTTTCAGTTCCCATAGCTGTGGGATTCACAGGAACCTTATATTTGGTTATAAGTAGTTTACCATGCCTGGGAGGGAACCTTTGAGAGTTATGCTGTTAAAACTGATTTAAAACAAAGTGTGAGGGTATGCCATATTTTCTACCATAATTAAAGGGATTAAAAGTTGCTATTGACTAAGTTCTGAGAGTAAGTTATTCACCAAGGCTTGGATCCATATTTTTAGAGTTCAACTTGTTTGCTTTGTGTTGCTTAAGAATGAATATGTTCAATAAAACCTACATGATACATTTATGTTTAGACCTGTATGTATTGTGTGCTAGACTTAGTTTGAATTTGGGAAGAGTACATTTTAGTTAACATAAGGTTGGTGAGGATCCTTACTCTTGAACTTGAACTGTTGCATTTAGACTTTGATGTGCATGGTAGTTTAAATTTGGATGGGAAAGGTAAAGTTGTACTCTGTCTAATATGGTCTGTCTCTATAATGTTTGTCTATTTAAAGCCCTGTCACGTTTAGAACTGTAGGATAAAATAATTGAATACTAAATCTGTGTTTAAAAAATGAATAAGTGACAAGTTGGAATTGGTTTAATGTTGTGGCTTGAGGATGTTGTGAGTGCTCTTAAAACAGTCTGAACCACTTGGCATAGGGTGGTCTTTTCAAGACACCTCAAAGAGGGGGCAGGGAAGAGTCTAGCTTAGCTTGACTTATAGTTCCTACCCTCAAAATGAAGGGTGTCATGACACAGCCTATGGACCATGGGGGCATTCCTGTTATGAGGATGCATTGATCTTCCTTGAATCTCACCTTTTTATCAAAGGTTGGAAATAGAAAAGGGTGGGAAAAAGGTTAACTTGTTTAAATGTCTAAAGGGAAGTTAGAAAAAATAAACTTGTTATTTCAATAGGGTGATTTTTGCTTTCTTTCTAAGAGAAATGGACTAGTTTAAGACCGTTATAATGAGAGTCCTTTTTAGGAGTTTAAAAAATCTTGGGTCGCAAAGAGTTGTTTTTAAAACCTTATTCCATTCTTTTTCTGTGAGACTTGGTGATGCATAGCTGCTCATTTCTCTTTTTTACTCAAGTGGCAATTCACATGAAATCTTGTTGGGTACATGCTCTTACTACTGCTTGACTAAACCAAAGGTTCATTTCTATGGGTTTTCCTGAGAATATAAATTGCACAGTCTCAATTCATTTAATGTTGTTTTAATTCAAATTTCTTGGTGTTCCAACCATGTTTTTGGTAATCATAAGATTATTGGATTTTCTCTCTTTATGTTATATCCCGCATTTTGTACGTTCGGATATTTCAAGGTAGTAGTGGCAAGGTTAAGGAAATGACCATCGTCCAAAATTATTTTAATGTACAAGTTGGTGATGAACATTATTTATGAACATTAGTGGCATGGAAATATTGAGGAAGGCTAAGGGCAAAAAGGGAAATTCGCAAAATGGTTCATGGTAATATTGTGGAAGTCTAGGGGCAAAATGGGAATTTCACAAAAAATTCATGAAAGTTCTTGAAAGGCCATGTTGGCCGTGTGATATGTGTGGAATATGTGCACATTTTTAATTAATGGGGACTAAAGTGTACACAAGAAGAAACTTAGTCTTCCTTGTTTAATTTCAAGAAAGAGAGGGAAAAATCTAGAAAAATGGAGAGAGGGGCATGTGCCCCTCACATGCTTGAGGAATTATATATATATATATATATATATGAGCTCATCTTTTAATTCAAGAAGAATTATTCCACTCTAGTATTTTCACTAAATGGAAGGTCCTCTACAACATGGAGTGATTGTTGGAAGAAGTAGAGCAATTATTGTGCAAGTTGGAAACTCTAGCCAAGTTGAAGAAGCAAGCGGAAAAAGGTAAGAACCAATCTTCCTTCATGTGTTATGGATGCTTGGTACATGTTGTGGTATGTAGAAGTGGATGAAAAACATGAAATCATGCATGTTGATGTTGGGCCGCGTATGTGTAGTATTGGCCGTGTGTGTGTATGTTGTATTGTGTAAAGTAGATTGAATTAATTCTATGTAGTATGTTGCTTGTTGTTGTAATGTATAGAAAAAGATGAAAAATTCATGGAAATATGTATGTAGTGTTGTGGCCGAGAATGGTGATGTTTTGGTAAGCTATGATGAATCAATTTCATGTGATATTCTAGTTGATGTCGTTATGGATTTCATGATGTAAAATGAGAATTTAATGGTTAGAAGTGAAGTTGTGATTTCTTGTGGATTATAGAAAAAGTTAGTGTGACATTGGTATGGTTTCTTATATGTGATAATGTGTAGGATATAAATATAATGCATGAACGTGGAAGTAAGACATTTGTTTGGAAGGTTGTAAGTTGGGTTGTGGTGATTAAATTTGAAAGAAAGAATTAAGTTGTTATTGTTTTGTTAAATTTGGAAGGTGTTGGATGAAGTAGTATGTTGATTGGATCGTTTTGAATTGAATTGAATTGAATCGAATGTTGAAGTGTTGCTAGAATAATTGTTGGTATTGTTGTTGATAGTTTGGCCGGGTTGAATTCCCGGATTGTTGTTGATTAAAATTTGGCCGAGCTAGAATCTCGGGGATGGTGTATTTACAGGGGAGGTGCTGCTGAAATTTCGGCAGGCCATAAGTGAATGTACTTGAAAGGCTAAGACAAGTATATGTCGATGAATCTAACGATAGTGTCAATCTTCTTGCATGTAGACTCACAAGTTGGACGAATAAGTGTAGCTAGTAAGGCGCGGCACAGGTATGTAAGGCTCGTCTCTTTTCTTTCAAAGGCATGATCCCCACGTTATAATGTCTTAAATGTTTTTATATCTTCCTAGCTTGCAAAAGTTAGAAGTCTATGACTCTAAGGTATAAGTCTTTTCCTAATAGTTCATAACTGTTTTTTGTTTTTTCAAAATGCCCATATTTTCCAAAAACCAAGTTTTAAGAGGTTGAAAGCTTTTATGACTAAAACGACGAATATGATTTTATAATGACAACGATGACGTCAAATATGAGAGGATGTCCATGACAAATATGTCGGGGATATGTTCCTACCATGAATATGACAGTATGAAAATGTTAAGCTATTTCTTGATTTCTCAACTCTATTTATGGACAATGGCTATTTTAAAGATTCTAAATATATGAAACGATGCCTTATGATCCTGTTCTATGTTTCCTCATGATGTTACTCTCCATTGATAGTCTTGCCTTATATTAATTGTCCCTTGAAGGTGAGACATGACGCCCACGGTTATTCCATAATATAATCGGAGGTTACCTACCTTACGTCACTCCGATGGATACATGACTTTCTTTGGGCTCTCCTGCATGCTGCTATATGATATATGTATATGTATATGTATATGTATATGGGGAAGAAGGGGAAAAGGGCAGAGCGCTATAGACGCTGATATATGTATATATATATATGTATATGGGGAAGATGGGAAAAAGGGCAGAGCGTTATATACGCGTAGCCACCTGATCAGTTGGTATGCTTTGATATCGTCCCGGACGCGGGATATGTGGTTAAATGGATCGGCTGCCGACGCCTCGGCAATATGACATATTCTATTTTCTAGATATATGAAAAAGAAATGTGTTCAAAGCAAGTAAAGTATATATGGGGTTAAATGGATCGGGCTGCACGTTCCGCAGTAGTATATATATATATATAGATCGGGCTGCACGTTCCGCAGCACTAAGCATGCAGGGTATCCGTCTAAGTGGCACTCAGATGTACCGGTTACTCTTTTACTTCATGACATGCTCTATATGTCCATTCTGTTATTATTCATATTTATATTCCTTACTGTGTTACTATTCATGCCTTATATACTCAGTACATTGCTCGTACTGACCCCTCTTCTTCGGGGGCTGCGTTTCATGCGTCGCAGGTGGGCCCAGGTGAACAAAAGCTATTATAGAATAGGTTCCAGCGAAGTTGGTAGACTCCACTTGTTCCTGGAAATGCTACCAAGTCAGACCTTGTATGCTAGGATTTCTGGTTTGATGTTAGAGACTTTGCAGACAGAGTCGTGGGTATCGGAAGTCAGTCTGTTAGCGGCTCCGTCAGCCGATGTGTCAGTTTGTATTATGATATAAGTTTTACACAGTTACAGATTTTACTTGAGTTGAAAGCAACAAAAAGAATATTTCAGTAAGCTTTATTATGTATACTTGATTTAGAGGTTCAAAAGATTATGTATGTAATAGGAGTCGGAGGGTTCGCTCGGCCCTAAGTAAGGGTCGGGTGCCCATCACACCCTAGTAAGGTTAGGGTGTGACAAAGTGGTATCAGAGCCAGGTTGGTCTAAGGGTTGTCTGCAAAGTTGTGTCCAGTAGAGTCCTGTTTATGGGTGTGAAGCCGGCCACATTTATAAACAGAAGGCTGCGGGGCATCTAGGGATTGTTGACCTTCTTTCTGTCTTAGATCGTGCGATAGAGCCATGTCATAGGAAATAAGATTCCTTATACTAATCGTTGATTTCCGCAGACGCCTAGTATCGACGGAAGAAGGCGAGTGACGATATGGCAAGTCACAGAGGTAAGTCTGGATATTTTGTTCTGTTACTTGGGACTGGAAGTTCTGGATGGCTGGAATGTGCCATATAACCGTATGTCCTGTGAAGTATTGTAAAGATTTGCGACACACAGATCTTGAATAGTAGGAGTGGTAAAGGAGATACTACTAGAATGGATACGCTTAACAGAAGGAAACATGGAAAGGAAATGCCGCAAACAGACAATAAACGGGATGTGTTGTTCTAGAGGACCTATGGGTCTGGCGTGGCGATGAAGGTGCGGTCACTACAATCGGGAAACTTGAAGTCCAGGATAGGAGGTAGCCATACACACAGGCGGAAGGTGAACATTGAAAATCAAGAAGGGCAAAACAGTAATTGTAAAAGAAAGGACGTGTTACGAAAATGCCTCGAAGTCTGTGAAACCTTGACTTGCTCCAGATCAGGTAATAAAGGTCATATGAGGAAGTGGACGTGATTATAGCATCATTAAGGCACTGAATTCAACCAAAGTTTCGAGGTTAAGCGTGCTAAAGTGGGAGGATGGGTGACCCCCCTGGGAAGTATGCAAAAATTCTATAAATTGAAACATGAGAGGCAAATGAGAAGTTAGGGTAGCCTAAGGGAAACTAGAGCATATGGGATGGTTGGAGACCATAAGAAGACGCGTAGAACGAGGCAGACTAGCTCAGTGAAGAGACAAAGAGTGCGTCACAGCTCGGGAATCAGGATAGGCTTGAATAGCGTTCGGAGATATTTTGTGGGCTAGTTGATAGTAAAAATATACATATGTATATATGAATGTGTGGGATATTCCACATATGATGGCATCGGTGGCGTGTGTGCCCTAGCAACCGGAGCTACGGTAAGGAAAGGCATTGATCACGCAAGGGTACCGAAGTTTGAGGGACGACAAAAATAAATAGTACAAGTGTTACCAGGTAATCTGCTATTATTTTTACTATAGGTTAAGAGTGGAGATTCTAGTACAACGCCACTTAGAAAAGAAAGAGAGTGAGTAGATGGAAAACAAAGAGAACAAAGTGTCGGAAGGAGGTGAAAGGTAAGGAAAACCTGAGTAAAGGAAGCTCCCGAGAGAAACTACCGGCTAAGCATGAGACTATTTGGGTAAGAACTTAAGGTAGGCATGTGAAAAGGGATAGAGTGTGGTAAAAGGAAACAGAAGGGGGTGTATGAGTCTCGAGAGCCGATTTCGATAAGTGGGACTAAGGGAATAGTGACTAGGATAGAGGAAATGTGAGGAAAGAGAAGAAATGTTTAGGCTTTGCGACGGTATTAAGAGACTTAGGTCCTTGGAAGGAGTATATAGGAATAGATGCATAGCTATATTAATATAGTTAGAGGTTCGATGAACAAGGATAGGGAGAGTGAAAATTTGTAAGGATTCTGTGTTAAGAACAAAGTAGCAGAACGCTTGAGAGAAATGGACGCACAACTACAACACAAACACGTAGTTAAGAAGGAATTACGAACAAGTGAACTAAGCAAGTGAAAGGACGAATAGTGGATGGAAGGGTGTGGAAATGTGGACAAAAGAAGGACATCGACGGAAAGTAAAAGAAAAACCTAGGACAAGAAGTTTTCGACATGTTAGGCACGGAGTTGGGAGGAAGACAAGGAATAAGGTATAGATGAAGACTTCATAAAAGGACTGTTGGTATATAAGGAACCCCTTAAAGGGGGGGGGGGGGGAGAACATGTTATAGGTTTCAAGTCCAAAGGAAGGAAACTTATTAGCCTGGAGCCAGAGTTTAAACCATATCGGCTTATTAAGGGGATGCATGAAAGTAAAAACGAGTTGGTGTAGTGGATTAGGAAACCTATGACACGAAATAAGGACTCGAGTAAAGACCCAGGAGTTTGATGATAAAGAAAATAAGATAAAGGATAAGGAATGGGCATAAAGAGAAGAACGACTATGAAAGGGACCCTCCCGAAGTATGATGACACCCCACAAGATCAGTTGAACATTCGAGGACGAATGTTCTAAAGGGGAGGAGGATGTTATATCCCGCATTTTGTACGTTCGGATATTTCAAGGTAGTAGTGGCAAGGTTAAGGAAATGACCATCGTCCAAAATTATTTTAATGTACAAGTTGGTGATGAACATTATTTATGAACATTAGTGGTATGGAAATATTGAGGAAGGCTAAGGGCAAAAAGGGAAATTCGCAAAATGGTTCATGGTAATATTGTGGAAGTCTAGGGGAAAAATGGGAATTTCACAAAAATTTCATGAAAGTTCTTGAAAGGCCATGTTGGCCGTGTGATATGTGTGGAATATGTGCACATTTTTAATTAATGGGGACTAAAGTGTACACAAGAAGACACTTAGTCTTCCTTGTTTAATTTCAAGAAAGAGAGGGAAAAATCTAGAAAACTGGAGAGAGGGGCATGTGCCCCTCACATGCTTGAGGAATTATATATATATATATATATATATATATATATATATATATATATATATATATATATATATATATATATATATATATATATATATATATGAGCTCATCTTTTAATTCAAGACAAAGCAAGAACAAAAAAAAAAAAAAAAAAGAGGAGAGAGGTAGGAGCCATTCGGCCATGGCCACCAAAAATGAGGTCACAAAAATTGACCAAGAAGAATTATTCCACTCTAGTATTTTCACTAAATGGAAGGTCCTCTACAACATTGTCACGACCCAACCCCGTAGGCCGTGACTAGTGTCCGACATGGACACCCGTACATACTCACTAACCAATTTTCACTTGCCCTTACATAGTATCCCGTGCATACAAAATCATATACATCTTATTTAAACCGTTATTTATATTATAGCACATAAATCAATCAGGTTAACGTAGTTTAGGGGAAATCCGGACAACGAACCAAATAACCATCACTGAACAAACACGACCCATGACCCACATACATGTCTACAGGCCTCTAATACAGACAACAGAACCATATGACGGGACAGGGCCCCGCCGTACCCAAAATAGTCATAAATACAGAGATATGTACAACAGTAGGATCTGTACCGAAAGTGTGGGCTCCGGATCAAAGGAGCACTTCAAACAGCAGAATGTATACCCTAGGCTGGCGGATCACCTCTATAAACGTCTGTACCTGCGGGCATGAACGCAGCCCCCGAAGAACAGGGGATCAGTACGGAATATGTACTGAGTATGTAAGGCATGAAATATAGAAAGCAGAACTATAAACGAATATCCAGTACCAGAGTAAAAGCACTATCCAGAATACTAAAACGTTTACCTTCGAGACATAAACCATATATGCCGCTATCGTTTGTCAAAGGAAATACAGAAGATAAATGGGTCTTTCAGAGTGACACGGAACTTACTTTCAAAACACAGATCATGCAGATCAGAATCATGTATCGTATATGCATATATCAAATAACGTGCCCCGGCCCTCCATTGAGGGACGCGGTGGAAGAAATCATATATGTCAATATCGTGTATCACTTATGCATGTAACGTGCCCCGGCCCTCTATAAGGGACGCGTTAATCATGTATCATGTATGCATGTAACGTGCCCCGGCCCTCGGTGAGGGACGCGGTGAATCATACATCATGGATGCCAATATCATATATCATATGTGCATGTAACGTGCCCCGACCCTCTTTTGCGGAACGCGGTGAATAAAATCATCATATGCCATCCTGGCCACCGCCCCGTCATCATATCATAAATATAACGTGCCCCGATCCGCAAGTGAGAGGGACGCGGTGAACAATGCAGAGAAGTGCGCACGAGAACATATCCTGGCACGGGCTCAGTGAAATCCAAACTGAAGCTTGCACGAACAGAATAATGCGAAACCATGTACACTTAAATCAAGACCCGAGATACAACATACTTATCGACATCTGAAGGTTCAAAAACAAGTTTCGGGTCAATCGGAATTAGTATACGAAAGCTAAGAGCGTTTGAAGTACAGAACGCTCTATAAACGTTTCAGAAGCCATTATTGGAAAATCAAAGCTGTAATCAGGTCAAGTACCTTTTGGACATCATTATGGATCAAACTAATTAGAACTCTTGGAATCATACGTACGTATCAAGGTATGTCAAAGACTCGGTAGAATAATTGATGTGCTAGCATTTAATAATCAAACTTTAGTCATATCAATGTACCGACATCATATATCATATACGTATATAACATATTCATACATGCATACTCATAGGATATCATACAGTGTGTTGCTGCGGAACGTGCAGCCCGATCCACGGATATAACGTATTAGTGCCGAAATTTTATACAAGGTTAAAGACATTAATACTTACAAAATTATCTTAAGGTCAAAAATTCTTACACTTAGCTTGTTACTCAATCATGCAAAAATCTTAACCATACTATGTATACTCGTATCAATAGGCCAATAGGGATCGTAGACAAACTCGGAACTTATTAAGTAGAGCCTTTAAAGTACGGGGCCTTCTAACAACCTTCGTAAGTCCGTATTTGGAAATTCAAGTAACAACCTATTAAGTAGCTTTCCAATAACATTATGAATTCAACCGAATAGAGACTTTAGAGCCATATGTACGTATCAAAGTATGCCATGGGACTCAATGGAATAGTCAACACTCATTCTCTAGTAATAGGAACAATAGTCAAAGTATTCCTTGAATATCACTCGGAGATAAGTCAATTAGATCAATATGGAAAGATTTCGGGGATCGCGGGCCCACCTCGGGTCAAGTTCAGGTGGCGTTCCTAAATTACGAACATTAGACTTTATAGAGTCATCTATGAAAGTTTTAGGACAATTCGGTTCCATTTGTGAAGGTTATGGGTGTTTAAGTTATTTTATTCCAACAAAGCGTAGAGTATCTAATTCAATTCCACTGAATGAAAAAGGGCCAAATCTAAACTCGGATTTCTAGGAGTAGAATCGTCCCCGAGGCTAGTATTCAAACCTATTATGCCTAAGACATGCCAAAGGAAAGAAAGGTAAGCCTTACATACCTTTTCCGCTTCTTAAGCTTCTCCAAATTCAAGTTCCAAATTCTCCAAAATCTACAATTTGGTCACATTTACCAAACATTTATTTAGAAGCCTTTAGAAGTTAAATCTTAAATCAACACTTGTCTACAAAAATTTGGGCAGCATCTCCCCTGTAAATGCGCCATCCCCGAGAATTAACTCGGCAAAAAATACAACAACAATACCAACAGCATTCACAATCACTACAAAACACATTCCAACATAATTAACCCTCCTTTCTACATAATGCAACAACTTCTAATCCAACTTCACACTTTCAAACTAATGTCAACGCTTTCATATTCATTCACTAATTCAAGACCATTCAAATACAATTCGGAAGCATTTCACATTATTCTACAAAATATACAAAAGTTCCACCAAACCATAATCCACCCAAAACCTCCAATTTTCAACATAAACATTCACAACACATTTTTATCTTCCAATTTCACTTACAACAATCACCATTTGCATCTTACAACTTCATTTCCTCAATTACATAATTTATAATAAAATCACATACTTTCCGACAACAACTCAACAACAAATTTTTCATGCTAACTTGAACTAGAATTCTTCCATTTGCATTAAAAGGCCATTACAACACAATTGACATAATAAATGAAATTTGTTCATTCCTCCCCACCAACAACACTACACGGCTATACACATATATACCCACAACACACAAATTTCATACTTTCATTCATTTCCACATAACACAACACATATAACCTTCCACAACATAATAAGAACATGAAATTCTTACCTTTTCTTCAACTTTCCACTTGCCGCAAACGTGGTTTTCTCGGTTAAATAATTATGCCACGTTGAAGAGCGCCTTGAACTTAGTAGGAATACGAGAGAATTATGATTTTTGAATCAAAGCTTGAACTCCAAGATTTTATTTTTCTTCTAAGGGCCGAATGGCCTCTTCTTTTTTTTTCTCTTCTTTTTTGTGTTCTTGAACTTTCTTGAACAATGAATAAATTGTGGCCTTTTCCCTTATTTAACACATGAATTAAATCTTATGGGCTTGGGCCAATAACAAGTTGGCCGGCCACCCTCTCTATTTGGGCCTTATTTTCTCTTTTTTTTTTAGCCCAATTAGTTGGTTAAATAATTTGTGATTCACGAAACTAATTTTCGAAAATTCCGATTTTACCCTTAGCCTCCCTCAACACTTCCACATCAATATTTTTCCATGAACAACTTGTATATTGAATAAGATCAAATTATGGCCTTGACTTTAACTTGTCACAATTATTTCAAATTTTCCAAATGTGCAAGATTACGGGATGTAACATCCTCCCCCCTTTAGAACATTCGTCCTCGAATGTTCAACTGACCTTAGGGGGTCTCGTGGCACTTCGGGGAGGTTTCTTTCTTTCCTTCAAACTTTCCAAACGTTACAATTACTTTTTCTTTTTTTCTTTTCCTTTTGTTTTGTACTCGCTTCCTTTTTATTCCCGAACACCGTTGTACTAATACTTTCCAGCTTTAACTAGTGGCGAAACCGGCATCAGTCTACTTATAACAGTTGTACCATGTCTTTCGTTTTGTCTTTTAGGTTCCGTTCAGTCAATGTCTTTCATATATTATAACACCGACTGCTGGGGCCCACCGTCGATCGGTACAGTCATAAGTGGGACGTCGTACGCATACACGTATATTTACTACCATTCTGCTCACAAAACATTTCCAAACACTTATTCAAACTTACTCTGATTCCAGAACTGCGTTGCGCTTCCTTTTTCTTCACCGGCCGAGTCTGCCTTAGCCTACCCGACCTATTCAGGGTTTCTAACCGTTCAGTACATCTAATTTCCTTTAGGTTACTCCAAACTTCCCATTTGTCTTTTATATCTATATTTATGAAAAATTCGGTGTACTTCCCAGGGGGTCACCCATCCCAAAATTACTCAGAGCCTAGCACGCTTAACTTCGGAGTTCTGATGGGATCCGGTGCGTTAGTGTTGTATGATCGCATCCACTTCCCCGCACGACTTTTATCACATAATCTAGGGCAAGTCGGGGTCTTAACAACTTTCTTTGAAAAATTTTAGTAGCGGGCCCCACTCCAATCTGAAGAGGCCCTTTTGTCTTCCTGATCATATAACTACGGAGTTAGCCTTTGAAATTTCTAACATTCACCCTTTTATCTGTGTGGGTGGCTGCCTCCGCCGGTTTTATCAGTTCGGGTTCTTATCCCAATTCTGCTAGCAATCGGGGGGAAATATATGATAAAATAGAATCTAAATCTGTCAATGCATAAAAATTCCGAAAGAAGATAGTAATATACCTGTAACTACATCTGGTGGCGCCTCCTGATCCTGCCGTCTGGCCAAAGCATATGTGCGGTTCGAAGGACCGCTGGAACCGAGAGCTTCGCCACGACCTCTGCCGCGGCCTGCTGGTGTCGGCCGCATAGCTACAGAAGGGGAAGATGATCCAGCAACTGATCCAGTAAGCTGGGCTGAACCGCCTCTAAATGGCCACTCCCTCATAACGTGGCCTTGACGGTCGCAAGTAAAACAAGCACCGGTGGCGCGACGGCATTCCCCCAGATGGCACCTGCCGCACTGAGGGCACTGAGGCATAAGTGGCCTCGTCTGACTGACCCCTCTACTCGTCTGTGAACCCGAAACTCTAGAGCTTTGACCAGCTCCGGAATATCCAATGCTATCAAATCCCTTGCCGGTAACCTGTAGGGGTGTACTTTGTGCTGGCTGAGAAAACTGTCTAATATGCTGTTGAGGCTGTCCGCCTCGAAACTCCCCGGAATACCCAGCTGATCTAGCCCTCTTGGGTTGTCTCCTGTCATGATCTCTACCTGACTGATCCTCTCTGTGCCGGTCCTCCATTCCTTGCGCATAAGCCTGTAACCGGACAATGTCCATACCGGTCTGCGATGCCATCGCCAAGCAGTTGTTAACCAAGTAGCGATCCAACCCTATCACGTACCGATGCATCCTGTCAGCCATATCCGCTACTATGGTAGGTGCATATCTGGCTAGAGAATCAAACTCCAAGCTGTACTCTCGGACACTCCTGCCGTTCTGCCTTAGCTGTAAAAACCTGTCAACTCTCGCCCGCCGCAACTCTGGGGGCAAAAGGTGGCTGAGAAAGGCAGCTACAAACTCGTCCCACACGGCTGGAGGGGCACCCTCGCCTCTGGACAGCTCCCAGGACTCATACCAATTAATCGCGATATCTCGTAATCTGTGCGAAGCTAACTCAACAGACTCGGTCTCAGAAGCCTTGACCAGTCTGAATGAGCGCTGCATCGGCCGAATGAAGTCCTGGGGGTCCTCTTCGGGCTTAGACCCATAAAACTCTGGAGGATTACATGTCAAAAAGTCACGAACTCTTAGGCTATCACGCCTATCCGCATCGTCACCCCCTAGCCCGCGTCCATGAGCCTGCCCTGCTACTATCCTCGTCAATAACTGTACAACCTCTCTCATCGCCCTATCCTCCGCCCCGGGCTGAGGAGCTGGAGGCTCGGGCGCTGGGGCCCCTGAAGCTACTGGTGGAGCCACTCCAGGCTCCTCGGATGGTGGTGTAGCAGAACCCTCTGACTGGGGTACACTATCGGGCATAATCTGAGCACTAGCCTGAGTATTCCCCTGTATCTGACCGGTCTCTCCTGCCAGTGCCTTGCACTTCTGGGCAGCCGTCGCCTTCTTCGGAGGCATCACTGAAAAATATAGCGGCCGGTCAGAAAAGAGTCATCCTAATAGCACAGCTCTATCGCACGATCTAAGATCCAAAGAAAGGTAACACCCTAAATGTCCTGTAGCCTCCTGTTTATAGATGTGGTGCACAACACACCGATAAATAAGACTCTACTAGACACGGCCTGTAGACATTCCGAGGACAAACCGCTCTTCTACCACTTCTGTCACGACCCAACCCCGTAGGCCGCGACTAGTGTCCGACATGGACACTCGTACATACTCACTAACTAATTTTCACTTGCCCTTACATAGTATGAATCCCGTGCATACAAAATCATATACATCTTATTTAAACCGTTATTTATATTATAGCACATAAATCAATCAGGTTAACGTAGTTTAAGGGAAAGCCGGACAACGAACCAAATAACCATCACTGAACAAACACGACCCATGACCCACATACATGTCTACAGGCCTCTAATACAGACAACAGAATCATATGCCGGGACAGGGCCTCGCCGTACCCAAAATAGTCATAAATACAGAGATATGTACAACAGTAGGATCTGTACCGAAAGTGTGGGCTCCGGATCAAAGGAGCACTTCAAACAGCAGAATGTATACCCTAGGCTGGCGGATCACCTCTATAAACGTCTGTACCTGCGGGCATGAACGCAGCCCCCGAAGAACAGGGGGTCAGTACGGAATATGTACTGAGTATGTAAGGCATGAAATATAGAAAGCAGAACTATAAACGAATATCCAGTACCATAGTAAGACCACTATCCAGAATACTAAAACGTTTACCTTCGAGACATAAACCATATATGCCGCTATCGTATGTTAGAGGAAATACAGAAGATAAATGGGTCTTTCAGAGTGACAAGGAACTTACTTTCAAAACACGGATCATGCAGATCATAATCATGTATCGTATATGCATATATCAAATAACGTGCCCCGGCCCTCCACTGAGGGACGCGGTGGAAGAAATCATATATGTCAATATCGTGTATCACTTATGCATGTAACGTGCCCCGGCCCTCTATAAGGGACGCGGTAAATCATGTATCATGTATGCATGTAACGTGCCCCGGCCCTCGGTGAGGGACGCGGTGAATCATACATCATGGATGCCAATATCATATATCATATATGCATGTAACGTGCCCCGACCCTCTTTTGCGGAACGCGGTGAATAAAATCATCATATGCCATCCTGGCCACCGCCCCGTCATCATATCATAAATATAACGTGCCCCGATCCGCAAGTGAGAGGGACGCGGTGAACAATGCAGAGAAGTACGCACGAGAACATATCCTGGCACGGGCTCAGTGAAATCCAAACTGAAGCTTGCACGAACAGAATAATGCGAAACCATGTACACGTAAATCAAGACCCGAGATACAACATACTTATTTACAAACATAATTATCGACATCTGAAGGTTCAAAAACAAGTTTCGGGTCAATCGGAATTAGTATACGAAAGTTACGAGCGTTTGAAGTACAGAACGCTCTATAAACGTTTCAGAAGCCATTATTGGAAAATCAAAGCTGTAATCAGGTCAAGTACCTTTTGGACATCATTACGGATCAAACTAATTAGAACTCTTGGAATCATACGTACGTATCATGCCGGCCACCCTCTCTATTTGGGCCTTATTTTCTCTTTTTTTTTAGCCCAATTAGTTGGTTAAATAATTTGTGCTTCACGAAACTAATTTCCGAAAATTCCGATTTTACCCTTAGCCTCCCTCAACACTTCCACATCAATATTTTTCCATGAACAACTTGTATATTGAATAGGATCAAAATATGGCCTTGTCTTTAACTTGTCACAATTATTTCAAATTTTCCAAATGTGCAAGATTACGGGATGTCACAAACATGGAGTGATTGTTGGAAGAAGTAGAGCACTTATTGTGCAAGTTGGAAACTCTAGCCAAGTTGATGAAGCAAGCGGAAAAAGGTAAGAACCAATCTTCCTTTTTGTGTTATGGATGCTTGGTACATGTTGTGGTATGTAGAAGTGGATGAAAAACATGAAATCATGCATATTGATGTTGGGCCGCGTATGTGTAGTATTGGCCGTGTGTGTGTATGTTGTATTGTGTAAAGTAGATTGAATTAATTCTATGTATTATGTTGCTTGTTGTTGTAATGTATAGAAAAAGATGAAAAATTCATGGAAATATGTATGTAGTGTTGTGGCTGAGAATGGTGATGTTTTGGTAAGCTATGATGAATCAATTTCATGTGATATTCTAGTTGATGTCGTTGTGGATTTCATGATGTAAAATGAGAATTTAATGGTTAGAAGTGAAGTTGTGATTGCTTGTGGATTATGGAAAAAGTTAGTGTGACATTGGTATGGTTTCTTATATGTGATAATGTGTAGGATATAAATATAATGCATGAACTTGGAAGTGAGACATTTGTTTGGAAGGTTGTAAGTTGGGTTGTGGTGATTAAATTTGAAAGAAAGAATTAAGTTGTTATTGTTTTGTTAAATTTGGAAGGTGTTGGATGAAGTAGTATGTTGATTGGATCGTTTTGGATTGAATTGAATTGAATCGAATGTTGAAGTGTTGCTAGAATAATTGTTGGTATTGTTGTTGATAGTTTGGCCGGGTTGAATTCCCGGATTGTTGTTGATTAAAATTTGGCCGAGTTAGAATCTCGGAGATGGTGTATTTACAGGGGAGGTGCTGCCGAAATTTCGGCAGGCCATAAGTGAATGTACTTGAAAGGCTAAGACAAGTATATGTCGATGAATCTAACGATAGTGTCAATCTTCTTGCATGTAGACTAACAAATTGGACGAATAAGTGTAGCTAGTAAGGCGCGGCACAGGTATGTAAGGCTCGTCTCTTTTCTTTCAAAGGCATGATCCCCACGTTATAATGTCTTAAATGTTTTTATATCTTCCTAGCTTGAAAAAGTTAGAAGTCTATGACTCCAAGGTATAAGTCTTTTCCTAATAGTTCATAACTGTTTTTTTTTTTTCAAAATGCCCATATTTTCCAAAAACCAAGTTTTAAGAGGTTGAAAGCTTTTATGACTAAAACGACGAATATGATTTTATAATGACAACGATGACGTCAAATATGAGAGGATGTCCATGACAAATATGTCGGGGATATGTTCCTACCATGAATATGACAGTATGAAAATGTTAAGCTATTTCTTGATTTCTCAACTCTATTTATGGACAATGGCTATTTTAAAGATTCTAAATATATGAAACGATGCCTTATGATCCTGTTCTATGTTTCCTCATGATGTTACTCTCCATTGATAGTCTTGCCTTATATTAATTGTCCCTTCAAGGTGAGACACGACGCCCACGGTTATTCCATAATATAATCGGAGGTTACCGACCTTACGTCACTCCGATGGATACATGACTTTCTTTGGGCTCTCCTGCATGCTGCTATATGATATATGTATATGGGGAAGAAGGGGAAAAGGGCAGAGCGCTATAGACGCTGATATATGTATATGTATATATATATATATATATATATATATATATATATATGTATGTATGTATATGGGGAAGATGGGAAAAAAGGCAGAGCGTTATATACGCGTAGCCACCTGATCAGTTGGTATGATATGATATCGTCCCGGACGCGGGATATGTGGTTAAATGGATCGGCTGCCGACGCCTCGGCAATATGACATATTCTATTTTCTAGATATATGAAAAAGAAATGTTTTCAAAGCAAGTAAAGTATATATGGGGTTAAATGGATCGGGCTGCACGTTCCGCAGCAGTATATATATATATATATATATATATATATATATATATATATATATGGATCGGGCTGCACGTTCCACAGCACTAAGCATGCAGGGTATCCGTCTAAGTGGCACTCAGATGTACCGGTTACTCTTTTACTTCATGACATGCTCTATATGTCCATTCTGTTATTATTCATATTTATATTCCTTACTGTGTTACTATTCATGCCTTACATACTCAGTACATTGCTCGTACTGACCCCTCTTCTTCGGGGGCTGCGTTTCATGCTGCGCAGGTACACCCAGGTGAACAAAATCTATTATAGAAGAGGTTCCAGCGAAGTTGGTAGACTCCACTTGTTTCTGGAAGTGCTGCCAAGTCAGAGCTTGTATGCTAGGATTTTTGGTTTGATGTTAGAGACTTTGCAGACAGAGTCGTGGGTATCGGAAGTCAGTCTGTCAGCGACTCCGTCAGCCGATGTGTCAGTTTGTATTATGATATAAGTTTTACACAGTTACAGATTTTACTTGATTTGAAAGCAACAAAAAGAATATTTCAGTAAGCTTTATTATGTATACTTTATTTAGAGGTTCAAAAGATTATGTATGTAATAGGAGTCGGAGGGTTCGCTCGGCCCTATGTAAGGGTCGGGTGCCCATCACACCCTAGTAAGGTTAGGGTGTGACACTTTACCTACATCTCCCTGCTGTGTTTCTGTTAATTGCATCAAGCAGTTCTCACACTTACTACTATGAGGTCTGTTAACATGTGAAGCTAGTGAATCATTTATTTGATATGTATAAGAGTTAAGTTAGTTTTATCTTTGAACACTGTTCTGAGGAATAAGGATTAATTAGGTGAATGAAATGATCGAGGCCTAAATTTAAATACATAGACTATGAATACGCACAGAATATGCATAGGCTAATGAAAAGGAAGGGGAATATACATATGGTATACACATCACATGTGTATATTATAAGTATACCATGTGTATATAAGGGAATAGGCCAGTTATAGACAGCATGAATACATGAGTAAAAGAGATAGAAACTTCACCTAAGCTCTAAACTTTCAAATGGGTTCTATTTTGGAAGGTTGTTGGGCCTAGCCCAACTCAGGATTAATTGGAAAAGGGGACAGTTTTCATTAAAACCCAAACGCAAAGGAAAAAGAGAATGATTTTGTTGGTACCACCTATTGACTAAGTATTTCGAAGTTGTTATGTTATCTTTATATATCATTGCACTGCCATATTTGTATTAATTTTTTTCCTTATTATGACTGTGAGTTTATTTTTAGTATTATTTGTAATTAAATTACTTTCATATATGGTGACACTTGTGCACAATTATGGGACTTTGGTTTTATCCTATGGTAACACTGGTTTGGGAGTTGAGGTGGTTTGGGGGGGGATATGTCTTAGCCATTCCCCCATGTCCAGCCATGCCTGGGGATCATGAAACCCCTTGCAACTTGTGCGGCATCGGGAATAAAAGTGGTGACAACCTTTTCCCTTTGTATGGTATGAGTTACAGTTCAGTGAGGCCAATAGTATACAATCAAGTCCGTTTAATCGTGCACTTTGTAACCCGATTTTATATATATATATATATATATATATATATATATATATATATATATATATATATATATATATATATATATATAGTTATGTGTATAATTATGCTAGTGATAGGTTCAGAAAACATAGACTAATTTGGTTCCTTTTTCTTTTCCTCCTCTTACTGCATGGTCATTTGGGCCGAAGTCCAGCAACCCTGTTGGGCCCAATCAGAAATTTTCTTTCAAAAGTTATTGAATCCGACGAGAGAAAAGGGAAGCTAATATTATTGAAGGCCCAGTCATGGGTGAGAATGACATGAAGGCCCAACCATGAGTAAATGAAGGCCCAACCATGAGTAAAAATGGTCTACTATTTGGTACGCCCCTAGCCTATCCCTCCTTCCTTAAATTTCATCATGCAAGTTCCTTTATTGATTAAAGTGTTGTATTTGTATGTTGTAAAACAAACTCACACTATTATTGGAATACTTTATTGGTTGAACTAGGAATCTTAGGTAAATGGTACATATGTCGTTTAGTTCGACTTTAGGCTCCTCCATGCGTTTTTCAAAGCCTAACATAATATAAACAATTTTGAAAGAATAAAAATGGTTAAGCAAATCAGTAAAAGAATGAAAAGGATTAGTTTCATTTTACTAAAAAATATTGTTATCATCTTCCCTAAAAAAAGAAAGACTAGGCTTGACATTTTTTCTTTAAAACAGAGGAACGTTTTCTTGTTAACTCAATTTTTCAAAAGCTTTCTAAGTCCAGGCAGAAAAAATAGATTTCAAAATTGCGTGTAAATGTAATATGCTTTTAAATAAGTCCTTTCTTTGGACTATAAACCAGTCAGGAAAAACGCTTTTAAACTCATGTATAGTGTATTCATGCACCAAAAACACAAGTATTTTCTGGGCTAGGTTCAGTTTTGAGGGCTAAGGCCCAACATAAAATCACGTTTTTAAAGTCCCACTTAACCAAAACAAAATTAGAAAAAAAGGAGGGAAAAACACGTTTTGGGTTGAACCCAGTAGCTAAAGGAAAAAAAAATGAGATTTTGGGCCAAAAACCCAACAGACCGTAACCAATTTTTTCAGAAAAAGAACATAAATGTTACTCTTATTTTACAAACAATTGGGCTTTAAGTCCAAGAAAGATAATTGGATTATATAAACAAACCTCTTATAAATTAGACCCATATAAACCATTTGTAAACATAACGTTTTAGATAAGGACATTCTAAAAAATGTATTTAACGGATTAACCCGGACCATGTGTGAGTCAACCATGAACAGAATTATTTATCCCATTCTTTAAATGAACCCTTTTTTATCTTTACAAAAAAACCACTATCCCTATATATGAAAGGAACTAATTGTATCCGAATATTATAAATCCAAACTTAAATACCCTATATGTAAAGGGAATACATTCAATTCTTTTCAAAAAATGATATGCATAATGACAGACTTTTACGAGAAATAAACGCCAAATAAACAGTTCATGCAAATACTCACACATTGGAATTCGAAGGTCAATCATATAGTACGGATCCTTAATACTAGGGTACCCAACACCTTCCCTAGGGGATCACCAGAAGCCTTACCTAGAACTTTGGATTACAAAGGCTTTTTCACTGAATATGAATAAATCCTTCGAAATTGGTTTTCCTAATTTCCTAAAAATTAGATGGCAACTCTTTTAAAACAAAGTCCGAAAGAGCACCAACGATTTCAAAGTAGCTTTTCCAAGCGCTAACCCCACCCGTAAAAATGCAAACCGTCACACTCATAGACAACTGCGCCAAGCACGAATTACAGTCATTTGTGGATTGCTTCGCAGGATACCACCAAATCTTAATGGACAAAGAGGATGCGGAAAAGACAGCTTTCATCACTCCATGAGGAGTGTACCACTACAGGGTAATGCCGTTCGGCGTCAAGAATGTCGGCGCTACTTATATGAGGGCTATGACCACCATCTTCCATGACATGATTCACAGGGAAATTGAAGTATACATGGATGACATCATCATCAAGTCAAGAGAAAGTTCAGAGCATACCACGCACTTACGGAAGTTCTTCTACGGACTCCGAAAGTTTAATCTAAAACTGAACCCTTCTAAATGCGCATTCAGAGTGCTCGCCGAAAAGATACTTGGATTCATAGCCATCCAAAAAGGTATAGAACTAGATCCATCAAAGATCAAGGCAATCCAAGAACTACCCCTTCCCAAGACCAAGAAAGAGATCATGAGCTTCTTGGGAATGCTGAAATACATTGGACGGTTCATAGCCCAGTCCGACTTCATTGTGGAGCCCATACTTAAGCTCCTAAAGAAAAACGCGCCCACAAAATAGGCAGAAGAGTGTCAAGAATATTTTGACACCATCAAGAAGTATCTGTCCAATCCACCAATTTTGGTACCTCCCAGGCTCGAGAGCCTACTCTTACTATACTTGTCAGTTTCAGAAAACACCTTCGGGTGCGTGTTAGGACAACACAACGAGACAGGAAAAAATGAACATGCCATCTACTACTTGAGTAAGAAACTCACTACCTGTAAGGCAAGATATACACTAGTGGAAAAGACTTGTTGCACCTTAACATGGGTAGCCCAGAAGCTGAGGCATTACTTATCGTCATACACTACCCACCTCATATCCAAGATGGACCCATTGAGGTTTATATTCTACCAGCCCATGCCCATCGAGAAATTGGCCAAGTGTCAGATGTTGCTAAGTGAATTTGACATTGTGTACATAGCACAAAAAGTTGTTAAAAAACAAGACTTGGCCGACCTATTAGCTGAAAGTCCCTTGGATGAGGATCTCAAACCCCTTCGAACTCCTTTCCCTGATGAAGGAGTACTGGCCATAGGGGAAGAAACAGTGGAGCCCTACACGATATGGAGGTTATTCTTTGATGGAGCCGTCAACTATAAAGGTTTCGTCATCGGAGCAGTTCTGGTATCGAAAATCGGGCAACATTAATTTTTTTTTAAATGAGTTATGCCCAAACTAGGAAACATTACCCGATGGACGCACATCTCAAATTTTGTTGTACCAACAATATGGCAGAATATGAGGCTTGCATCCGAGGCCTCAAGATGGCATTGAACATGGATATCAACAAACTATTGGTCATAGGAGACTCCGATCTGATGATCCATCAAGTACAGGGCGAGTGGGACACCAAGCATGATAAAATCTTTCTAAACAAGGAAATACTTTACAAACGAACGCTAGATCTGGGTTTGCTCTGATGTATGGACGCTACTGAAGCCACGAAACTCCTAGAAGAAGTGCACGCAGGGACCTATGGGCCCCATATGAATGGTTTCATGCTGGCAAAGAAGATCCTCCGAGAAGGATACTATTGGATGACAATGGAAAGTGATTGCTGCAAGTTTGTACAAAAATGCCATCAATTTCAGATCCAGGGAGATCTAATTAAAGTCCCACCGAGTGAACTCAACACCATGAGCTCACCTTGGTCATTCGTCGCTTGGGGTATGCATGTCATCAGACCTATTGAGCCTGCCGCCTCAAATGGGCATCAATTCATTTTGGTTTCCATTAACTACTTCACCAAATGGGTGGAAGCAACATCGTACAAATCAGTGACAAAGAAGATAGTAGCTGACTTCGTGCGAAACAACATCATATGTTGCTTCGGCATGCCCGAGTCCATCATTATGGATAACAGGGCGAATCTGAACAATCATCTGATGAAGGATATCTGTGAGCAGTTCAATATCACTCATCGAAACTCAACGGCCTACCGGCTACAAAAGAATGGAGTTGTAGAAGCGGCCAACAAGAACATCAAAAGGATATTGAGGAGGATGACGGACAATTACAAGGGTTGGCACGAGCAACTGCCATATGCTATGTTGGGATACCGTACAACAGCCCGAACTTCTACAGAGATAACTCCATATCTGCTTGTCTATGGTACCGAAGCGGTCATACCTGCCGAAGTCGAGATACCATCATTAAAAATCATTCAAGAAGCTGAATTAGACAATGCAGAATAGGTCCAAGCTCGATATGAGCAACAGGCTATAATTGACGAGAAGAGGATGGTTGTCGTATATCACGGTCAACTATACCAACAAAGGATGGCGCGAGCCTTCAACAAACGATTCAGAGCTTGACTTTTTCAAATAGGACAAATGGTACTCAAAAGAATATTCCCGCGCCAAGACGAGTACAAAGGGAAGTCTCCCCCAACTGGAAAGGCCCCTATGTGGTCCGCAAGATACTCTCCAGAGGAGCCGTGGTGTTAGCTGAAATAGACGGGAAAGAGTAGCCCAACCCAATCAACTCAGTCGCAATCAAGCAGTACTACGCGTGAAGAGAGGCTTTTCAATTGTGTTAGGTATCTATTTGCTTGTAATCGTTTGTAATAGATTAGGGAAAAGCCAAATGATTTCCTTGTAATATGAACTACGCAATGACCTACTTTCCCCATAGTAGGCTACCTAGGCAGTCCATTTGGGACCCGATTGTATTATTAGTAAAAACCAAAACTCAATAACTTCATTCTGAACTACGTTCGACCTGATTCCTGCTGCGACATGATACGTAGGCGCTCTTTGAGCTCGATTGTACCAAATGAAAAACCCAAGAAAACCCTAGGAAGCCTCAGAGATGGAAATTCAAAGACAATTCAAATTCGGCAAGAAGAGATTTCCATACATGCTCAACTAAGGCAAAAATTTTGAGAGGGTCTCAAAAAATCATGCAACCAATCCATCACAAGAATCAACCAATCTAAAGTCTCAAACTGGGGCAGAAATTTCTCATCTTAACCAGTCAATAAGGGTCAATCATTTCAACACCCTGAACTGGGGAAGAAATTTTGAGGAGACCTCAAAGTTTCCTACATTTAAGACTCGGCACGAGAGTTCGTCAAGCCAGCAGGATAAACTAGGGCAGAATTTTTGAGAGGGTCTCAAGAATTCCACACAGAAAAACGGGAACCCCTGCTATCAAAGCAGCAGAGAAGGAAATATATCTCATTCGAAGGCGCTTGTCATGACAATTAATTTAAACATCTTTAGAAAAGATGCATTTTTTTCATAAGTAATTAACTTACGATTAACTATTTACAAAAAATATTTTCTTTTATAATTAAATAAATTCATCTTTCGAATACTGAATCCAAGGGGATTTGAATCCAAGGGAGCTGGCAAAGCCGAAGACACGGCCAGAAGTAACAATACGGACCAACTTTAATAGGAAGCTAACCCCTTGCTGATGCAGGTCTCCATGTCATCAGGAGGACGACCCATTTTTCTAACTTTGTTTCATGTGCAGGTAAAGATGGTTCACCAGATAGGGTTGAGTCGCCGCCAGAGATAGGGTTCGTAACAATCAAAGCCACAAGGGCTATAAAGGGACTGAAACGCCACAAGGTCGAATATCTAGCCACGAGGCTATAAAAGGACTAAAATGCCATAAGGGAAAATATCTAGCCACGAGGGTACAAAAGGATCAGAATTCCATAAGGGCAAGTATCTATCCACAAGGGCTACAAAATGACCAAAATGCCACAAGGGTAAATATTCAGCCAAAAGGGTCACAACAAAGCAAAACAACACATCTGACCACGAGGGTCATAGCCAACATAAAGGATGAAAGAAAGATGGTTTACCCGAAGGGGCCCAATCTGTCATTTGCATGCCGTGAGGACCATTCATACAAAAATTGCCAAGAAGGCCATTCATACAAACATGCCAAGAGGGTCATTCATACAAACATGCCGAGAGGGTCATTCATACAAACATACCGAGAGGGCCATTCCTACAAACACTGCCGAGAGGGTCATTCATACAAACATTGCCTAGAGGACCATTCATACAAACATTACCAAGAAGGCATTTGTTAACACCTAATTTCTACCGCATAAGACGCACATTCTAATTTTCAAAATTCTCGAGTCAATGACGGAGCAAGGATGCATCTTTAAAATTCAAAATTTAAAAATCCCGAGAAAATTGCAAAAATTGACGTTTAATTATTATTTTTTATAAAAATTAACAATCAAGAAATTACGAGTTATTTACTGTCACAAACGCAAGTTTGAAAGAAAGATACATATCCCGCTCCATCCGACTCGATAAATTTGTTAATTAGAAACGACGTACTACCGCTCATTTTTACTGCGCTTGTCTCCATTTTTAAATATTTCTCAAAAGTATATCAATATTGGGCTCGTTTCGAAGCTCGTATTTTAAAATGATGTGTTACAATTTTTATCCTATCAAAATATTATTTATACGAGGGCATTTTGTGTTAAATAATTCTTAAACTATATACTATGTTTTTAAAATGTGTATTATCTTTTAAAAGGGGGAGGTAAATAATATACTTACCCCCTCCCCCCTCCCCCCCCCCCCCCCACCCTCGCTTATTTTCTCGTGAATGTCTTTATTCCTTTTACCCTAAAATATTTTCATCTCTCTCTTGAGAGAATTCAGTGGCGGTGCTAGGGTTACGCTGCTAGCCACCACCCCTCCACCGCGTTTGCACCCATTTTCTGTCTACCACGGGTATTTTCCCACCCCCCCCCCCCCTTCGTGGTATGGGATGTCATGGGCAAGCCTTAAAGGCTTTAGCCAACTTGTTCTAAAACACCAGCCAAAGAAGGGGGGGTGTGGTGATTTGCTCGATAGTGAGAGGAATATTTGACTACGTGCATGCCTGGATAAGGTTTTAACGGTCCTATTTTGTTTGTTGTTGGTCTGATTTTGTTATTTTGTGTGTGTTGGCGTAATACTTGCCATCTGGTTGTACAATCTGATCTCATTCTTGTTATTCCTTGTACAATTTGCGAAAAATTAGGGATTTTTAGCACTATTTAGTACAATGTGCTGTATTATTTTGTCATTATTCATTTTTTGAATTTGAATCTATGACGATTGGGAATCTTTCATCCTTGGGTGTACAATTTTCGTATGAATTTAGAATTTGTTTTGGCCATTAGTACGATTAGGATAAGATCCCTTTTGTTTTATTTGATTTTGGGAATTCTGATTTTTGTGCATGTGGGAAAATTCGTTTGAAAAGGTCTAGAATCTTCTATTTTTGTTCCTGGGATAAATTTCCCCTTGCTATAAATTGGGGGGGGGGGGGGGGGGGTGACATGAAAATGGTCTTCTTCTCTTTTCTCTGAAAAAAGGGGAGGGTTCGAAGGGTTTGAATTTCTTTGATATTCCACTTAAATATATACTACATATATAGAAATATTACGAAAATATATATAGAGAGAGAGAGATAATACTCCAATATAGAGGGGATTACTTTGGAGAAAAAAAAAAAAGAAAAAAGGTTTTTGAAGTGTTTTGTTGCTGAGGTTTCGATTCAATCTCCCCATTTGATTTTTGGGTTGCCCTTGCAAGAGGTAATATCCCTGTCCTATTATTTAAATCAATTTCAGTCTTTATATGAGTTTAAATGATCATATTATTGTCTAATTGTGTGTTTGAATCTTTGATTCACTTGTTTGGATACATTTCTGCCTAGTTTAGTTAATAGTGGAGTGTTGATGTTGTTTAGGACTGATATAATATGACTAAGTTTGTTTTGAATGATGTTTGAGGTTTTGTTTGTTTGTCTTCCTTCTGAAATTTTGGAACTAAAAATGGGGGATATAAAGGATGGTGTTTGGAGTCTAGTCTGATTGTATTAAGCAGTTTGAGCTTCCAGCTTTGTTATATGGTTACTGTTTCATTAATTCTATCAAGTTATTGTGTTATAAAGTTAATATGATTATGATCAAAAGGGTTCTTAAGTATTAACCAGTAAGTATGGAGGATAAAATAGATTAAAAAGGAAGCAAGATTGCTAAGTTTTGATCCTTAGTTACTGTCTCATTGATTAATTCAAGGTATCTGAGGCATTTTTCTATTTTTGTGTGTTTGGCTGTTGTTCTTTGTGAAATTTTCTTAGGCATATGTTGATTGATTATGGCTTAGTTTAAGTCGTTAACCTTAGGTATGTTGATCTTGAGTAGGATACAAGCCTGTGAAGTTTGGTTTACTGTCAATACTCTTTGTTAGAACTGTTTTGGAACTTAAAAGTGGTCTATGATTCCTTATTCATGATTAATGGACCAAATCCAGTCCAAATGGTGATGTAAGCTTCTCTTAAAATGACCAAATGGCTTTCAACAAAACTGGTTTCTAAAAAATATTAAGTTTGAATCCAATTTCCTTGAAACAGCTTGTCTATGAATATCTCTAAAAATTTTGAATTTATCTTATGTTTTAATCTTGTATGATCCTCCAAAGACTATTCTTAAGCCTGAAAAACAACTTTGGAAGCCTGAAATGTAATGTTTGCTCTGTGTTTTTTCTATTATTATGAACTTGGACTTAAAGGTGTTTAGGATACTGATTCCTTGTTTTGCATTTGTTTGGACCTATTCTTGCTCTTTTTAGATTATCTTCAGACCCCTCTGATTTCGCCTATTTTATGACTAAGTGATGGACAAAGTGATAAGAAAAGGTTTTTTGTGTCTTTCTGTGACTATCTAGCTTCGCTTGTATACATATTGCTATCTTTAAATCTTACTAAGTTGTGTTAAAAGGTGAAAAATGATCTTGTCAACTTGCACTGTAAATCTTGAAAGTCCTGAATGTGGATTGAAGCCTCTAAAACTGGAGAATTTGTTTTAAAATGGGAACTTGAAGAATTTTGTGACTTGTCTTGTTGGTTTTTAGAGTCTGCATCCCATTTGGCCTTTTTATGAATGTTAAATCACTGTTTTTGGGAGTTGTCATAAGAAAATAAACTATATGAAGTAGGGAAACTGGTTTTCTTTTGCTTAAAACTAAAAAAAAAATAAAAGGCTATGGTCTGCTGCTTGTGTTCTTCCTATCACTCATTCTTGTCTCTCAAACCTGTTGTTGATCCAAATTATGGTGCAAAGTGTCCTGTTTGAGTTTGTTTGATTAGCAAGACTTCAAACTCCTATTACTTGCTAGATCATTAGAGGCTAACCATGTAGAAGCCAATGGAGACTACGTTTAATCTTAAAAGAGAATTCTTAGCTAAGTATAGTGACAAGTTTAGATCTTCCTTTCTCTCTTTTCCTATGTTTTGTAACTTGTATATGTTGTTCCCTATATACTATTTGTCTACATTGATCTTAAGCGGGCTACTTTGTGACTTAGGAGAGGTGGTATGAACCTGTTTTGTCATTTTATGGGCACTTGGCCTCTTCTGTGCACTACTTCTAGTTGTGTATCTTCTATGAAATTGGGATTTGCTGAACCTAGTGCATTGTTAAATATTGAAATCAAAACTACTTTTAAAGGATAAATATAGTGCCTTCCTATTTGAACCCTACTTGTATAACTCTGTTTGTCAATTGCTGAGGTTCCTAGGCATGATTCCCTACCCCCTGCCTGTTTAATGGAGACCATAACATGTGTAATATAATGTTTTGAATCTAAGATGATGACACGTATCAGCCTAGTTTCAGTTTTAGATTATTATGAACCTCTATGGCTTTCTGTTTGAGACTGCCTAGATAGAAAGTTAGTAGAAATTGACAATTATGAGATTTGTAGTGAATCTTTGATCCTAGAATAGTATAAGTGCAATTTTTGAACATTGTGTGTGCCTGTCAATGCCTATTCTTTTAGCTTATTCTAGAAAGGTAAAAGTGTAGGGACATTGGAAGTTAAATTCCTGTTGAAACTAAGTATAAAAGTCTAAACTATATTCTTAAGGCTACTGTGTGATTTGTCTGCCCCCCTTTTACCTACTATTTAGAATTATCTGCAGTTTATTTTTCTTAAAAAATTGTGTTCTTTCAAGTTGGTTCTTGAATGTAGTTTTCTGGGAATTGTTGTGCCAAGTGTTAAAACTAAGCAAAAAAATTAAAAAAATAAAAAAAGGGAAATGTGTTAAAATCAGTCTGTGTAAGTTGTCTCTTATTTCTTTACCATTTACTTGATTAGGTCTTGGTTTTCATGATATTGCCTTGGCAGTGCTTGTTGTTGCAGTATGACTTAATTCACTACTTAGCATTTGGATAAACTACCACAGAATCACCCCATCTCTCTCAACCAGAGTAAGATCTAACTTCTTCCTAAAATTTAGAAAATAAGACCCTTAAGTATGGTCCCTGGCCTATTTTTGCCTCATTTTCTATAACCTAGAACTGCTTGCTTCCTTGCCTATGCTATGTGTGATTCTGAATTTTGATGCACAATGTCATGTTAAAACTGAGACCAAAACTACTATTACTAGAGTAAATAGGATACCTGCACACTTGCACCTATAGCTGTTTGTGAATTTCTATGGTTCATGCACATGAATTCTTACTTTTTGCCTATTGTTTGGTGTCCATAATAATCTTACTATAGTATCTTGAGCCGAGGATACTGTCATGAACCCCTTAAGGCCCACAGTTGAACTATGTTTGCACTCATGTTGGTTTCACCCTCTCAGAAAATTGTTGATCTTGTCTTGGCCATTCTTAATGCCATAGTTGAGTTCTGTAGGACCTTATATTCATGTTAAACCTTCATGTTGTTCTCAGTTATGCCATGGTCATCTCTTGAGTCTCAAATACTTGTTGTACCTTGCCTTAAGTTATCTTGGCATTTTCCTAAAGCTGGGTATCTCATTTTCCTTGTGTCTGATGAACCACTCAGTGGTATTTTACCTGTATGTTTGAGTGTTCAAGCTTTGGGGGCAGTAGTTAGAATTTAATGTTTGCAATTGTGTGGATTTCTGGGGAATTTGTTGGTTTGTGCATGACTTGAGTACAGTGTTTAGAGTCAAGTTTAAATTGAATATGTGGTGTATATCAAGTGTATATGGAGGGTATGTGTAACAACCCGTATCTTAGAACTCATGTTAGACTCATATCGTTAGAGTTTTAGCGAAACATTTGAAAGTTGTAGCCCTTTGGAATAGCTTTGTTACACCTCGGAAAAAACAATTTGTTGATGCACGGTGAATAGACTAACGAAGAGCACGAAGTATATGGTATTTCGATAAGTAAGGAATGACATTTGATGACCCTAATTAAAATTTCAAAGACGTTCGAGATAAGGGAAGAAAGTTTGCCAAGAGAAAGCAAGCCTTACGATAGGTATCGAAAAGGAATTACGAGTAACAAGTTAACGAGGACTTAATAATGCTTTGGAGAAGAGTTATAACGTCCCTTAGATTGTTAATAAGTTGATGAGCAAGTGCTAAGAAGGTTCCATAAGGATTGGAGATCAAACGAGTCGACAAGAACGAACTTCGAAAAACTGGGGATTATACGGCCAAACATACTGGCCGTATAAAACATACGGATTGTATGTTGGACCGTATAATCAGCCCAGATTGGCACCCCTCTCTGGACTAAATCTACGGCAAGACATACGGTCAGTATAATTTATACGGACCGTATGTTGGTCCGTAGAACTGGTTGGGACAGATTTGGTGTATTTAATGAGGGATCCAAGTCTTATTTCATTTCATTTACTTTCACACCCCTTCTCTCTAAAACATCTCTCACACTTCTCCCACAAGAATTCAAGAGATATTAGTGATCAACAACATCAATCTAAGTGAATCAAGTGTAAGAAACCCATTAAAGTTCATCCAAGGCAAGGAATCCAAGTGAAGTTGAAACTAGGGTTTTGCTCAAGTGAGGTTTTTTCACCCAAGGTTCATCCCTACACCATCTAAGGTAAGATTTATGGTATTTTCATGTTGTTTAAGGTATTTCAGAGTTGAAACACTTGGATTGTAGAAGGATATAGAAAAATGGGTCATGAATGTGGAAATAGTGCCATTTTGAGTAATAGCTTGAATTGAGTCATGATTCTTGATGTGTTGTGATTGGATATGTTATAAATGATGTTAAGAACATGGGATAGGCAATGTATATGAAAGAACGTAGTCGTATGTTATGAGCATGGATATGGGTGATTGGAAGTGAATTGAGAAATATAGATAATGTGGATAAATAAAGACTATTGTTATGATACTGTGAATGTATTATTGACGTTTGGGAGTTGATTTACGATATGGAGGAATGTCGTATAAATAAAGGAGATGCTGTCTAATTTTCTCTAGCCTTAGTCATGTATACTAGCTATCGGTTTTCTAATGATAGTATAACTCTAATGAAGGTAGAAACGTGAGCATTTGTCACGACCCAAACCGATGGGCCATGACTAGTGCCCGAGCTAGGCACCCGTATACGACCCACTAGATATAATCAGACTGAAACTGAAAATAATATGGCACTTGGTAAAAGCATGCTGTGAACTCATCATATCATACATCAGAAAGAACCTGTCTGCTGAGAAGTCACAGTTAACCAAACATAACAAATATGCAAGCCGACAAGGCTGCCGCTATACACGGGGACGTCCAAGACGAACTACATCGATATAGCTGACCAAACCGTATATACACAACCCACATATGTCTACAGACCTCTAAAAGTGTAACAAAGTCTACGTCAAAAGGGTTTGTACCAAAATAACTCAAGCTCCGGAACAATAGAGCTCTCCAAGCAGCTGGGCAGAAGTCCTAAGCTGGAGCATCACCAAACTGAGTGTCTGTACCTGCGGGCATGAAGCGCAGCCCCCGAAGAAAGGGGGTCAGTACGGAAAATGTACTGTGTATGTAAAGCATGAAGTACAATAATAAAGATCATGTCTGAGTAGAAGATTACAGGAGACAAGTATGATAATCAAGGATACCAATGCATCTGTCCCTTATGAGATGAGAGTCATCCATATATATAATATACTGTACCCGGCCCTCTAGTGAGGGACTTGGTGAAATCATCATATATATACCGTACCCAGGCCCTCTAGTGAGGGACTCAGTGAAATAATCATATATATACCGTACCCGGCCCTCTAGTGAGGGACTCGGTGAAATAATCATATATTTACCGTACCCGGCCCTCTAGTGAGGGACTCGGTGAACAATGCAATGAAACTGTGCACGAATACGTACCCCGCCCGGGACTCGGTGAATGATATATTAACGTTATGCACGAGTAGAATATCATGAGCAACCATATGCAAACTAAATCATCATCTGAGACTCAACAGAATAATCAGAATGAACCAACACTTGAGAATCAAAGACAACTATCATGTCAAGTACCACTGAGAATTATAGTTCATTGGAGTCATGTATGTTCGTCGTTCGCTCACTTTATGTAGTTCATGCCATAAATAAAGAAGGGATAGCTTTACACACACTTTGGAGCCTTTAGAAGTAGAGTCATCATCAATGAGTAAAATTGAGAAAATATAGAAGTAGCTCCACATTCTCATTTTCGCTTTGAAATCATAAACTTGAGTTCTTAAAACACGAAATCATCATTATCGTTGTCACCATCATAAAATCATTCTTATCCTCCACATCATGAGAAGCTTTAAGAACCATGGACTTTTAGTTTTTGAAAACAAGAAGGTTACAGAAACATTTATGAAATCATACCATAGGAATCATGCCTTTGAAAGAAAGGGACGAGCCTTATCATACCTGTTCAGCCTCCAATTATCTACACTTATTCGTCCGAGCTCGCAAGTCTACATTTAAGAGGATTCACACAATCGTTAGACGCATCGTAGTATATTTGTGCTAAGCTCTCAAGTCAAACTATTTCATATCCTGCTGAAAATCGGGCAGCATTTCCCCTGTTTATATGCCTAGCCCGGAATCTCAATTCAGCAACCAACAACAACAACAACGATACCAACATCAATAACATCATTTCCAACACCAATATGTACCATAAAACAGCCCACATGCTGTTTTCCAACTTCCATAACTAACCAACTTACTACACAATTATTTAACAACTTTATCTCCGTAATTAAGTCTTAAATAATACCAAAAGAGAAAGATTCATACTTTTTTTCTTGTTAAGACAGCAATATCCTCAATATCCACGCTAAAATTCACCATAAAACAATACTAGAATCACAACCATGCGTTACCCGGACCTAAAACACTACTCCGATACTTGAAAATTGCTCACTTTTGTTTTCCTCACTCTCTCTCTCTCTCTCTTCAATTTCTGGAAATTTCTGGGCTAAATCTGGTGAAAAAAAGGGGGTTCTTACCCTTTTTATAGGGGTCAAATTCGGGGGTCACTGTAGCAGTACTGTAGCAAGTCGGTTGCTGTAGCAGTACTGTAGCACGCGTTTCTGCTCTGTCAGCTGAACTTGTAACGTCCATAATTCTTTACTTCGAAGTCCAATCGACGAGAGGTTTGTTGCGTTGGAAACTAGACTCGAAGAACTTAATTTTAGGCTTTTTTTTAACCTTAAAACACTTCATATGCTAAGAGATATTCGTCCACCAAGTTGGACCAAAATTTTCACATAAAACATTACCCATCCTTTTTCCAAAGTCGTACTACTCCATTTCTTCCACTCATTTCCTTATAAAACCTTCTGGTATACCTTATATACATGCTTCCTCATTAAATATACTTAATAATGCTTGCTCCTTATATTCCAAAGTGGTTTTACTTAACCATAACTCAACGTACTTATGTTTCAAATTTGATAAATGCTTCTTCGAAGATACGGGGTGTAACAGCATTGAAGGAGAACGTGCAAGTGATAAAATAGTTGAACGGAAAGGTATGTAAGGCTAACCCTTCTTTCATAAGGCATGGTTCTTTGGCCAAATATCTATTCTTCTATGAGCCTATGATGCGCTCCAAATGATTCTATCTTCAAAAAGCTACAAAGCATATAATCCTTGATATGTATTACGATTGTACTAAATTCCTCATATGACGAATAATCCCATAAGGATAGACGTAATGAATGACGATACTGGTAATGATGATGATGATGATGACGATAATAGCGATAACGATAATGATGACGATGATAGTAGTGATAATGCTAAAGATGCCTATGAGCTTATATGTATGTGTGCCTATGTATGGCTATTATAAAACCCCGAGCTTATATAGCCGGGTAGAATATATAGATGTAGATATATGTATATGACGATGCGCGCACACCACTGCAGTTGGGTACGAATAACACTGAGCCTTGGTAGGGCCAGGTATGTGTAACACTGAGCCTTGGTTGGCCAGGTATGTATGATCACCGAGCCTAATCATGGTCGGGTACGTGAAACACCAAACCTTCGTGGTCGGGTATGCTATGTAAATGATATGTATATGATATAGATATGTATATGATATAGATATGAGTATGAATAAGGACATGATACAAATACGAATAAGAATGTGTATAAGAATACGATTATGGATACGAATGTAAATGAGTACGGATATAAATACGGATACGGATACGGACGTATATACACAATCACGTACTAGAAATGGAAAGTCCCCATGAAAGGCAAGTAAGTGCTTATGACGTTGATACTACTATCTCCCATCTTATGCTATTTCTTATGTTGCTTATTATGCTTCTATATTGATATTGATCATGCTTTACATACGCAGTACATTTTTTGTACTGACGTCCTTTTGTTTGTGGACGTTGCGTCATGCCCGAAGGTGGCCAGGGAGACAGGCTTGATCCATAGCTATATTTCTCAGGGACTACATAGTGGAGCTCCATCTCATTCGGAGCTATAGCTTTTGGTACTTATTCTTTTGTGTACATATTTATGGGCATAGCGGGGTCCTGTCCCGCCTATATGATAAGACTTACTCTCCTTAGAGGCTCGTAGACATGTGTATATGGTTAGATGTGTTTGGCCTTGTCGACCTATATTTTGGACGTCATTTTATTAGCCTCATCGGCTTATGTACATTGATATGGGCATAGTTGCTAATGTTGATATAAAGGTATTGTTGTCCAATGGGATTAGTATGATTGATGAATAGAAAAGTATGATTTTGTATGTGGCTCACCTAGATGTAAATGTAAATGTATGTTAAGAGATGCCCGGGTGGGCTAGCACCGGGTGCCCGTCGCGGCCCTCCGGTTGGGTCGTGACAAGTTTTCCAACGGTATCTTGTGGAGCTCAAACAAAGCCCTGTGCTAAGGGTTATGCCTATTTTACTAACGCTGGTTAGAGCAGAATTTTCAGATTTAGGGTTACATTTTTTAGCCTTTTCCTACTCGAATTGAGACTCCCTATTTTATTATTTTATGAAGCAAAAACGTCCATAACACTATTATAAACCCTAAGAGACTATTCTTTCTCTCTCTACCTCCATCCCTAAAGAACCTAGACACTTCAATCTTTCAAGAAACTCATTCTTGCAATCAAGAAAAATCAAGAAACATTAAAGAATTTGGTTTGGCAATCTAGTTTCCTAAGGTTTCCTCCAAGGTAAATATTTTAATCAAGAACCTTTGTATTCTACAAGATTTATCATTTATAAAGAATAAAATAAATCCATCCATCCCGTTACCCAATAAATATCAAGAGTTGTAAAAAGTTGGAGAAAACTCTAATATTTTTCTGTTGAGTTTCATTCCGACTAGCCATATTAATTTGGTATGTCGCGATACTCTAACCATTGGATCGATCCCAAATTTTAACTGATTGTCCATAACACATAATTATAAAATATGAACGGTGGAGATTGGATTTCGAGGTCCGGAGCAGTACCCTTTGAGCTTTTGGAATTCTTCTTAAAAGATTCAGACTTTCTTCAAGTTTTGGAGCGATTAAGGTATGTAGGGTTGTTATCTACCTGTGGGAACACCATTGTTCTTCCCCACACCCCTTCTTCCATAAAGTATGTAGTTTTACAAAAACTAGGGGTTTTAACCATGCTCATGATAACCCTAGGTCCATACCCCATGATATATTATGTATTAAATTGTTATAAATTCTTCATTGTGTTCTTGATACATCATTATGATTATTGAGAATCTGTCTGTAATCCATGAAAACCCATACTTTGCATTCCATGGGTTCCTACATGCAAGTTATAAATTATCATGCTATTTTCAAGAAAACACTCCACATGCTTTACACGTTTTCATGCAAGTATATTATGTAGCTATATTGTTCAAAACCCATGTTTTACAAGCTATTTGATATGAAACCATGTTTATGTTATATCATTTCAGAACATGCCTACAAGTTATCTCATGAAACCATGTTACAAGATATTTCATGAAATCATGTTACAAGTTATTTTGTGAAATCGTGATTACAAGTTATTTCACGAAAAACATGGGCTTCTTAGCCAACTATATCATGTTCATGTTTTTGGGAGTTGCAAAGATTACCGAGAAGGCTTAGATATCCTGAAACTACGTTACCAGCGTGGGATAAGGATCGCTCCGGCCAATTAGGACGATACCTTCATATCTTTTCCCCATTGAGGGATTTGGATCAATTCATGTCTTGTACCCTGGCAAGGTACAGGATGGCTTAGCTGATCGGGCAGATATCAGACACCACGTGTTAATGTGGTGGTTACATGTCAGTTATGTTAATGCTCTCCCAACTTACAATATTTTTACTCATGTTATATATGTATTTATGTTCATGTCAGATACTTATGTTCATGGCCAGACTTCAGTTTCAGTTTCAGCTCTTATCGTGTTATTCCATGTCCCATGTTACTTCTTTCAGTTGCTTTACATACCAGTACATTCAATGTGCTGACGTCCCATTTCTATTGCCCGGGGGCCTTCATTTCACGATACAGGTATTGATTTACAGGACAACAGATTTTCTCATTAGGATGTTACTCGTATCAGCTTTTGGTGAGCCCCATCTCATTCGGGGTTGTGTCTTTACTTCTATTTATGTCAGTTATGCATTTAAGGTATGCCGAGGGCCTTGTCCCGGTGAACAGTTTAGTAGTCAGATTCATGTCAGAGGTTTCATAGACTAGTCAGTTGTCATGTCAGATGTTCAGTTGAGTTAGCCTCAATAGCTACATTACCATAATTCTGCATCCATGATATAATGATAATATTTTCAGACTTATGATTATTGAACTCCATGTTTTCACAATTCATGCATGTTTACTTTATATTCCGCATCAGTTTATGTCCCATGTAGACTCAGTAAGTCATGTGGTTCGCTCGGTCACATGCAGCGAGGCACCGAGTGCCGCGTTATGCCCTGGCCATGGTTCGGGGCGTGACAAATCTTGTAATTAGAGCCTAGGTTCAATTGTCTTAGGGAGTCTATGAAATCGTGTCCAGTGGGGTCACTTTTATATGTGTGTGCGCGCCATACATACAAACAGTTGACAACCAAGACATCTAGGATCATCTCACTTATTTCAACTCTAGATCGTGCAATAGAGCTATGTTCTAAAAAATCACTCAAACTCGTGTGTTTTTTTTTCCCATTCTACCAAATACACCTCGTCCCGATGGTTGAGGAAGATGCAAAGCTATTCATTATTGATGTGTTTCTTTTAGATGGAGTCATCAGGATTATTTTAACTCGTGCGATGAAGCTTAGAGCCGTAAGTAGCATTCTCTTTCCATAGAATTTTGAACGTATCGAATGCGTAAGCAGCGAGAAGGAAAATTCTAGTCCCAAGGCTTACCAAATAGTGCATGGTATGTTTATTAGGTGATAGTACCATTTTAAAGATAAGTTTCGGTATGGTAGTACACGTAGGTTATACACCTTATAGAATAAGTTTATTTGGATTCTTTAACCATGGAGCTATAGTATAAGGATGATAGTTCAGATTCAAGACCCTACAAGATAACCTATTGTGAAGTTAGCTGCAGCAAACACAAATTGTCCACGGTAGTTTTGAGCAAGAAATAACCTAAGAGCAAACCACCTGTAATACTAGAATGTCTCCATTTTTTTTCAAAGATATATATATTTTTCCATATGACCCATGCACATGACTAAGAAGAGATTGAGTTCGATAAGAAAACCGTAAGCAGACGATATTGAATTTCTGGGGATAGTTTTAGATTATTTAAGTTTATTTAGATCAGACATAGAGAGTATGACATTAGTTAGTTACTACAAGGAGTAGATACTACTATAAGATGACAAGATGTGACAGTTCCCTCTAAGATTAGGTGATTAAGTGTTTACCCCCTGATGTGTATAATATGACATGATTTTAAAGTGTATAGAAAGTTCGGGGTTAAGTATGTCAATTGCGATTTCATTGAAGGCCTTCAATCATTATCTAAGTCAACATCATAATCGGCCTAAATCATACTCTTATCTCATATGTCTACCGTGGTGACATACGAACGTCTATGCTCATGTCTCTAAGTGTTCATATCGTACCCGCGCTCAGTATTTCAACCCTCATGTTGTAACAATCATATTTTGACATTCAGATCCTATGTTATGATGTCCATGTTTACACGTATTCGTATCTCATGACAGTTTAGCACTCATGTATTCATGTCAACCAATCTTCAAATATTTATGTCCCACATCATGCTCCTCACGCCCAAATAATCATGTCATGTTCGTGCCTATTTTATAGTACTCACGTCATTCATGCCTACAAATTCTCTTCCAAACCCCATATATAGTAAACAAGTAATTATTCAGCCAATATCCATGTGTTCAGACTAGCTCAGTATCCATGTTAGCCACATTAAAGATTCATTAATCACGTTATATAATAACATCATGCGTATTAAGATACCCCGTGAGGTTTGTGTTGGTACTTTAGTTAACTGGCGGGCGTTTGAGAAATGTTGTGAGAATCCGAATTACGAAGGAAGTCTTACCATAATTTTTATAAATTCCAGAGTTAGTAGTAATTCTTAACCACTATTCATAAATCGAGGAAAAAAAATTCATGATTCTAGTCCATGTAGGTACTACTCAGTTTCATGTTCCCATGTACATGTTTATATGTAACCACGTATTCAGTTCTTATGATCCATGTTTTCAGGTAATCATGTCAAGCTCTTATGTTTCATGCCATTTTCATCACGTTTATATATTCATGCCATGTCCAGTCCCATACCTAACCAAGACCCATCATCCGAGGACGAATGATCCCAAGGGGGAGATATTGTAACACCCCGTATCTTAGAACTCATGTTAGACTCGTATCGTTAGAGTTTTAGCGAAAAATTTGAAAGTTTGTGCGTATCACAAAAGTGGTTGACGAGCCTACTTCGAGCACCCATAACTCCTTGATTAGTTGATAATTTGAGAAAACTAAAAACATTAAAGTTGTAGTCCTTTGGAATATATTTCCAACGGTATCTTGTGGAGCTCAAACAAAGCCCAGTGCTAAAGGTTATGCCTATTTTACTAACGCTGGTTAGAGCAGAATTTTCAAATTTTGGGTTACATTTTTTAGCCTTTTCCTACTCGAATTGGGACTCCCTATTTTATTATTTTATGAAGCAAAAACGTCCATAACACTATTATAAATCCTAACAGACTATTCTTTCTCTCTATACCTCCATCCCTAAAGAACCTAGATACTTCAATCTTTCAAGAAACTCATTCTTGCAATCAAGAAACATTAAAGAATTTGATTTGGCAATCTAGTTTCCTAAGGTTTCCTCCAAGGTAAATATTTTAATCAAGAACCTTTGTATTCTACAAGATTTATCATTTATAAAGACTAGAATAAATCCATTCATCCCGTTACCCTATAAATATCAAGAGTTGTAAAAAGTTGGAGAAAACTCTAGTATTTTTCTATTGAGTTTCATTCCAACCAGCCATATTAATTTAGTGTTTCTTGATAATCTAACTGTTTGATTGAGCCCAAATTTTAACTGAGTGTTCATAACACATAAGTCTAAAAAATGAATGGTGGAGATTGGATTTGGAGGTCCGGAGTAGTACCTTTTGAGCCACGAACAGTAGCTACGAAAATCAGTGAAAACTCTTCTCAAGGTTTCAAATTCAAAGCTTTTGGAATTCTTCTTCAAAGATTCATACTTTTCTTCAAGTTTTGGAGTGATTAAGGTATGTAGGGCTGCTATCTACGTGTGGGAACACCATTGTTCTTCCCCACGCCCCTTCTTCCATAAAGTATGAAGTTTACGAAAACTAGGGTTTTTAACCATGCTCATGATAACCCTAGGTCCATGCCCCATGATATATTATGTATTAAATTGTTATAAATTCTTCATTGTGTTCTTGATACATCATTATGATTATTGAGAATCTGTCTGTAATCCATGCAGACCCATACTTTGCATTCCATGGGTTCCTACATGCAAGTTATAAATTATCATGCTATTTTCAAGAAAACACTCCACGTGCTTTACACGTTTTCATGCAAGTATATTATGTAGCTATATTGTTCAAAACCCATGTTTTACAAGCTATTTGATATGAAACCATGTTTATGTTATATCATTTCAGAACATGCCTACAAGTTATCTCATGAAACCATGTCACAAGATATTTCATGAAATCATGTTACAAGTTATTTTGTGAAATCGTGATTACAAGTTATTTCATGAAAAGCATGGGCTTCTTAGCCAACTATATCATGTTCATGTTTTTGGGAGTTGCAAAGATTACCGAGAAGGCTTAGATATCCTGAAACTACGTTGCCAGCGTGGGATAAGGATCGCTCCGGCCAATTAGGACGATACCTTCATATCTTTTCCCCATTGAGGGATTTGGATCCATTCATGTCTTGTACACCGGCAAGGTACAGGATGGCTTAGCTGATCGGGCAGAGATCAGACACCACGTGTTAATGTGGTGGTTACATGTCAGTTATGTTAATGCTCTCCCAACTTACAATATTTTTACTCATGTTATATATGTATTTATGTTCATGTCAGATACTCATGTTCATGGCCAGACTTCAGTTTCAGTTTCAGCTCTTATCGTGTTATTCCATGTCCCATGTTACTTCTTTCAGTTGCTTTACATACCAGTACATTCAATGTGCTGACGTCCCATTTCTATTGCCTGGGGGCCTGCATTTCACGATGCAGGTATTGATTTACAGGACAGCAGATTTTCTCATTAGGACGTTGCTCGTATCAGCTTTTGGTGAGCCCCATCTCATTCGGGGTTGTGTCTTTACCTCTAGTTATGTCAGTTATGCATTTAAGGTATGCCGAGGGCCTTGTCCCGGTGAACAGTTTAGTAGTCAGATTCATGTTAGCGGTTTCATAGACTAGTCAGTTGTCATGTCAGATGTTCAGTTGAGTTAGCCTCAATGGCTACGTTACCATAATTCCGCATCCATGATATAATGATAATATTTTCAGACTTATGATTATTGAACACCATGTTTTCACAATTCATGCATGTCTACTTTATATTCCGCATCAATTCATGTCTCATGTAGACTCAGCAAGTCTTGTGGTTCGCTCAGTCACGTGCAACGAGGCACCGAGTGCCGTGTTACACCCAGGCCATAGTTCGGGGCGTGACAGTATGCCCTTTAAAGGGTTTTGCTCTCCATATATAAGTGATACACTGATGGTATACCTTGTATATTAGAATCTTGACACTTGGAAAAAATGGGAAAACACTGAGTAGTATAGCTGTGGTATATCATGTCTATTACCTCTTAATACTTAGTAAACTTTGACCTGGGCTGGTCACTTGGGCCTTTTACCTGTGTGTGGTTTATTACCATTATTGTTATGGGCTTATTTTCACATCTGGACTGTTTTGCTAAGTTTACCGTTACAAAATATTAAGGGGACTAGGCCCAATAAATTGTAAATTCATTCTTTTGGCTTTTGGAATAATCATTGTAGTCTTAAATTTGTACTTAGTCTTATTCATGAATGCACACTAATATTATGCATACCCGTTTGTATCTTTGCCTATTGAAACCATTTGGTGGGCCCCAACGGGGTTCACCAACACTTTTAGATCGAGTCAACCCAATTCGGAGCAAAATGGAGCATATGTTGGATCCAATGAACCTAAGTGCATAAACATTTTCTCTTTTGGGCTTGGTCGGCCCAAATACCCTATCTCCTTTAAATTATGTGCTTCAAATTATTATTTGTGCAAATTATCATGCCTATTGGAACCCTTAATGGGTTGTCATATTCTAAAAGTCGCTAAAAATAATTTGCCAAAAACTTTGAGACGTTAATGCAAATTGGAACTGATTTTATTAGAAGGATTAAAACTGTCAATTTTTGAGAAATTAAGGACTGATTTGGACATTTGTGAAACTTATAGGTTGATGGCATATGGACTGATTTGAAACAATATTCAAACTTGAGGGACTAATTTATTTAGATAGATTTAGGCTAAAAGGTAATAAAACTCGACTCAAACTTAGAAAAAGGTAAAAAAATAAAAAATGGACTACATATATATGTAAAATACTATATAAAGTATCTACTTAACCTATTTTCCTAAAAAACTATTTTCCTATACTTTAAAGATTTTTTCAAAACCGTTCCTACTTAGGCTAAGAGCCTTCGTGTATTAGCCTAAGTGTTCTAGTCCGACACCCTAAACGCCAATTTTTGGGCAAAATTTTACCACTTTTTGATTCTTGAAACGCGGTATTTTTGCATAAATGACTAATATCTATTTGCAAAAGTATAAAACAAAACTATTTTTATCACAACCAATTTATATCTATACAGACATATTATTAGAACCAGTAGGTAAACCGCAATTGAGCGGATCCTTAATACCGGGGTGCCTAACACCTTCCCCGGGGGATCACCAGAACCCTTACCTAGACTCTGTGTAGATTAGGTTTCTTTTAAAATAATCATAAAATAATTGTTTTAAGTGAACCCTTTTCGACTCGGTTTTTCCTAATTTCCTAAAAATTAGGTGGCGACTCTAAAATAAGTCCATTTAGAGTACCATTACGTAGAAGTATATTTTTTCCTTTTTACCGGTACGATTGACAACCGTACTTCTCTGGGACACTTTCCTTTTTAAATGAGGCAAGTGCAAACACGAATCGGAAAAAATAGAACACGCTACACCATTCATACAAACATTGTTGAGAGGGCCATTCATACTAACATGCCGAGAGGGCCATTCATACAAATATTGCCGAGAGGGCCATTCATACAAACATTGCCGAGAGGGACATTCATACAAACATTGACAAGAGGGCAATTCCTACAAATATTGCCGAGAGGGCCATTCATACAAACATTGCAAAGAGGGCCATTCATACAAACATGCCAAACATTACCGAGAGGGTCATTCATACAAACATTGCCGAGAGGACCATTCATACAAACATTGCCGAGAGGGCCATTCATACAAACATTGCCAAGAGGGCCATTCATACAAACATTGCCGAGAGGGTCATTCATACAAACTTGCCGACAGGGCCATTCATACAAACATTGCCAAGAGGGACATTCATTCAAACATTACCAAGAAGGATATTCATTCAAACATTACCAAGAGGGTCATTGATTCAAACATTGCCAAGAGGGCCATTCATTCAAACATGGCCGTAAAGGCCATTCATTCACACAAATTGCCAAACATAATCAAAAGGGTCAAAGCGATGTAAATCCGGTTAGATGACTACAATTTTCGCTCCAAAAGTCAAAATGATGTAAATCCGGCCAGATGACCGCGGTATTCTTTTCAAAATCAACCACAGTGTTGCCCAGCAGACTGAAGAACATCGGCAGCCACCAAATAGAGGGGCAAGATTATCTAATCAAATCCAGACGCATGCGGAGCAAACGTGGAACTTTTTCTTGCGTAGCTGGTCGAGATAGGGTGCCTATGAGAGTCAAGCTCTCCGTCCAGGACATAAAAGATCGCTCTTGTTATGTCCCGTGTTTTCGCATATTTGGAAATCGAAAAAAAAAATGAATAATTAAGACTTGTGTGTTATGAGGAAATATTTTGATTCTAGATAATATGACTATGTTGGTTATGAAACTATTGGTGCTAGGTCATTGGGGAAGGCCGAGGGTAAATTTGGAATTTCGGAAATTAGTTTCGGGAATTGCAAAATGAGATTTTTACAAATTGGGCCAAGAAAAATTTGAAGAAAATGGAAGCCCAAGTTTGAGGGGTGGCCGGCCAAAGGCCTTGGCCCAAGCCCCATTTAAATGGTCATGTGAATTACATGTGACCATTTAATCAAGATATATATCCATGTATATCCTTACAATTTTCAAGAAAAAAATCAAACACACCTTTGGGAGCAAAAACCCCCTCTCGGCCGAAACCCCATTCCCCAACAAAAATAATTTTTCTAGCTTTGTTTCCAATCCAAAAATCTTGGTCTTCTTGTATTTGTAGTAAGTTCAAGACGCTCTCCGACGTGATACAATTGGTTTGGCGAAAGAGCGACGTTTGCGACAAGTCGGGTTTTCAAGAAAAGGTGAGAATTCTTACACTTTTGTGTTATAGAATTGATATGAATGTGTTAAGGATTGAGAATAGACGAGAATTCCGTAACTTTGATGTATGTAGAAAGTCGTGGGGGTGTGTGTGTTTGGTGTTGGAGCCGTGGCACTTATGAAGTGCAAAGTAATGTGAATTGATCTTGTTTAGTTTGTTTAGTGTGTCGTTGTGACCTTTATGTCGTAAATGAGCGTTTAAAGAATTGAATTGGCATTGGAAAAGGATTTCGGATCATTACAGGAAAGTGTATACCTTTTGTATATTTGCGTATATCATTGTATATCTTTGATGCCAAAGACCTTAAATATGACTTATGGTTGATGTTAATGAATTCGGAATGAAACGACGCAAGTTAGAACGTTCGTTGTAAGTTTTGATGCTTTGAAAGAATTATGGAAAGTAATGAATTTTGGGCAATTTCGTATATGGCTTGGAATATATTTGGAATGTGATTGAATAATTGTGAATGAGGGAATGAATACAATAATGTGGATATAGATTTGGGATTTTGAAGTTTTGAATGAAAAGTTGCCAACTTATGTAATAAGGTAGAACTTTGAAGCTAGAATGATTTGATTATGATTTGTGTTGTTTGATGATGTGTGGGCTGTTGTTGTTGATGTATTTTGAGCCGAGCTAAGTCTCGGGGACGTTAGATTTATAGGGGAAGTGCTGCCGAAATTTCGGTAGGCAAAAATGAAGTTAATGGCATTTTTAAGCCTAAGAATCTCAAATTGGTAACTTTGACCATTTGCAGATTTCGGACGAAACGGGACTTGAATTTTGGGAGAGCATAAGACGTCAGTAAGGTATGTAAAGCTTCCCACTTCTTCGTTTGGCATGTCTTAGTATGTTAGGTGAATATCGGAACCTCCGGAGCATTTCTGCTCCTCGAAACCCGATCCACAGAAAAGTCACTATTCATTCAATTCAATTGAAGCCTAAAGGCTCCACTTTGGCTAGAATGCAACTCAATGTCCGAAAGCTATCGAAATGTGATCGGGTCACTTGGAAATGATTACGTATGAACTTTTGGCCCCTAAATGTTCGTAAATTACGTTCGCCACCTCAATTCAACACGAGGTGGGCCCGCTAACCCCGAGACGCCCTATTTGTCTTATTGGGCTATCCTTTCGAATAAAGTTTGATATGATACTTTCGGTTTTGGAACTTCCTCCTACGAGATATGTTTTGAATATTATGATATGCTAAGTTACGTTTCGAGCCATACGTACCACTTTGGAAACCATTTGTGAGATAAACTTTCGTATGAACTAATCATTCGACTATTTTGGTTTATGAAATGACTTATGAGATTATTATGTTTTGAAGGCTATTTTGAAAAATAAATTGCATTTGTTTGCTCACGACTCCGCTCGTGCCTTATTACGACTTCGTTCACCGATTCCCGAGCCGGTTATGATTCGTGCGCCCTATGATAATTCGGTCGTATGCTGTGTTACGGTTCCCGAGGCCTCGACATAGGGCCGGGTTCCGTTTGGAGTTATGCTGTGATATGGCTAGTGATGCGATACGCTCACTTATGTTTGTGTTCGGGGATGTACGGAGATTCGAAACCTTCTGGTGTTATGCTGTGTGTGGCGCCAGCGTCGGGGTGGCGACCACGTTCTTGAGCGTTTGCATGATTTCGTTTGCATTATGTGTATGTATATGATTTGATACGGATTTTGATATACTGATTGGTACTTCCCTTTGATATCCGGTTTGCTTTCAGTTTTGGCCCATATTTCTGTACTCCGTGCTTTACATACTCAGTACATATTTCGTACTGACCCCCCTTTCTCCGGGGGCTGCGTTTCATGCCCGCAGGTGCAGATATTGGTGATCCTCCACTGTAGGCTTCACTCTTTGCTACTTCGGAGTACTCCTTCTTGACTCGGAGTCCACTTTTGGTACAGACTCCCTTTTGCTATGTATGTTCTGTACATTTGACTATTTGGGTACGGCGGGGCCCTGTCTCGCCATATGTCTTTGTTTTGAATTCGTAAAGGCCTGTAGTCATATATGTGGGGCGAGGGTCCTATGTATGTTTGTTTGATTTTGTTTTCTGGTCTTACAGCGGTCAGTTTGTTATGATGGCCCTAAATGGCCCTTATGCTTATATTTGCACTTATGACCGGCGATGTCTATTCTGCCGTTCCGTTTGGATTCGATATGACATTTTGATTTGTGCGACCGCTTAAGACATATTTTGATATAAACTATGTTGATATGACTTTTATGAAATTCTGAAATACGTTCGGATTTGGTAAATGAATATGTGATTTGGTCTGGGTACCCAGGTAGGGTGCCAGTGTTGGCCCACGGGGCTGGGTCGTGACAGCTCTGCCCCATGCTCAGCCACACAAACCTGTTTATTTGCTTTATCTGCTTTTCCTTAAAATTTTCCCGCAACCGGTCAGGCAGACACGGCACACACAAAGGCATTCCCGCATAAGGGACACCCTTTTCCTCCCATTGAGTCGACCTACAAGTGACTTGATTCCCAAGACCAGGGATATGTAAGAGGACTCAATACCAGAAGTCAGTCACACTCCAACCAATCACTCCGGACCTCCCAGTTTTTGACAATCGGGCAATCTAAGATTTGCTTAAATTTTTAGAAGTCTAATTGAGTCGAACTACAAATGGCCTGAATTCTTATATAACCTAAGATATGTAGGAAACCCAGAAACCAGGGTCAGCCATATATTTGAAAATTGCATATAAACGAGAGGTATTTTGTAGTGGGTCAATCAAAAATCAGGGTTAGTCAAATTTCGTAGCTCAGGGATGGTCCCGCCATCCCCGAACACCGAAGGGGCAGTTGTTGACACCTAATTTTTTACCTCCATATTTTATTTTCATTACCCAATGTTCTTGGATATCAAACAGAGTGAAATGTGTAAACCAAAATGATTTTATAAAATTGTTTCGATAATATTTTTTCATTTTCATCTGGCAAAATAACTTCAATAATATAATAAATCATTTAGAAATTAATTTACACATTTTTTTATAATTAATATGGAGCATTTTCCAAATTTTATCAAGAATGTAATTTACAATTATTTATTTAATTGTTAAAATTATCATAAAATCAATTAACTAGCATTTTAATACATTTAATTCGAGAAATCTGATTAATTAAATAATTTAATTATTTTACCCCTCAAATCTTAATCTTGCATATCCAATTTGCATTTGTGAAATTTTTTAGAGTTAATCATACTTAATCAAGTGTTTAACTGTGTTTAATTTCATAAATTTATCGCTATATGGGTAATTGGGGCTACAATTGAAATAATCAAATGTTGGTTAACCCTGGCCTTAATTGAAATAGCCAAGTTTCATGGTTAAGTTAATTGAGGCCATTATTGTAAATTACCCTATAATTGTTTGATTAAGTTTAATTCTGGCCTTCTATGAAATAGCCAAATTCATGGCTTAAGTCAATTGAGGAAATTATTATAAATTTAGTCGTTAATTGTTTGATTTAGCTAGACATACCCATAATTGAAACAGCCTATCTCATGATTTAAATCCAATTGAGGCCATAGATAAAATTTAAATCCTTTTGCATGTTCATTAGTTGATTTGATCGTTAATTAAAGGGTTAAAACCACTAATCGTCTTAGTTATGGCCATTTGATAAATGAGTGTTTAAGTCTTTCTATATACACACATATACCTGGATATACATACGTATAAATTTATATCAGGTATATGCATGTATATGGCTGCTCTCTTTTCTTTTAATTCAGTCGGGCCCAGTTCAATAAGGACCTGACCCGGCCCAGATAAACACTAAAGTGGTAAGACCCCCTTTTATTTTTTCATTTCTTCAGACCAAACGCACCCCTCTCTTTCTCTCAAGGATTTCTAGAGCGAAACCCTAGCCGCCACCCTTCCCCTCCCCTCTCTCCAACATCACGCATGCCGAAAATGGCAAGTTTAAGGGCCCGCTCTATTTTTCTAGCTTTTTGTATGGTCGAGAATGGCAAGAGCATTTATTGCTCTGCCATTTCTCAACCATTTCCACCAAGGGCCGATCCAAACACGGTAAAGCCACCCTCTCACTTATACTTTTTCTACATTACAACGGTCTTAGACTGAAATCCTTTAATGTTTTTGTTGTATTGCGATTTGAATACTCGTCTACCATTGGTTCATGAAGAACCGAAAGGATTAACTCAATTTTGGGTCAAATCTGACCGTTTACAAGTTTCATAGTTGAATCTCAGTCTTTGAATACTATGTGAGGAACTAATTCTCAGAAATTGGCACTTGCCCCACATCGATTTCAAGCTAGGTTTTGGGAATTTTTGGGGTTCCATAAATAGAACCCCCAATTCATAGTTTGCATACATCGAATATCACTTGCATATTCACAAAACTTGAAAATACCTAGGGTTTTATGAGTGTGTGGCTGAGTGTTGGAGTGAAAGAGTCAAGATTCCAAGTCCATTATCGATCGAGGCTGCACCAAGAAGAGGTGACCTTCTTTCCTCTTTCTCATTTTAGCATTTTCTTTGTGTTGTTAGTTATGTGGTTAGTTTGGTCTTAGTTAATTATGTGATTAGGGTACACTGTTAGTTTTATATCCTGTTGTTAGTTGATTAGTGTTATTTGTTAGTTCATTATCCTGTCTTAATTAGGTATGGTCTTGCTTCAGTCAATTAGATGATTAGTTATCTTGCCTTAGTTAATCATGTGATTAATATCTATGTATTGTTTAGCTTTGCTTCAATTGACTATGTGATTAGTCTAGAATTCATGGTCTTTTCGTCATGTTTAGTTAAGATATGTGATTAGTCTAGATTCAGTAGTTTGTTAGTTATGTTCAGCCTTAGTTAATCTTGTGTGTTTGGTGTGAATTTATAGTCTGCTTATTAAGCTCAGTTAATTGGTGGTTGCCTAGCTGTATACATGTTTAATCTTAATCATCCTTAGCTTAGACTAGGCCTGTTTATTTTAGGCTTCCGCTATTTTACGTTGTATGTGATTAGTCATATGTATAGGTAAATCTTCTTGCAAACTTTAGCTTTTTTTTATGGTTAGTTGAGCCTAAACTAGCCTATGAAGGTTTTGTATTGATGAAACACATGCCTATGGTTGTTTGAATATGATTTGTATGGTTAAAATGATTTAGTCATGCTTATTTAGGGTCTACAACTTGCTTAACTATCGTGTGCACTTTCCATTTCGTTAAATCATGTATCATCTGCTTAACTGAGAGTATTGTTTAATAGAATTGAGTGTGTCCCATAAGGCTAGCATATAAGTATAATTGTTGTCCGATTTACTTGCATCAAAATTGTATATTCATGTCTGTATCATTAGCTGTCCATTTTTTGCTTACACTGATTCCATTAAAGCCTTATTTGACTTATAAGCTGATGTTATACAACTGTTATCACTAGCATGAGTCTAGATGGTCTTCTTTAATCAAAATAGGTGTCAAATGTTCCTAATAGGATTAAAAGGGACTTTGAGTTCAATTCTAGCGGTCTGCATACACATAGCAATCTGAATGAGTCGTATATTTGTCTTAAGGTTCATTATTGACTGATTGAGGTTAAAATGTTAGCTGCATACCAAAATGCTCACTCTCTGTTGCATCTAAACCTGTCTCCCCATTTCTACATATTTGTTATCCTTGAAGCACCGCATGAATTTGCGAAGTTTCTTTGTTCTCAGAAATACAGTATGCATCTAGGATGTTTGTGGGCTTATTGATCTTTTACATGAAATATGTTCACTCTCTCTTTATATAAGACTATCACTGAAAATGAACCACTTGGTGTGCCTATTTGTCTTGATTTGCATATATGTCCTGTTCATATTTGATTTAGCTTTGTCTGAAGTTCATTATCATAACTAAACTCATGAGATCTTGCATCTGTGTTTCTCCATGACCTTGTTTGTTGTCTGTCTGAGCATTCATACTTGATGTGAGCTAAGCTAAGAATCTGTATGATGCATAATTGAGTTATAAGAGGTCGTCACTTGGCATGCTTTAACCCTGTTGTTATCCACACGTGAACTAAACAAGTATGAAACCTAGGGGTTATTTTAGGTTGCAACATTATCATGAGTACGGTCATTGGGCATGGCGGTAAAGCCGAAGGCACCGCATAACAGTACTTGTGTGTTTTGATCAAAAGTTCAATCCTGTACTTAAGCATGATTTGATGTATGCATTGCTTGTATTTGGTTGAGTGTGTTGATCTGCCTAAACTGCCTGTATGGTTCTGAGTTGGAGCATGATCAAACTATTGTACACATGGGTGTATATCAAGGTATATAGAGGTATGCAGTTTTGTATATTGCCTCTGGTGTACATAGGAATCTGTATATCAAATGTATATTTGGTATATCATCCATCTTTGACTTAGAAGTTTTCATTTAGGCTTTTATATGACAATTTGGGCTTGTCCTGCCCACTTTCTTACTGGGCCTCTTTCTCTTTTATAGTGCTATGTATGCATGACGGGTTTGCATGTTCTTCTTGTATGGTTACTTTGATAGTTGAATTTGGGCATGCTTATTTCTCTTTGGCATTTATAATTCGGGTTTTGTCTCTTCTTTTATATACATCTACTGTTGAGTGTATTAATATGTGCATATGTAGACAGATTGGTATAAGTATATGTTTGTTTATATTATGCTATTTACTAGGTTCTAGATACTCTATAACCATCCCATTCTTCGTTTCCCTTTGTGCTGCATCGGATAATATCATTTGGACCGACTTTTATTGCATAAAATCTGTTGGGCCTAAGGCCCAACCCTTTCTTTGATCGAGTCCGAGTCATAAGTAAGAGAAGCTAATATTTGCATTGAAAGCCTCCCTATGGGTGAAAATAAGCAACTAGTGGGCTTAGGTAGGCCCATCACCCTAGCTCTTCTCCATTTTCATTTTTATGTATTTGTAAAGACTTGTATAAATATTGAAACCCTTGTGAATGTTAGAACTTAGGAAAAACGCTTAGCATTTTTAGGAAGTCGCTCAAATGCTTTTCAAACTCTCCTAATCTAACACTTGCATGAAATCAATATTTAATTATTTTTTCCTAAAGTATGAAACTGGTTTAATAACACGGTTAAGTCTAAATAATCCTTAAAAATGGAACTAAGTTATAATTTTGGGTCTTCTACCCCTTTGAGAAATCCGGAAGTGATAAAGATAGTCTTTGATCCTTAAGACCACTTCAAAGCCATTTTAAAAAATAAAATGTTGTAACTGTTTTGCCTTTTGGCCCTTGGAATCAATTGGATTGAGATAAAATGGACTTAAGACTATTATGGGCTCCTGAAGCAAATTGGACCGAATGCCTTTAGACCCAGATCAATGTTGAGACAAGTTGAAAGTTGAAAATTTTCAGGTTTTTATAAGTAAAAATGACTTCCTTTCATGACTTGTTTTGGACTCAAAAGATTTTCTGAAAACAAAGGCTTTTTTTGGCCAAAAGCCCAAACTTTTAAAGACCAAAAACAAGAGGAATTACACTTGGAACCATTTTGAGATAACTTGGCTTTGGTATGGATATGGTTTGACCCAATTGAGCTTCAATGGAATAAAATGGACTTAGTAAATTTTCTTATATACTTATACTATAAAAAGGAGATATACTACACTTATTTTCCTGTATAAGTAATAAAACCCATAAGAAATAAACTCATCTCTTTAGGACCAAAATAGTAGTGACTCTACTTGGGAGAAATCTCGAGTGTGTCTTGGTCTGGAAATGAAGTGAGTTGAACACTTACATGAATTCTTTAAACCACACCCCTTTTTTTAAGGGGATATTTTTCCGGAATTTCGAATCTATGATAAGCATGACTCTTTGCGATAAAGTAAACATTTTTAAGCAAATAATTACAATAATCACACATTGAAGCTCGTAGGTCAACAGTATTCTACGGATCCTTAATACTAGGGTGCTTAAAACCTTCCCTAGGGGATCACCAGAGGGAAGGCAATGCACTTTCAAACTGTTTAGCTAACTGTGTGCTCAATTTTGCAGGTACTTTACAGGTCAATAACTTTCAGGAGCTACCATCTGATGCCAAGAAAATCTTAAACATGGACAAGTCCTTGATGCCTAGTTTCAGATACAAAGTATACAAGTGCAGGGAACCAAATTGAAGTATCTCCACAGTTTGTTCATCACTCAACCAGTTGTATTCACAGCAGCAATACTGTTACACTCCGTATCTTCGAAGAAGCACTTATCAAATTTGAAACATAAGTACGTTGAGATATGGTTAAGTAAAACCACTTTGGAATATAAGGAGCAAGTATTATTAAGTATGTTTAATGAGTGAAGGATGTATATAAGGTATACCGAAAGTTTTTATAAGGAAATGAGCGGAAGAAATGGAGTGGTACAACTTTGGATAAAGGACAGGTAAAGTTTCGTGTGAAAGTTTTTGTCTAACTTGAGGGAAGAATATCTCTTAGCATATGAAGTTTTTTTAAGTGAAACAAAAGCCTAAAATGAAGTTCGTCGAGTCTAGTTTCCAACGCAACAAATCGCTCATCGATATGACACCGGAGTAGAGAATTATGGTAATTACAAGTTAGGCTGACAAAGCAGAAACGCGTGCTACAGTAACTGCTACAGTAACCGACTTGCTACAGTGCTGCTGCAGTAACTACTACAGTGACCCGACCCGACTTTTGAACCTTATAAAAAGGGAAAAACCCCATATTTTTCACCCAAAATCAGATTTTAAAGCTCAGAAACATAAAGGGCAATTATGTCATAAAAAGTTGAGGGTTTGAGTGATTTTCAAGTGGCGGAGTATTAATCGAAGCTCAGATAACGCATAAATGTGATTCTAGTATGATTTTGTGGTGGATTCAAAGTGGATATTGAAGATATCGCTGTTTTAACAAAAATAAGGTATGAATCTCTCCTTATTAATATTACTTTGGTTTATTTACGAAGATAGAGTGATTAAATGGTTGTATAATAAAGTTGTTGGTTGAGAAATTGGAAAAACATCGCGTGGGATGTTTTATGGAATATTTTAGTATTGATAATGATGTTGTTGATGTTGGTGCTGTTGTAGTTGTTTGTTTTGTTGGTATTGTGATTTCGGGCTAGGGATATAAACAGGGGAGATGCTGCCCAAATTTCGACAAATTTTAAGAGGATTTAATTTGAAGGCTTAAGACAAGAATATGATAATGACCCTAACAATAGTATGAATGGCTTTATATGTAGATTACGGGACTACGAATGATCATATGTAGATTGCAAGACAGAAAGTAAGTTGGAAAAGTCGAGAAGTAAGCTTCCAGGTATGTTAAGGCTACTTTCTTTCTTTCTAAAGGCATGATTCTTTTTCCTATGAACGCATACATGGATTCTATAATATCCTTATTTCCAAAAAGCCCGAAGCACACTATTCTCAAAGTGCTTATGATGCTAAAGATGGATGTTTCTATGATGGTAACAATGATGATGATTTCATTTCTTAAGATTCCTACTATTGAGACCTTTTTGACTATTCGCACAAAGGTCTGCTATTCACGAAGATTATACTTGGGTTACCATAACCCTAGTGTAGTACTCCTCTCTAGTTAAGAGCTAGTATAAGAATAGTTGAGTTATATGAGATGATTGAATGTCAGGAGGTATAATTAGTGGATATGTTGTTTATAGGCTATTATGTTGCCTTCGAGTTATCATTATATGTATACGCCTGGCCTACTGGTCATGGAGTTATTGCCTGGCCTACGGGTCATGGAGTTATTGCCTGGCCTACGGGTCATGGAGTTGTTGCCTGACCGACGGGTCACGGAGATGCGCATACCTGACCTACGGGTCATGGATTTGATTATACCTGATCGACGGGTCACGGAGTTGCTTAAACCTGACCTACGGGTCATGGAGTTGATTATACCTGGCCTATGAGTCACGGAGTTTTATTTATGGAGTTATGTTATCTATGACTGACCTTCGAGTCACGAAGTTATATCTATAGAGTGATGTTATCTTGCCTCAGATGAGAGGCAACCCAGGTAGAGCACCTCCAGATGCTTTCTTGAAATATCCAGAGTATAGTTTATTATTTCATTTCAGTTGTTATCTTGCCTTACATATTCAGTACATTATTCGTACTGACGCCCCTTTGTCTGGGGGCGCTGTGTTCACGCCCGCAGGTTCAGGTAGTCGGACAGACGATTCAACTCAGTAGGTCTTCCACTCAGCCGCAGTCAGTGCACTCCACTTGGCCCGGAGCTGCAGTCCCTTTGGTGGTATGCTATTTTGACATGTATATATGGGTGTGACGGGGCCTCGTCCTGTCCTTTCTGCAGCTCGTGTTCCCTAGAGGTCAGTAGACAATTGTATGTAGTTGGGATATTATATAGCCATGTTGGCTCTCAGTTTTTTTGTTCAGCCTACATAGCAGCCTCGTCGGCTTGCTCAGTTGTGTATATATATTTTGGGTGTGTGTGTGCCCAGTTCAGACGAGACAGACAGCATTTGTTTATATATATCCAGATTACGACCTCGTCGGCTGGTTGATATTGTCGGTGTGCAGATAGGCCTTGCAGAGTTTCAGATTTAGAATGGTTCGCTCGGGGCCTAGTTTGGCATCGAGTGCTGGTCACACCGCTCCAAATTTGGGCCGTGAAAAATACAATGAAGGTGCTGCAGTTCATAAACGATACTAGTTAAATGCATAAGTAGAAACTTAGCAACATGGAGAAGGCAGGAAGAGATTGCTGAATATGGTTAAATCTATGATGCTAATTTCTTATTCAAAACATATAGGAAAGGGAACCAGATTGAAGAAGGATTATTTGCACTCTAATTCATGTTCACTACTCAACATCAGACTGTAATATGATTGCTATCTTCTAAAACTGGCCTAGCTAGATAGTGGTATTAGCAGTGTTACTGCTCATTCTTCTAGCAGGTTTGGATTAGGAGATTACAACAGGTATGTTATAGTCGATATAGGTAGTGAACTGGATTCAACACGGTTACACTGGATTTTTGGACAGCAGCACCTTGCATATGCAGCCTTACTCTTGTTTGTATGATCATGGGGTCTGATAACATAGCACCTGGTGAGAACTTTGAGGTGTCTGATAGTGTTATCGTCCCAAAACAAGAGATCTTGCAGCATGAGCATTCAGTTTGCAGCACTTTGATCCTGTTTACAGTTTCTCTAGAGTAGATTAGGAGCCTGTTTGGATGGGCTTATGCCTATAAGCTGCAAACAGCTTATAAGCTAAAAAAATAAGTTGGGGTAGTTGTCTAACTTATTTTTTTTTTGGCTTATAGCTGCTTTAGATAAGCTAAGTCAAATGGGCCCAATTTTTTTTTTTTTTTTTGAGCTTATTTTAAGCACAAAATGACTTTAAGCTGGCCAGCCAAACACTCAAAAAAGCTGAAAACAACTTATAAGCAACTTATAAGCCAATCCAAACGGGCTCTAGTTCTTTTTCCTTATTAGACTGTTGCTTTTTTTGCTTTGTTCTTCTTTTTTCCTAGCTGTGTACATACTTTGATTTGGGAATAAAACACCACTAGCAATCAGCTAGATGGATTTAATTAATTATTTTTTAAAAAAAAAAAAAAAAAAAAAAAACCTTACCTCAAACTCTGGTTCTAAAAGGATTTTTTCTCTTGTTTGATAAACCCTTTTTAACCTGGTTTTTCCTAGTTTCGCTTAATAAATTAGGTGGTGACTCTAAAAATACTAAAATCCATTTAGACCACCAACAACCTCTTCGTAGCTTTTATGCACCCGCGTAAAAGTGAACCGTATGCATTAACCCTTTTTAGTAACAGCGAAACTATCCATTCTTAGCTTATATAAACTCCAATTTTGTTTACCTTTTTGTCTTCTTATTTTGATTACTAAAATAAAATACTAGTAGTAAACTTTTATTTAATTCTTCCATCCCAAAATACTTACCATTTTTATTTTATTTTTGAAATTTAAATTTTATGAACTTTGATCAATATTTCAAAATTTGTTTTTCATCATATTTATATGAGAAGAATTGCAACTTATACTACTTTTCGTATAGTTTCGATTATCTAAATTTAATATTAAAATTTTAAATTAATATAATCTAATTTAACTACGAATGTCAGTTAAATTAACTCTTAAGAAACGAAATTTATCAAGTATTTTGGGAACAGAAGATGCAACAAGTACAACCAAACCTCTCTATAATACCAGCGTTAATCTGAAAATTCATGGCTGTTGTAGTGAGGTGTTGTTATGTATGTATACTAGCATTTGATTTTTAGATGTCATTTAGTTGTTATTAACAAAAGTATGCAAAAACTATTTTTCTATACTTTTTATGTTATAAACGGAAATAAAATACTTGTTAATCTTAAAATCTCAATTGATTTTCATATTTCATTAATTGAAAATTGAAAAGACTAATAAATTACTGATAAATCCATAACTAATTATATCGTACAGATAAAGAATTAAAATCTAAGGAATAATAAATTATTGATAAATTCATAATTAGTTGTACCGTACCGATAAAGAATTAAAATCTAAGGAACATACGCATTAAAAATTAATTAAAAATTTAAATATTTCAAGTTTGAAGTAAGAATTCTACAATTGTCGGTTGTTTAGTAAATTCCAATCTCTTAGTGATAATATAAAGCTTAAATTGGGGATTTGTCCAAACTTTTAGTAAAAAGGAATTCAACAGCTTTTCCTTGAATGTTGTCTAAGAGCTTAATAATGCTATTTTGTTTCTAGAGAAATAGCTTGACGTTTAGACCCCAAATTGCATGCTAAAGAATCTGTGATGACCAATGTTATTTTTGACTAGATATATAACAAATATTTAAAGTTACAAAATTCAAAATTAATTAAAATTATAAAAGAAAGATAACAAAATTAAATTTTTGCAAATACAAAATCAAATTGAGACAAATAAAGGAAAGAGAGCACAAAATTTCAAACTTAAAATAGACTAATTACAGCTACCAAAATCAGGGAAATAAGTATCAAATTTATACAAAATCGGTAGATAGGAAATATGCGATTTTGAAATTTTGCGAGACTAAATCAGATTGTTATGAGAATTATAATTTTTTCCTTTTAGATATTCGTACTTGAAATTTACTATGTGCTTGACATTAATGATAATTATCATAAGTATTTTAATATTTTATTTTTATACTTAATGTATTTCTTATAAAACATTATTAAACAATATTTGAGTATGACTGTTATAGAGAGGTAATTTTACATAGAGTGTACCGCTATAATGAATGCTAGATAAAATGTTGGAATAAATAAGTAAAATATAACATGAAAAATCATTTCTGAAAAAAATCAGACCGTTATATTGAAATGTTACTATCACGAATGACAATTATAGATAGGTTAACCGTAAGTGCTTCTTAACTGCGGGGTTAGCACTTTTGGTTACTCTCTTATTTATTTACTTTGAAAGTTATAGTGCTCCTTAGCACGGGCCCAATTTCTACTACTTTAAAATTTTCTAATTTGTAATTGAAAAGTCTTCATTTTTTTTAATTTCGTAAGCACATAAGGTTAAATTTCATCTTACAATAAAACATTTATATATATGTACACATTTCCTAAATTATTAGCTTAAATTGATTAAATGTTTCCAAAAAAATAAAAATGTAATAACTTCTGTAATTTTAAATTTAGTAGAATATTATACTCCTTAATATTTAAAATTGCTTTTAAAATATTACTCGAAACTAAGATAGATTATGAGAAGACAAACACCATGCATTTATTGGTTTGGCGTGAACAGTTGATGCTAGTAATATTTTACATAAAATGAGATATTTAGCAAAATGTGAATAAGATTCAATACTAAAATACAACAATATTATTTTCTTTGTTTTTAAAATGATAAAAGTAACACAATATGAAAGTCAAACTATCTAACTATTGCTATACATTTTCATTGTGATACTTTCTTCGTGCAATGACATAATATTATGAATCATGCATTTGTAATTTATTACTTTGGGCTCAAAAAAAGAATTATGCATTTATAAGTACTATCCTATTTGATTTTTAATACCAAAATATACTGATCCTAACTAATAACACCAAATATATCATATAGGGAGCCGTTTGTCCATAAATAAAACTTTAAATGTTATTTGATTGATTTTTTGAAATATTTTTGAAAGTTGATATTTTTTTTCACTAAAAAATAAGCATGAATGCAGTTTTAATTTTCAAATACCTTTTTCTAAGTTAATACTATTAAATATTATTTTCTTGAAATATTACATTCCTCTGTCCAAACACCTACTTAGTATATCAAATAATAACATATTTTGTGTGAATAATGTTTTGTTATTTTATTTTTATTAGCTTCGTGTTTATTTTAAGTGTAAAATGTTAAGTCTTACAAAAAAAAAAAAAAAAAAAGAGCAAAAACAGTTAAAATACCTTTCTCAATAGCAGAGTAGCCTGTACTGAAAGCTTTGGGTGTGGGAATATTAAAGAGAGGGAAAAAGGTAAGACAAATGGAGTACTAATTGTCAGTGAAAGGTAACACCCAAGAGGAGAAAGTTAAGAGCACAAATTTCCCAATTAATGCCACGTAGCATGGAAAAGGCTGTTGCGGCTTTTAGATGATGACACAAGCCAAAGGACAATTTAGCGAAAGGGACTCAAAATTTATCCAGCAGCTGCGAAATGACCTTTTCTCCAGCCTCTCTCCAAATACTAAATAAACCCTAAATCTAGATTTTATCATGGCCACGACGGCCGGCGGCCAACCACCACCAGTGGTTGGTTTGCCAATTACCACCACTTATACAAACACCAATCCCCCGAAACTCAATTATGCTACAGCATTAAAACCTAACACACAAGAGGAGGTTCTACCTTTGAAGCCCATTACATATTTACATGGTGAACCAACTATTGCATGGACAAAGAAAGAATTTGAGATTTTCACGGACCGACAAAAATTGAAATATGCAGTAATTGCAAAATTCTCATATGGCAAGCCTGATTTGCATGAATTGAAGACGATCATTCCTATTCAGTTAGAGATTAAAGGTCTATGTGAAATTGGTTTTCTAGAAGAAAGGCACATTCTAATAAGATTGTCACTATTTGAAGACTATGCAGCGCTTACGTCAAGCGCGTGGGATTTACAATTCAGGGGAAGAGTTTACCCGCTAAGATTTTTAATTTGGGATCCTTGGTTCAACCCAGAGGAGGAAACAACTATCTCAGTGGCATGGATATCTTTCCCTGGTTTACCCACAAATCTATTTGATAAGGAAGCTATTTTCTCTATGGCACAGGCAGTAGGCACCCTATTGATTATTGACAAAGCTACAAATAATCGAACTAGACCAAGTTGTGCTCGTGTGAAAGTGCAAGTTGATCTACTTAAGGAGTTCCCAGAGAGAATACATATTAGTTGTGTGGATGAGGATACTGGAGAAGTTCAAGCTAAATGGCAAACTATACAATACGATTATCTTCCTAAGTATTGCACCAACTGTAGGCTACAGGGACATGACATACAAGGCTGTTGGGTGCTGTATCCGGAATTCAGGCCTAAAAAGGAAGAACCACAACCAGCGCCAGAGTCAAAGAAAATGCCAGTACCTGAAAAAGCAAAACAGAAGTAGAAAAATGAGCAGAGTAAAGAGGATGGCAGAAAACATGCAGACAAGCAACAAAATAATGGTAAGCAGGTACAGAACAAAGGCAAAGGGAACAATTACTATGATAACAAAGTTACAAAGGAATGGAATGTGGTGAATAACAAAAAGAACATAAACAATAATAAGGAGGAGGTGCAAAGAAATAATGGTGAGAAGAAAAATGTTGAGGATAAGGCAAAAAAAGGGAGCAATACAGAACATGAAATACATTCTAAGAATAATTTTGAGGCACTTGCAACTGAAGAGGCGGAACAAACCGCGGAGAAACAAATTAAAGAGAGGAATAATAAAGAAACTACTAAGCCATGGGTTGAAAATTCTTGTGGCAAAACACAAAAGAATACAATTGAGGTACAAAGTCAAGTTAGGGAAGGGTGTAGTTCAAATGTTAAGGGGGACAGCATGGAGAGCAAGACAGATGGCAGCAATATCAAGGGAACAGATAACAACATCAATGAAGATCACACCAGTAGCAAATTAATGCAGCATGAAATTCAAGGACAAAAACAGCAAAATGGTAACAATGAAAGGGATAACAACAAGGATTGTATGCACTCTGAGCATGTAGATGATAGTGCAAGTAATGTGGAGATAAACATTGGAGACACATATGAAATCAACAAACCAGTGGAGGTTGAAGTGGAGGCTGGTCATGAGAAGATGCAAAATGTCGATCTTAACAAAGTGCCTGACAAACCACCTGATTTTGGTAGTGCTATGATTGGGGATGATACTGAAATAGATTATGAGAAAGTGACAACTGAAGATACTCAATTTTCATCTGATGGGGAGAACAAAACTGATATGGAGAAGAATGATGTGGAGGTATCCCAGAAGTCATGTGCCGAGGAAATAAATGCTGACCTTCTGGAGATTAATAGTGATAACAGGCTGCAGAAGAAGATAAGCAATGAAGACAATGCAATGCACTATCAGGTGACAGCCAAAACTTTTGAACCAGGAGGACCACAGCAAAATGCAGAAGTTCACAAAGACATTGACATAGGCGATGATGACGATATGGAGGATCAAAATTTAACTCAACAATTGAATCAGGCTTTGATTAAAGGGGGAATTTCACCAAAACATGCTTCAAAGGCCAAAAGGGAGACAAACAAGAAGCAAAACATGGATAAAAGTGTACCTCCAACAAATGCTGGGGGTATACAAACAAGGAAAACAGCATCTAAATCAAAAGGTTTCCAATGAATAGTGCACTTATTTGGAATATTAGATCTGTTAACACTCAACAAGCTTTTGAAAGAGTGGTGATGTTAAACAAACAAAAACATTTCAATTTTATTGCATTAATGAAACCTTTTCAGCATTATAGACACATTGACATGTACAAGCTATGGGTAGGAATGGCAACTGCTTGGCATAATTCCAATGGGAAAATATGGTTGTTTGTTAAAGAAGGGTACCAAGTGGAAACTCAGTTAGACACTGATCAATTGTTATCCATTAAATTGACTAACCTTGATGGAGGCCAGGAGATCATCATTACTATGGTATATGCTAGTACAGATAGAGCAACTAGAGTGGCATTGTGGAATGCTTTATACCATATTTCTTGTAACATTAACTTACCTTGGCTTGTGGGAGGGGATTTTAATGTGATAGTTGATGAAATTGAGAAATATGGTGGTTTGGATGTGCCTTTGGTGGAAGTGGAGGATTTTAATCAATGTATTAACATCTGTCAGCTTTCGGATATGGGTTTCAAAGGCAATATGTATACTTGGTGAAATGGCAGATCAGATGAGCAGTGTATTTTCAAGAGACTGGACAGGTGTTTAGCTAACCAGGGGCTACAAGATTTATTTCCAAACTTTGAAGTTGAGCATCTTATTAAACAGGGATCTGATCACTCACCTCTATTAATCACTTGCAAAGTTGATAGTAGAGTAATCAAGAAGTCTTTCAGGTTTTTAAATTTCTGGATTGATCACCCTTCCAGGATGTTGTGAAGAATAATTGGTCAGGAGATCATGGGTCTGACCCTTTCTACATTTTTCATAGCAAACTCAAGAAGTTGAGCAAAGTATTGTCTAAATGGAGTAGAGATACTTATGGGGATATATTCAGGCAGATAGATACATTGGAGGAAGTAGTTAAGGTTCATGAACAAGAATTTGAAGAGAATTCTACTAGAGCTAACAGAGAAAGGTTGCAGAAAGTCCAAGCAGAACTCATTAAATTCTATGTTGTTGAAGAGAAATTTTGGAAGCAGAAATCAGGAATGCAATGGTTTCTTGATGGAGATAGGAATACAAAATTTTTCCATGCTCATGTGCAAGGAAAAAGGAGGAAACTACAAATTACAAGAATTCAGAATCAAAATGGGGTATGGTTGAACAACGAGGAAGATATTGTGGAAGAGGCTATCACATATTTTCAGAATCAGTTTACTGCTGAAACTGAGGCTACAGATTTTGCTTTACTAAACCATATTCCTAAGTTAGTCTCAGAAGAGCATAATAGAGAGATTAATGAGTTCCCTGAGGAGGATGAAATTAAAAATGCAGTGTTTGGGTTGAATCCTAATAGTGCAGGGGGTCCAGATGGATATACAGGAAAATTCTTTCAAGCAACTTGGGATATCATAGCTAAGGATGTCATCACTATGGTACACTCATTCTTTTGTGGTCATGAACTTCCAAGGTATGTGACATCTACTAATTTTGTGTTGTTTCCCAAGAAGAAAGAAGTGGCTACATTTTCTGATCTTAGACCTATAAGCCTCAGCAATTTCATTAGTAAAGTTTTCTCAAGAATCATCCATGAGAGACTAGTGAAATTGTTGCCACGTATAATATCACCTCAACAGACAGGTTTTGTGAAAGGTAGAAGCATTGTGGAAAATATTCTTCTTGTTCAAGAAATAGTCCATGAGATTAGAGTAAGGGGCAAGCCAGCCAACACAGTTATCAAACTGGATATGACAAAGGCTTATGATAGGGTCTCTTGGCTTTTCTTAACAAAAGTACTGAGGCAGATGGGTTTTGGAGAATTATTGATTGACATGGTGCACAGACTTTTGTCAAACAATTGGTATTCTGTTCTAATCAATGGTCAGGTTCAGGGTTTCTTTAAATCTTCCAGGGGAGTTAAACAAGGTGATCCATTATCTCCTACTTTGTTCATAATGGCTGCAGAATGTATGACTAGGGCTCTAAATGATTTACACAAGAAAGAGGGTTATATTGGATATGGTATGCCAAAGTGGAGTCCTTATGTTAATCACTTAGCATATGCAGATGATACAATTATTTTTACATCTGCTCAACCTCATACCTTGAAGCTTGTGATGGATACCTTGGCAGAATATGAGATAATCAGTGGCCAAAAAATCAATAAACAGAAGAGTGCAGTGTTTCTTCATCACTGCTTCCAGTAGAGATGGCAAACCACATCCTTCAACATGTTCAACCACCTACTGGAGAAGAGGCTACTGATTTGGCTTATTGGGGATTGGATTCTAGAGGCTCCTTTTCAGTAAGGTCTGCCCATCAGGTGATGAGACAAAGAAGAGAACCAAGCAAAGTGTATGAATACATGTGGATTAAGGGTTTACCTACTAAGATTGGTTTTTTCATCTGGAGACTGTGGAAATCCAAATTGCCATTAGATGATACATTAAAGAAGTGGGATTTTCAGTTTGCATCAAGATGTAGTTGTTGTCACATTCCTCAGGAGGAGACTATAGCTCATGTTTTTCTGAACTCTCCTGTGGCTCAGACAATCTGGAAATTTTTTTGTGATCCTGCTGGTTTTAACATTGCAGGATTACAATAATCACAGGTGATCCTTGTTTGGTGGGAAGCAACTGTAAATCACCACATCAGGAAAATATATCAAGTGGTTCCAGCTATTATAGTGTGGGAGTTATGGAAAAAAAGGAATACCTTGCTACATGGTTGGAAAATGTTTGTTAATAAGTTAAAGTATCAAATAATGCATACTTTAACTTTATTCATGAAGGCTAGTAGAAATTTTTTTAAATATGCACCCTATAGCTGGATGGAGTTGAATCAAGCATTACATGTTTATTCTCCCAAAGTGAAGGTAACTCTAGTACAATGGACTCCCCCTGATACTGGATGGACAAAATGTAATACTGATGGGGCTTCTAGGGGAAATCCTGGAAGAAGCTCTTAGAGCTATTGCATAAGAAATTCAAATGGGGACCTGGTTTATGCTCAAGCCCAGGAGATGAAGGATGGAAATTTTTCAAACACTCATGCTGAAGCGGAAGCCATTCTGCAAGCTCTAAAGTATATGGAAAGAATGAATATCCCTCAAATGATGCTGGAAACTGATTCTATGTTAATGAAAAATGTCATTGACGGGAAATGGGGTTGTCCTTGGAGTATTATTAACATAGTCGACGAGATTCGGAGGATAATAGGGAGAAGGACAGTACTGATTACTCATATATTTAGAGAGGGTAATAAGCTTGCAGATTTCCTAGCAAATGTAGCATTGGACAAGGGAGATGTCATAGTTACTAATTTCATGGAAATGGAGACATGGGGAAGGAAAGTGATCAACAGTGACAAGAGTAATATCCCTTATCTGAGGATTAGAAATTGCAAAAGGTGAAAGATTTTCTTGAAAATGGAGGACAGAAAGGGGAAATGGCAAAGCTAAGGAGAAAGTGGATCATTTGGGTTCCAATTTCTCAAATTCTTAGGAAGAAGAGAAAGAGGAACCTGGTTTACACTAACATGTTTAATTTTTGTGCAGGATACATACACATGGGGTTTCCACTATGGAATTTCCAACATGTGGTATTAGCATCTGTGGATGCTCATTCCGTTGGTCAGGAAACCAGTGGAGAATAAATCATGCAATGGAGGTCAAGGCTTGAAGCAGAGGAAATTCGCACTGAGTACATGAGAACAATAACAGGACAATCGAGACAGCCAAGACAACTAATAAGGGTAAATGCACAAATACACACATACAAAGGAACAAATTCGATAAAGCGCTTAAAGAGTAAAGTGGGTGAAAACCCCAAATTCGAGCAAGCAAACCAAGAACAACAAAGCTATGTAAAGTATTGTATACCAAGAGCAAGATCGAGCATATCAGCACCACAACAACTGTACACACCAGGTGAATTTCAACAACCCAAGAAGAGCAAGATGGAATCTAACACAGCAAAAGCAAGAGAAAAATCAAAAGCTTACCTCAAATCTGTGAGCAGAGGACATGGAATCAGTGAAAGGATCAAAGGCAGCTGCTCCAGAGGTGGCGACGACGGCGGCTCCGATCAGATTTACCCCGCACAGTCGCTTCAATTTTAACTTGTCTTCTTACTTTCCTATTTTGCTCAGTTTAACAGACATGGAACTATTTGTTTTTTTTTTTTTGTTGGTTTATCTGTTGATTAATAAAATAAGCCACTAGGGGGTGAAAAGCCTAGTGGTCTTTAATTTTAAAAAAAAAAAAAAAAGACCTTTTCTCCAGCCAATCATATTATTTCGTTCAACCTAAATGACCAATATGCTCTCAATATATGAAGCAGGCATGTTTACCCGTTGCCTGCTTATCCCCTCTTATTGAGACACGCGTTAGATCTGATTAACAAAGAAATTTGTAGAATAAACTCATCAAAATTAATAGTAAAACTCTAATTTAAATAGGAAAAATTAGAAAAAAATCTCAAATTCAGAGTGCCAACTATATGAGCCACCAAGCAGCCCAGAAAAAAATCAGATCGAGTGAGTGAAGACCGAAGAAGTAGAAGAAAGGCTGAGAGACAACTGGAATAGTGAAGAAGAAAGGCATTACTCACTTTAGTTAGTCTTTATGGTTTGTATATTTTGCAAAGGATGCCGCGATTCTCCTTAGTGAGTCTCCATATTTTGTTTCTTTTCCTCTTATTTTCCCCCTAACTTTCTCAATTATTGTTAAAATTTATCTTATTTTGGTTATATCCGCCTTTTTTTTTTTATATTTAATAAGTTGACAATTCAAATATCCTACATGTCAAATTTATAATCATAAGATTCGAAGGATATTTTATTATATTATAGACATTTTTAATTTAGAACCACAAGATTTAAAAGTCAATCTTTATTTCTTAAACTCCGTGTCTAGTCAAACTTAGACACTTAAATTGAGACAGAGGGACTATATGCCAAATGAAGGAAATGAAAGGACAATTGAGACACTGCAGACACGTGAAGACCTCAAAAGTAAACGCAAAAGAGGTAGAATTAATGTTAAACTTCTGAAATATACACATGTTAGTCCCTGCTTATAGTACAATTTCATTTGCTTTTTATATTAGAGTAATAAAATGAAGGTAAAAATGGAATACACGCGTACAGGAATTTAATGTTAGATTGATGAAGTAATGATGGGAATTGATGAAGAACTTACCTTAGATGTTTTGGGGAAGTTTTAGAGTTGTTTTCTCTCAAAAAGTCGTCAAAAACGAAGTGGGGAAAGGTTTTGACAAGTTAAAAGCTTATATATTTCGGAACCAGAAAAACGGGGGCGTGCTATGGCCGTGCGTCGCTCAACCATCGCACAAAATGGCGTCGTGCGTCGTACACCCATCGTACCTATCTCTGAGATTCAGAGACAGGTTTTTCGTGCGTCATCATTCAGTAAAATGGGCATAACTCCTAGCACAAAGCTCTGTTTGAGTTCCACCATATATAGTCGGAAAGTTGTTTCAAAGATCTACAATTTTCATGTTTTCAGTTTTCTCAGATTCCTAGCGTAACTACCCATAAACTGGGCATGAGTAGGAACTACAGCAGGCTTAGACAAATTTAAGAACTCTTACGAACTTCACTATTTGTTTTGACTTCACAACGACTATCTTTCACCTAAATTCATCCCAAAGGGTTTCATATAGTTAAAATATCACATTAATACTCGTTCTACCCATTCACACCTAAACCGGATTTACGGAGTGTTGCAGATTGAGCCGGGGTTCGAACCCAGAACCTCGGGGTATTTTAGGCGAAGGGCAAAAATTAAAGGCCACCCCGAATAAGGGCAATCGTGCAAATTGCCCCTTAATATTAACATATATTTTCTTAACAAAGAATAGGTTTAGTAACTGAAATCCAAAAATAATTGCATTATATAACCATATTCTTGTTGTTTTGGTCAACAAAACAATTTTATTGACATTACGTTGTTACAGAAGTAGTAGCATGTGCATGAGTAGTAGTCAGTATACAAAAAATTTCAAAACTACTCAGTTTGTTACACCGAAACACTGGACTTTTTTTGTAGTAATTGTTCCTTCCTGGTCTGCTTGAACTTTCGATATATAGTAGGTGGTTTATCCATAATAGAGATAGTATTATTCTAATACACACCAAAAAAGCAGAGCTCTATTTGGCAAACTTGGTTGTGAGCTCAGATCTATTTCATCATTCTTGGGTTACTATCTCTGACCTCATCGGTCATACTTATTTGCACAATCACCAAATTAACCCGGTTCCAATTTTCTTTAAAGTTTATTCCTACCATCAAATAATGGTGCTATTATTACTTTTATATCCTCCCCCACTTGTATTGTTCAGAAAGAAATGGTCTCTTCAAAAGCTCTTAAAAGTTTCCAAGTTCCTTTTGACTTCATTTCTACCAAACTCAACACTCATTTGTCAGTTAATAAAGCAGCAATACCCTTTTTTGCCTCACTATTGAATGAACTCTCTGCCCTCAGAGGGGGCTACCGAGAAGACTGAAGAGCAGTTTGACGTATTTTATTTTCAGTTTATCAGAAAGGAGATATTGAAAAAATAAGAATTAATAAAAGAGCATGATTTTAGGGAGGCCAGTGAAACGAAGCAAAACGTGAGGGGAGGTCTGTGAAATTTTCCCTTAAAATTTTCTTTGTGCCGTCTGTAAATAAAAATTGTGAAAAAAGATAATGAACTACAAAAATGATAAGCTCCTCAAGCGAGAGAGCAATCGAAAGGATTTCTACTTCGACAAGCCAAAACTGCACAAAAATTGAATTCTCTATACATGATATAATAGACAACATTAATATAAAATAGCAACCGAAATTCTACGTGTACCTTTGTGTTAATCATGAGATTAATATACGCAGATGTCTTAAATAGAGAAGACATCAAACCTAAACCCAAAAGAAACAAAGAAATTCTATATTCTATCAAAGAAATAAGTTTCCTCGAGTGAGAGAGCAATTGAAAGGATTTCTACTTCTACAAGCCAAAAACGCACAAAAATCGAATTCTTTATACATGATATACGATAGAAAACATTAACATAAATTAACAATCGAAATTCTAACGTACCTTGTATTAATCATGAGGTTGATATGCGCAGATGCCTTAAATAGAGAAGACATCAAACCTAAACCTAAAAAAACCAAAGAAATTCTGTAACAAAGAAGAGATTCCTAAACCTAAAAGGAGTTCCAAGGCACAAAATTTCCTTGCATGATATATCAGAAAGGAAGATAGCTTTTTTTATAGAATTAAATTTTAAATTAATGGAGTTCTAAGTGCACGAATGTTCCTTTCCGTGATTTTTTGGAGTCCTAAATATAAGGAGTTGTAATTAGTAGAGAGAGATTTTCTTTTGCCAAAAAATAAGGTAGTTCTTATTTTTTTTCTTTTTCCAAAAATTTAGGTGAAATCTTCTAAAAATAATTAAATAATAATCTGAAAAAAATTGTAAATGATAATTTTGTCTATTGCGGAGTCTTTTAATGAAGGGCAAAAAGTTCAATCAACATTTCTAAAGCCCTTCGTGCTTTCTTTTGAATAATTAATCATTTAATTAATGCAGGAAAATTTTAATATTCATATTAGTGTTCAAAATAAAAAAAAATCAATTAGGATGGATGGATGAACAATGAAGATCAAAATCAAAAGATATAAAAGAGAAACTTTAATAGATTACAACCACCGATGACAATTTTGCATATTGCGGAGTCATTTAATGAAGGGCAAAAAATTTAATCAATATTTCTAAAGCCCTCAGTGTTTTTAATATAGTATAGATAGATAGATAGATAGATAATCAAACTATAACTTATACAATTTAAGGCCGAACATTTATTTTTAGTAAACTCTTCATAAAGTTTAAGAATGAGCGCTAATTTGTCTTTCAGTTCCGTAAGTTTCCTTGAACTCTTCATATAATTTTCCTTCAACTTCTCGATATTATAAGAAACTCTTAGCAGCAAAACCTGCCTTAAAGGAGCTAATTTATTTGGATTTTGCATCTTAGTTTCTGAGTATGTATATGCGACTTGTGATAGGTCAAGCAAACACGTAAGTGCAATGGGCAAAGTTGTCAAGAAAGATTAAATTTTATGAGAGAGCTACAGTAAATTGAATTGACAGCCAATGAACTCACCTCATTATAATAATCCAATTACAGAATAACCCTTCCAAAGTCCATTGTCAAAGCATAAATTAAAGAAACACCTTTAGAAAGAAGCTAATGACATATAGGCACGTGTCTTTCCTTATATGGACGTGGCAGTTTTTGTTTAAAATCAAAAGGGTCCACTAAACCCGTCAACAGTGGCGGAGCCAGAATTTATGTCAAGAGGATTCAAAAATATAAAGAAGTCATAAATGAAGAAGCTAAGGCGGTTCAACGTCTACTATATATACATAAAAAATATTTTTCACCTTGTATATACAGTGCAATTTTTCGCCGAAGGGATGAACCCCCTGAGCTCTTACTAGGTTCGCCACTGCCCATCAACCGGTTCGGGTTAACCGGTTCAAACCGGTAACCGGACCTATAAAATCGGAATCGAAACCGATTGAACCGGTTAACCGTTTATTAAATACCGGTCCGGTTTCGATTTTTTTGGAACCGGAACCGGTTAAACCAGTAAAACCTGAACCGGACCGGTTAAACCGATAAAACCGGTCGAATTAAAAAAAAATGTAGTTGTTGTTGTATTGCTGTTAGTCAGTAAATATATAAATTTTACTTATAAACTTATACAACATATGTAAATATACCTACAATATACTAATAAATACTATAATATATATATATATATATATATATATATACTATAAAAAAAATAAAAAATAAAAAAGAGGTTTTGGACACTTTTGAACCGGACCGGTCCGGTTTCAATTATTTAACCGCCACCGATTTCGATTTTTAAACCGGGAACCGACTGGTTTGTTAACCGGTTACCGGTCCAGTTCGAACCGGTTAACACGTTTTGGGTCCACACACTAAACCCACATGAAAGTTAGTTCGAACCGGTTAACACGTTTTGGGTCCACACACGAAACCCACATGAAAGTTAATGAAAGAGCTAGGATAAATCATATGGTGGAACCAATGAAAAACCGCAGCATGGAGCAGCACAACCGGAAAAAGAAGGGGTTTTCCGTCAATTCATGTATGCGGGAAGCTTCTGCATTCCTCTAAAGGTGGCAACCGGTTCGGGTTAACCGGTTTTAACCGGTAACCGGACCGGCTAAACCGGAACCGGAACCGGTTAACCGGTTCCGGTTAACCGTGTAATAGTTTACCGGTCCGGTTCTGATATTTTGAAAACCGGAACCGGTAAAACCGGAACCGGACCGGTTTAACCGGTGAAAATTAAAAAAAAAAAAAAAATATATATATATATATATATATATATATATATATATATATATATATATAAGTTATATAGTATACTTAAACATATATAAGTATATATAGTATATAAATATATATAGTATATATATTAAGTATATATAGTATATAGTATATAAGTATATATAGTATATATATAGTATATAAGTATATATAGTATATATATTAAGTTATACATATATATAAGTTATATAGTATACTTAAACATATATAAGTATATATATAGTATATATATATATATATATAAGTATATATAGTATATAAGTATATATAGTATATAAATATATATAGTAAGTATATATAGTATATAAATATATATAGTATATATATTAAATATATATAGTATATAGTATATAAGTATATATAGTATATATATATAAGTATATATAGTATATAAATATATATAGTAAGTATATATAGTATATATAGTATATAAATATATATAGTATATATATTAAGTATATATAGTATATATAGTATATAAATATATATAGTATATATATTAAGTATATATAGTATATAGTATATAAATATATATAGTAAGTATATATAGTATATAAATATATATAGTATATATATTAAGTATATATAGTATATAGTGTATATATTAAGTTATACATATATATAAGTATATATAGTATATAAGTATATATAGTATATATAGTATATAAATATATATAGTATATATAGTATATAAATATATATAGTATATATATTAAGTTATACATATATATGTATACGAAAAGCACTATTTTGTATTGCTGACTTGCTATTAGTCTGTTCGTCAGTAAATATTTAAACTTTAATTATAAAATTGTATAACATATGTAAATATACCTACAATATACTAATAAATACTATAATATATATATATATATATATAATACAAAAAACAAAAAACAAAAAAGGTTTTCACCACTTAAAACCGGACCGGTTCCGGTTTGAAATTTCAAACCGGTTAACCGGTTCCGATTTTTTAACCGGAACCAGCCGGTTTCCTAACCGGTTACCGGTCCGGTTCCGGTTGGAACCGGTTGCCACCTTTACATTCCCCCTATTAATAGTACTAGTCTCAATACGAATGAAGTTATATTATTTTATTATACATTATTGATAAATATGTAGATGTTGTTTTCAACCTTTTCCAAATTTAAACTCTTTTTTTTCTATTAAAAATTATATGTTATCTGATAGTCATATCTTTGTTTAGAATTTTATTTCTTATGTTCAATTGTGCCAAAATTACATTATTTTTCCTTTCATATTTAAATATGTTAATTATATATAATAATGTGTTATTATTATACTGATGGAGCTGCTAAAGGAAATCCAGGACCAAGTTCTGCTGCTTTTTGTATCAGAGATGAAGAGGGAGATTTGGTGTATGCAGCTGCTAAAATTCTGACTGATGGATCAAATATTGTTGCTGAGGCTGAGGCTATTAGAATGGGACTGATGTACTGTGTGGAAAAGCAACTATTTCCATTGATTATAGAGACTGATTCCATGACCATGAAGAAGATTATAAATGCTGAATGGAAGATCCCTTGGAGCATCTCAATGTTGGTGGATGATATCAAGAGGATGATGGAACATCATAGAGTGACTGTGGAGCATATACATAGAGAAGGAAGTGGACTTGCAGATTTTTTAACTAACTTGGTTTTTGATTTTGCAGGTGCAGTTCAGTTTCATAATTTTCAGGAATTACCAAGTCAAGCTAAGAGGATTCTGAATATGGAAAAAAAAAAAGGAATTCCTAACTTGAGAATAAGAACTCTTCAAGACAAAGCACCAGATTAGTCTTTGATATCAGAACTTTAAACCATTGCTGAGTACAGTTTTTTTAACAGATTGTGAGTAATTGCAGCATATGTATTAGGGTGGTATCAGTGTGCTTGGCATGCTCATGTGTGATGCTCATGTTCTAAGTTGTAGATTGTACTATTTATAGAACAAGTAGTATAGTGACCTGGTTTTCATGCAGAAGGTGATATACACAGCAATATACAACTACTTTCAAGATTGCCTGAAGAATGATTCAGATGACTTGAAGCTTTCCACCTATGAGACTTTGAGGTGTGACAGAAGTTATCAAGCCAAGGCTCTTGGATTCTAGTTGATGTAATCTGTTTATGTCTACTTCTACTGGCCATAAGTCACTAGACTTTTTGTGTTTTCTTTCATTTTAGGATCAATCTTGTTGGATTGATACTTTTTTTGTTTTTTCTGTTCTTTGTTTTTAGCTGGATCAATCTCTTCTGGATTGATGTGTATATATTTTCTTTATTAATAAAACTCCACCTTCATGGTGGCCTTTAACTTAAAAAAAAAAAAAAGTGCTATTAAATGCATATAAATTAGTAAAGATGTGGATTATATCTAAATTTAACATTTTTACACTTGTATATATTTAAAGAATATGTGATGAAACCATATCTTATATTAAACACTCAAAAGATGAAATCATAAAATTAACTACAAAAAAAAGTATATATCAAGTACATGAAGCACATCATGCTTTCTATAGTATTTTGACATGCCTTGATATACTGCTTTTAATTTCTTGTTCTTATCTTTAACACTATCTGATTGTTTCTTTTACTACGTTATCCTATTGTGTTGCTGCTATCAGGGGGCGGATTTAAAGGGGCCTGGGATGTTCACCCTGAACACCCTCGGCAAAATTACAATGTATATATAGGGTAGATTTTCTGTATTTATGTATATATATTAACTTTTGAACATCATGCACAAATGCAAAAGGTTAGCTCAAGTGGTTCAGGGTATTCAAAATTATCCCTAGTGTCCTAGGTTCGATTCCCATTGACAGCATTATTTTTTTATATTTAGCTTTTGTTGTTTTTTCCGAACCCCCTGAATGAAAATCCTGGATCCTCCACTGGCTGCTATTATTGCTTATTATTACTGTTTGTTATTTCTATTAATGCTCTTTCATCTCTTCTTGAGCCGGGGGTCTATCGGAAACAATCTCTCTATCCGTCAAAAGAAAGGGGTAAGGTCTAGGGGAAGATATGCGCACGAGCCCAACATATGATTTTTTTTTTCTCAGATGGTACTTAAAATTATTTTTTTCCAATTTATACGACATTATAATATTTTCTTTCATTTCATAAGCTTGTTTGACCAACCTTTTAAAATCACCATATTTTGAAAAGTGTTTTTCTAGAAGTGCTTTTCAAAAAAGTATTTTTGATGAGAAACTGTTTGTGTTTAGCCAATTAATTTAAAAAGCACCTTGAGCAGCAATCAGTATTTGGCCAGGCTTATAAAAAATGTTTGTAAGTATATTTTCTCAAAAGTGTTTTTGGGGGGAAAAACTTCATTTTTTATCTTCTAAAAAGCAGCTTCTGCTACTCCAAGAAGCACCTAATTTCTTCCAAAAATTTAGTCAAATACCTTCTTTTTTTATTTTTTAAATAAACACTTTTTGAAAAAAATAAGCACTTGTGACCTCCCAAAAAAGCTTGACCAAACAAATTAATTGTGTGACTGCAAATGAAATTAAAAAAAGAAATAATGAAGTTTGTGCAATAAAGTTTAAATTATAATATCTGTGCCAATAACTAAATTACATTGTTTTCCGATGGGAACCACAAATATAAAAGAAAACAAAAGAATCACAAACCTAAAACTGGAAAGACATAGGGCCCCGCATGTTCAGAGAAGCTGCAGTGCTTTCCAGGTAGAGCTGACATCATCAGTTTCTTGAGGGTATTTAAAGGTGCCCAAAGTTGAAAATATTTACCACTTTATACAAGGATAGCTAAGTTGGAGAGCAAATGACGAGTCCGGAACCAAAATGCCCCAAAAAAAAAAATTTTGAACCAAAATATCCCAATAAATTTTTTTTTACCAAAGTAACCATAGCGCAGTAAAATACTGCGCTATAGCACTAATAGAGACGGAGTCGTTAAGTGCTATAGCGCAGTATTTTACTGCGTTATAGAATTTTTTTTTTTGGTACTTCTATAACGCAGTAAAATACTGCGTTATAAAAGTACCAATTTTTTTTTCTTTCTATAACGCAGTAAAATACTGCGTTATAGAAGTACCAACATTTTTTTTTGTATAACGCAGTAAAATACTGCGTTATATAAACAGTACAAAAAACAAATTGGCCAACTTTATTTTTTGCAACACTTAGTGTTATTTTTCATACTTTGACCAATAATTAGTCGTGTGTCAAGATTCCGAAACGTCAATATTTTATATAGAACCTGATATTTTTTTTCTGCGTACAATAATGTAGACCCAATACATCAAGGATATGTAGACGTTCGGATCGTCATTTTAGGGGTTGAAAAGGTGCCCGAAGTAAGTTTTGTTTTAAAAAACTTAGTGTTTTTTCCATACTTTGACCAATGATTAGTCGTGTGTCAAGACTCCGAAACGTCAATATTTTATATAGAACCTGATATTTTTTTTCTGCGTACAATAATGTAGGCCCAATACATCAAGGATACGTAGACGTTCGGATCGTCATTTTAGGGGTTGAAAAGGTGCCCGAAGTAAGTTTTGTTTGAAAAAACTTAGTGTTTTTTCCATACTTTGACCAATGAGTAGTCGTGTGTCAAGATTCCGAAACGTCAATATTTTATATAGAACATGATATTTTTTTCTGCGTACAATAATGTAGGTCCAATACATCTGTCACACCCCGACCTTACTAGGGTGTGATAGGCACCCGACCCCATATCCGGAGCCGAGCGAACCCGCTGACTTTTATTACATAGATAAACTCTTGTATCAATCAAGAATAGAATACATAGTAAGCTCTAAACTTTTTTTTTTCATAAGTAAAGTCTATCATCATGCGGGACTCGTGACATGAAACATACTAACATATTGACTGGTGAAGCCGTCTATAAAACTAACACTCTATACCCACGACTCTGTCTGCAAAGTCTCTAACATTGAACAAAACATCATGGCTCATATACTCTGACTCGGCAGCACTCCAGAACAAGTGGAGCCTACCAACCCCGCTGGAACATCTTCTATGATCGCTTCTGCTCATCTGGGTGTACCTGCGTGGCATGAAACGCAGCCCCCGAAGAAGAGGGGTCAGTACGAACAATGTACTGAGTATGTAAGGCAAGAGTAATAACATAAAATCATGGTAGAAGACATAGAGAAATGTATATAGTAAGAACATAACTTGTACCTCTGTTTGCCTCTTAAGACAGATATCATGTGAGCTAACTTTCCCTTTTGAAACGACATATAAATATTTACATGTAAACTGCCCAACCATATAGGTACGGTGTACTTCTGTCTGAGCATATCATGGGACAAAGAGTAACCTGAACATATGAGTGCCTCTGAGGGCGGATGCCATGCATGCTTTATTCTGGTCACGTCATATCATGTCGTATCATATCATATCATGTCATATCATATCATATCATATCATGTCATATCATAGCACCGAACAAGTCGGCTCGCCCATATATCCCGCGTCCGGGCATCCCGCGTCCGGGATGATAACGCCAGCTGACCAGGTGGCAATGAAACATGTTTCTCTTCCCATTTCCCCATGTATCCCTTCCCCCACCCCATGTACATATTCATATCTCATATACTTATGTCATATAAGCATGCAGGAGAGCCCAAAGAAAAATCATGTATCCATCGGAGTGACGTAAGGTCGGTGACCTCCGATTACATTATGGAACAATCGTGATCGCTTTGTCTCACCTTGAAGGAACGAGTATTATAAGGCGAGACTATCAACGGAGAATAGTGTTGAAAGAAATATAGAATGAAATCTTGGATGTCATAGAAATTAATTCATCTGTTTTGGAATCTTTAGAGGATGGTGTCATAACCAAGGAATAGAATTAAAAATCAAGAACTAGTTTGATACTTTCATACTCATATGGAATCCTTAGCTTAAAACTCTTAGTCATGGAATCATCCTTGTCATACTTATCATAGGCATATTCTCTTTCTTAACATCATCGTTATCATTGTCATCGTAGAAGTATCCTCGTTAGCATAGTCACAGTACTTGCCATTTGATGAACGGAATAAGGATCAAAAGTTTCCTTTGGATTCTGCTTCAAAATAAATCAAACGGAGCAATAAGAAAAATCCGGGAACAATGGGCCCACCTCGGGTCAAATGAGGCGGCGTACCAAATTCACGTACACTACATTTCATGACGTCACTTGTGAGGGTTTTAAGGTAATCGGGTCATAATTATGCAAGTTCTAGATGTTTAGGAGGTTTCTCCAACATTTCACACACTTTCTAATTCAATTCTACTGAATGAAAAAGGGGAAACTTTAGGTGCGGATTCCGGAGAATAGAGTTGTCCCCGAGGCTCGTATCCAACCTAGTATGCCTAAGACATGCCAAAGAAGGAAGGGTAAAGCCTTACATACTTTTTTCCGCTTCTTATGCTCCTCCAAATTCAAGTTCCAATTTCTCCAAAATCTACATTTGGTCATATTTACCAAACATTAATTAGGGCATTTAGAAGTTGAATCTTAAAGTAGCATTTGTCTACCGAAATTTCGGCAGCACCTCCCTTATAAATACACCATCCCCAAAACTTCAACTTAGCCAATTTAATCATCAACAATCCGGGAATTCAACCCGGCCAAACAATCAACAATACCAACAATTATACTAGCGGCACTTCAACAATCAATTTTATTCAATTCAATTCACATAGTCTTTCAACAACCTTCATTCTTCACCGCATAATCCATCACGACGACAACTAGATCATCAAATAACATCAATTTACATTAACTTACCAAAACACCTATTGTTCGACCATAACTACTTCTTACATATTTTCATGCATTCTTATCCATCCCTTTTCATTACTGTTATGACCCGTGTTTTCACACGTTTGGAAAGACTTGAATTATATTGGATTCTTGAGATATAAGATCAATTTGATATTTTGTTGTACATAAGGGTTATGCATGAAAGATTAGAGTCATGAAAGTGTGGGACAAGGCTAAGGGTAATTTTGGAATTTTGGAAATTAGTTTCGGGAATTACAAAACGTGGACTATAAGTCATTGGGCCAAAAATAATGGAATGGAATTTAAGGCCCAATGCATTGGAGTGGCCGGCCATGGTGGCCCAAGCCCAAAAATTTGTACTAAATTTCCATGGATTAATTAACTTAAGGCCATGATCCAAGCCCATTACTTGGTCATGTGACCAAGTCTTTAAATGATAGACATTAGAAGACTTAAGGCATTAAGAGACTTAGAAAAAAATAAGCAAGAAAGAAGTCAAGAACAAGAGAAAAAAAGGGGGGTTTCGGGTTTGGCTTAGGAAAATAGCCATCAAAAATATTGTTCCAAAAATTTATTTCTTGTTGTTTTCCTACTAAGTCAAGGTTCCTTTGTAACTTGGTATAGTTGGTTTGGAGTGGGGAGCATCCAATTCACCAAAGTGATCATATATCCAAGTGAAGAAAACTTGAAGAAAAGGTAAGAATTTCTACCTTTTATTTGTGTTATGAAGTTTTGATTGTGTTGTAGTTTATGGAAATGTGTTGATTGTATGAAGAAATGGAAGTTTGCAAAGTGGGTATGTAGTATATATGTATGGCCGTGTATATACATGTTGTATAGCCAAAAATGTATAGAATTCATGTTGTATTCTAGTTGTGAATGTGATGGAATTTATGTTGAGAATGAAAGTGGAATAAATTTGATTGAATGGAGAAAAATAGCATATGGCCGTGTGGTATATTTGACTTGGGAATGAAATGGATTAAGTTTGTTTAGAGTATTGGAGTGTTGTTGTAATGCTTGATATGTAAATGAAGTTAGAATGATATAAGTTTGTATTGAATTGGAATGTAGAAACTTATGTCGTTTTAGTATGATTTTTCCGACATTAAGGAAATGAAATGTTTGGTTGTTAGTTGTGATGACCATTGATGAATTTGGAAGTTGGAAACTTGTTATGAAGTTGTATGCCAAAGATTTGATGTTTTGCATAAGTTATGATTTTGGCGGAAGATTGTATATCATGTATATCGAGTGTATATCTTAAGGAAAACGATATGAAATGTTTCTAGAACTATATTGTGATGATCATGATGGTTGTTGAATATGAAATTATTGATCTTAGTTGAAAGTTGGGTTGAATTGAAGATTATGTCAACTTGTGAGAAAAATGACTAGTTGAAGGATATTTGTGTTTTTAATGTTCATTGTTGATATTGTTGTTGTCGTTTGGGTTGTTGTTGATGATTTATAGCCGAGTTGAATTCTCGGGGTGTCATATGTATAGGGGAAGTGCTGCCGAAATTTCGGTAGCCAAATATGCTTAAAGTTGAAATAATGGCATTAATAATTCACAATTGGTAAACTTGACCAATTGCAGTTTTTCGACAAAACGGGAAGTGAGTTTGGAAAGGCTTAAGGAGCGCGAAAGGTATGTAAAGCAAACCCAATTCTTCCCTTGGCATGCCCTTAGTGTATTAGGGTCGGATCCGGGCCTCGAAGGACCTCTTGGCCCTCGGAATCCGCAAGACAAAATTTCAGTTTTTCCTTCAGTAGAAATGAACCATTTTGATACGCTTTTTCTGAAATTATGCAATTGTGCTCTAAATTACTCAGAAAGTCATAGGATGTCTGTATAACCTTCGTAGATGATATTATATGTTTAGAGGGCACAATTTGAGCCCGCCGCCTTATTTGTTCTGAGGCGGGCCCACTATTTACGTTTTTGCCCCTAATGTGTTGAAGCTTCCTTTTTAAGCGATTTTTGAAAGAAATGTTTTAATTACCCTACTAATCGCTTAACGAATATTATTTTAAATATTCTGTTAAATATTATAAATCATTTTGACACTTGGAATGACTTCGGGAAAGTTATACTTCTGTAATTTATTATGATATCCGAAATACATTTATTATGATTCCGTCCGACCCCATTGGATTTGTTTGTCTTTGATACGCTTCATCGAGTCTTTGAAAACATTTATTATATTTTTAAATTGCATTAGTCTCTCACTACTCCATTCGTGGATGTCCCAATGTTTCCCACACTGAGCCCGGGCCAGGATATGTTGTCAAGCGTAATTCTCTGCATTGTTCGCCGCGCCCCGATGTGAGGGGGCAGGTATACGCGTACATGGGTCTGTGGAGTATGATGTGCCATGTCCGCCTATTCTGATCTGATCTGTTATGGCCATTCTGATATGACATTTTATGATACGGGGCCACGCCCCCTTTTCTGATTCCTCTGTATTGTGGCACCAGTGTCGGGAGGGTGACCACGTTCTGTCTGCCGAGTCCCGTGGCAGGGATCGGATATGATATGACATATGTTTCTGCACACATTCTGTCTGATTTGGAAATATGCATTTGACACTCTGGATTTTGTACCCATTTTCTGTAATCATTATGATTTGACTTCTGTGATTCCGCTTTACATATTCAGTACATATTTCGTACTGACCCCCTTTCTTCGGGGGCTGCGTTTTCATGCCGCGCAGGTACGGACGACAGGTTTGCTGATCCGCACGTTTAGGATCCCATTTCTGCTATTTTGGGGCGCTCTCTTCTACAGAGCCCATCTTTTGGTACAGTCTGTCACTGCTATCTGGATATGTACTTTGTTCAGGGTATGACGGGGCCCTGTCCCGTCTTATGATTATGATATGTTCTGTAGAGGTCTGTGGATACATCTGTGTGGGTTCTGTACATATGTTTGGGATGTTTTGTTTTATGATAGCCTTATCGGCTTCTGTGTGCCAAGTCTGCTCTTCGGCTAAATTCTGTAGCATCCACTAATGTTATTATTATATTATTATTCTGATAATATGCTAATTTGGGTATCGGGTACGTATAGGTGCCCAGCTAGGGCACTGGTCGCGGCCCACGGGGTTGGGTCATGACAATTACAACAACAACATAACAATCAAAATACTAAATAGAATTGTTTCATTTTCTCCTACACCATTCAAGGACCACACGGCCACCACACTTTATACATACTTCCATGAATTTTTCACTCATTTCTTAGCATTTCAAGAACAACCAACATGCTACATACACTACATGCATATTTTCATAAATTCTCATCTTCTCATACATTTCAACAACAATAGCAATCAAATTACTAAATAATATTAATTCATCATTTCAATCCAACACCACACATATATTCGGCCAACATGCAACACACATATCTTCATTTAGTTCATTCATTTCTTCAACCTACAACATATATGAACCATCCAAAACACACAAAGGAGATGAAACCTTACCTTTTTCTTCAACTTCCCACTTGATTTAGGGTTGGTAAATGACACCAAAAAGACTTCTACTTGCTTCAACACTTACTCCATGTTGTAGAGAACCTCCAAATGAACTAGAATATTAGGAGGAAATAATTTTTCCTTATCAATTTTCCATGGCTAGATTTTGCTAGCCATGGCCGAATTCTCCACCCCTCTCTTTTCTTTTTCTTTCTTTCTTGCTTTCTAGTTTCTTCACTTAAAAGATGACTCCTTATACTTATATATAAGCCTTCCACCACTTTTCCATATTTGCATCTTAGTCCCTCAAGTATGGCCTCATGTCCCTTTTCTTCTTCTTCTAGAGTTTTCCTCTTTTTTCTTGATTTTTCTTTTCTTTTCTTAAATTTCCTCACTTGGTCAAAGAAGACCAAGTGTCTTCTTTTGTACACCTTATTCCATCTATATTTACACTTTGCCCCCTTCACTTATGAAATGGCCACATGCTCCTTTCTTTATTTTTCTAGAGAATTCTTCCATTTTCTTGAATTTTCTTAAAAATGAATAAAGAAGACTAAGTGTCTTCCTTTGTAAGCTTTGGTCCATATGTCCTTATAATTTATAATTAGGCCCCCACTAATTAATAGAAATGTGGACATATGCAACACATGCCACACGGCCAACTTGGGATTTTTTCAAGAATTTTCTTGAACATTTGCGAAATTACCATTTTACCCTTAGACTTCCATGATATCACCATGGGCCATTTTGTGAATTTTCCTCTTCGCCCTTAGTCTTTCTCAATATTCCATATCAACGATATTCCTAGTTAGCTTTCATAACCCACTTGCGCATTAAAATAGTTTTGGAAACGATCTTGCCCTCAACATTCCACGGCTTCTTCAAATCATGTGGACGTATGAAGTACGGGCTATAACAACATCAAGGATACGTAGACGTTCGGATCGTCATTTTAGGGGTTGAAATGGTGCCTGAAGTAAGTTTTGTTTGAAAAAACTTAGTGTTTTTTCCATACGTTGACCAATGATTAGTCGTGTGTCAAGACTCCGAAACGTCAATATTTTATATAGAACCTGATATTTTTTTCTACGTACAATAATGTAGGCTCAATACATCAAGGATACGTAGACGTTCGGATAGTCATTTTAGGGGTTGAAAAGGTACTCGAAGTAAGTTTTGTTTAGAAACTTTAGGGTGTTTTATTTTTTAAGATTTTTATTTAAGCGTGTTATTTTTTAATCAAGACATAACTTTATTTTGAATATAAATATAATTCTAAAAAATATAGGGACAAAAACTAGTTGTAAAGTCGTCAAACTTTAGATGGTCATAACTTTGCGCTCGGACGTCCGTTTTACGCGTTTTTTTTTAACTTGCGTATTGTTTCGAGATCTATGCGGACAAACTGCCGCAAGGCGGTTTGGCCGAGCCGATTTTAAAAAAAACGCCTTTTATCCCATTCAATTTCGATTTTTCCCCAAATTGGCATGAAATTTTCAGTTTTATTTACTTATAAGATGGTGATACGCAATAAATTTCAACGTAAAAATCCCGGGGTAATGTAGCTGTGAATGTCAATTTCACTTCTACTGTTTCAATTTTTGAAAATAAAGCTGACTAATTTTCTCGACACATAAAGTTGACTAAACTAACCTTACAGTCAAACACTAAGTTTTATCAAACAAAACTTACTTCGGGCACCTTTTCAACCCCTAAAATGATGATCTGAACGTCTACGTATCCTTGATGTATTGGGCCTACATTATTGTACACAGAAAAAAATATCAGGTTCTATATAAAATATTGACACACGACTAATTATTGGTCAAAGTATGGAAAATAACACTAAGTGTTGCAAAAAATAAAGTTGGCCAATTTTTTTTTTTGTACTGTTTATATAATGCAGTATTTTACTGCGTTATACAAAAAAAAAAATTGGTACTTCTATAACGCAGTATTTTACTGCGTTATAGAAAGAAATTGTTTTTTGGTACTTCTATAACGCAGTAAAATACTGCGTTATAGAAAGAATTTTTTTTTTGTACTTCTATAACGCAGTATTTTACTGCGTTATAGAAGTACCAAATTTTATTTTTTTTCTATAACGCAGTAAAATACTGCGCTATAGCACTTAACGGCTCCGTCTCCGTTAGTGCTATAGCGCAGTATTTTACTGCACTATGGGTATTTTGGTAACTTTTTTTTTGTTGGGGTATTTTGGTTGAAAATATTTTTTTTTTGGGCATTTTGGTTCCGGAAAATGGCACAATGTTGGGAGAGCAAATGGTGTCACTTATTATTTTCACCATGTCACTTATTATTTTCACCAGGTGACGTAAAATTAAAAGGGTGAAACTTCGCAGAGAAAATGGCACAATGTTTCTGACAGCCGGTAAATATAACATAGCCCATAGGCACTAGAAACAGCGTGCATATTACAGAAATTACTTGGTTCTTCCACACACAATCATCAGTCTAGTTCCTGATCTCCTACAAATTCCAAGTTAACCTCAAAAACAAACTCAAACCCCTTATTGGCAATTTCTCTAATTCTGAAATGAAACATTTTGCATATTATAGAAATTACTCGGTTCTTCCACGCGCCATCATCATTCTAGTTCTAGACCTCCTATATATTCTAAGTTAACCCCAACAACAAACTCAAGCCCCTACTCGAAACTTTTGTATTTCTAAAACCTCCTCCCAGATCTACTCAGCGACTAAGTTGTTCAGACTCTTCAAAAAATATTACTGGGTGTGTCAGATCCTCCAATAAGTATGCATTTTTTGAGGATCTGATAGGGGTGCGGCAACATTTTTGGAGGGTTCAAACAACATAGCTTGGGGAAATAGAAAGGTTACCCCAGCCACAAAATACAAGTTGGATAGTATCAAATTGAGCTGTCAACTACTCCCTCCGTCCCATAATAAGTGTCACTTTAACCAAAAATACACATATTAAGAAAACAATAATGCAATGTGAAGTTTAGTAAATTACCCCTACATAATAAAAATAAATTATTTTCTCCTCTTGATTAGAGCATGCATGAGTAGTAATCCTTTTGACATTGAGAATTAACAATACCAAGTTGCTATGTGGTTTGTCCAATTATCATTTAGATGTTACTTTAACTTTTTAGTTTTTGTCAAAGGGTAGATTTGGAAAAAACTAACCAATTTATGTCTTGGTTTCCTAAGGTGACACTTATTACGGGATAAAAATATTTTAGCTAAGATGACATTTATTATGAGACGGAGGGAGTAATAATCATAAAAGCACAGCAGAAACATACTGCTTACCTTATGTATCAAACCATCATCAATGATTGAACTGCTCAACTGCTTAAACATTTCATACAATGGTTCCACTTCATTTACTGTAACTGGAAATCAAAATCCATAAAACTTCAAACTTCAAGTTTTAATTCACTCCCAACAAACTATCAAACCATGTGACTAACATTATCTAAAAGCTTAAGTAATTAAAAAGTGGATCCTAATAAAAGTGCCTAATTTCTGAACTCTGAAAAAAAAAAATTGCCAGATGGTGGAATAATAGTACTACGACTAGTTTTCTCTGGATAAAACAACAAAAATGACAAAAGTACCCTTGTGGTCCCTCCAACCCTGTTTCTACTAAATAAAGTGGAGGGTATTTTGTAAACAGACAATTTCTTCTTAGGAATTATGCAATGCATGTTATTTTTACTACAACAAACCAAAAAGTCAATACTCCCTCCTTTTCAATTTGTTTGTCTGATTTTGACTTGACACGGAGTTTAATAAAAAATTAAGAAAACTTTGAATCCTTGATCTTACACTAAAGATATGTAGCATGTACCAAAATGTCCTTTAATTTTGTAGTCTTAAACATATCATGTGAAAAAATGGAACTAAAGAGTTGTCAAAAAAGGAAATGTGCATTCTTTTTTAAACGAGCCAAAAAGGAAAGTGTGAATACCAGGATAACTAACCCAACATAACAAATCTTAGTATAACTAATCCTAGCATAACTAATTCCATCCCAGCATAACTCTGTCTTCAAACCAAACGATCCTTACAGTTGAGAACATGAATTGGACATACAAATTTAACAAAAAGTACTAAAAATTGAGTTTAAATATGAGCATTACATCGAGATTCCAACATAACTAATTCCAACTGATAATAAGGTGTAAAACTCACGAAAAGTGATAATTCAGATGTGTTTTTGACCATAAACTCTACAGAAAATGAATTGGACACACAAACTTAACAAAAAAAAAAATACTAAAAATTGAGTTTAAATATGAGCATTACATCGAGATCCTAAATCCTATCAGGTAAGAAAAGGGAAGAATAATTGATAGCTGAGATGTGTTTTAATACATAAATGCTAATAATTCAGGTAGGAAAAGGGAACAACTAATAATTGAGGTATGAAACTCGCGAAAAAATGATAGTTTAGATGTGTTTTTGACCATTAACTCTTCAAAAAATGAATCGGTAGCAAAATTTAACAGAAAGTACTAAAATTTGAGTTCAAATGTTTTAATACATAGATGTTGATAATTCATGTATGAAAAGATAACAACTAATAATTGAGGTATAAAACTCGCGAAAGAGAGGTTGTTTTCGATAGACCCTCGGCTCAAAAGAAACGCAGTCAAATGCAGGAACACAACAAACCAAACAGTCAATAAATAATAATACCAGGATAACTAACCCCAACATAACAAATCCCAGTACAACTAATCCCAGCATAACTAATACCATCCCAGCATAACTTTTTCTTCAAACCAAACGACCCCTAAACAGTTCATAAAATGAATTGGACACACAAACTTAACAAACAAAAAAAAAAAAAACTAAAAACTGAGTATAAAAATGAAACATTACATCTAGATCCATTAGCAAGTCGAGCAAGATCCCTGTATTCATACCGCAACTTCTTTGGACTATGATGTAATTTTTGAGATCCAAAACAACCAGATGCCGCATATATTAAACATTCTATTATTGCAATTATTGGGAAAAATGCAGCACAAACTTTCTCTGTAAATTTCAAGCTCGAACTCTGGAGAAAAGGACAAAAATGGTCCCTTAAATATGATAGTAGGTTCAAAATAGTCTCTTAACTATGCATTTAACGGTTTTAGTCCTTTAAGTTTGTTACAAGTTAACAAAAACGGTCTCTTAACTATGAGAGTAGGTTCAAAATAGTCCCTTAACTATGCACTTAACGGTTTTGGTCCTTTAAGTTTGCCATAAGTTGACAGTTTTAGTCTCGACAAAATATTCATCGAACTCTGTTTGTTAGATTTGACGAGAACTATGAAAAAAAGGGAAAAATTAGTGAGAACTCTAGATTGGTCAAATAACTCGGGACAAAACCGACGGACGTTAGTCGGTTATAGGATGGACTTCTGCGCATTTTTTCTCAAAAATAACCGATGGACTTCCGTTGGTTTTCGTAAAAAACAATAAAAATTAAAAAAAATAGTGTCCCTCGATTTTATCCATCGGTTTCCGTCCATCATTGTTTTCGCTTGTTTTTGGTAGTGACAACTTTTTTAGTTTCTGCTATTTCTAATTTATTTCTAAAGTCTAGTGTATTTTATTTAGTCGATGGATTCCCTCAGTTTTACTCGATAGAGTCTGTCGGTCTTTGTGTTTCGAGACATCATTTTCTGACATTATCAAACCGTTAAGTGCATACTTAAGAGACTATTTTTAACCAACCCTCATAGTTAAGGGACCATTTTGTCAACTTATGGCAAATTTAAAGGACCAAAACTGTTAAGTGCATAGTTAAGGGACTATTTTGAAACTACTCTCATAGTTAAGGGACCATTTTTGTTAACTTGTAACAAACTTAAAGGACTAAAACCGTTAAGTGCATAGTTAAGAGACTATTTTGAACCTACTATCATAATTAAGGAACCATTTTTATCCTTTTCTCTCGAACTCTGTATAACCGCCAAAAAAAACTAAGTATTAAGAAGATAATTAACGAATTGAAGGAACAGTGCATTAATTGATAGGAGTAATTAAACAAATGGGTTGCGGGATTACCGTAGAACCCATTAGTATTAATGTTATTGTATTGTATATTCCTTTGCTTTATTATCTCGAGAAAGTTTTTCCACCAGATGAAATGAATCTTTAGCAATTTAACCACATTAAATACTCATGGTCAATTATTGGTGTTGTTTAAGATATTTCTATCGTCAATGATTGGATAATTTCATTAGGGGTGAAGAATCTTTTTTCATTTTTAAAAGGTGAAAAAGGTGCAAGTATACACCTTAATAAAATTGTAATTTAGAGCAGTTATATCCCCATTATAAAATGATATAAATATAACTTTTTCATTATAAAATGGTGCGAATATATCATTTTTATTGACGGATGTTTTTTAAGAAATCATTTAGTTTATTTTTTAATTAAGAAAATACCATGTGAATTTAAAAAAATGTCTACTCATTTTTTGTAAGTAGACATGTTTTCTAAAGCCTCAAGATAATTTTTTTTTCTCGTCGTCGGGTCTGACCCGTTTAAAAAAATGGATAGACTTTTTTTTTAAAGACACAGAGATATTTTTTAAAACGAACCAGACTCGACCCACCAGAAAAAAATTCACCAGCTGGCGTTAGAAAATTATGTCTGCTAAAAAAAATGGGTAGACTTTTTTAAAAGCCACATGACTTTTTTTTAATTAAAAAATAAGCTAGATGATTTTTTTTTTAAATTATGTTAGCGAAAAGGATATATTTGAACTATTTGTGTGTGTAGGGACAGGGGTATATTTGCACCATTTTGTAACGGGAAGGGTATATATGCCACTTTTTAAACGGGGGTATATCTGCTCTAAATCGCAAAGTGGAATGATATATTCGCACATTTTCCCTTTTTAAAATCACAAATCTCATTTCTTTTATAAAGGATTATTTGTAGATTTTGTAATTTAATTTGATAATATAATATAATATAACATTGCATTTATTCAATTTATGTGTCATAGTTGGAATTTTGATATTCAAATCTCTAAACTTTGTCCATGAAATGGGACTTAGAAGCTTTAAGTTTATTTAAATAAAATTTAGAAATTACGTAAAAAGTAATATAAATCACAATAATTAACAACTTAAAATATTTAAAAGATATATTAAAAAATTGATTGACTCACGAAATTTTAACCGTGTCATATTATTTGGGACGGGGTAATATTTAACTCTCACTGTATATGTATACTCAGCACGGACCCAAAGCATTACATTTGAGGGAATCTTACACATTTGATGAGTAGGCTAAATTGAGAGCATTTTGGTCATTTTACTTTTATTTCTGTGCAGTGTTGGTTTGTTCTGTTGGCTTATATTGTTACGTAGAGACAACTTTGCCCTTTAGAGGACCCATGTTTTGTGCTTAGGTCACTGATCTGGTAGCCCACTGAATTTTCAAGTTTGACACGTATGACAGACGTACACACATATGCTCCTCGTGTAAGGCCCATCACCGAAAGGTTAAAAAAAGTATTTTACTTGGATTTGAACTTGGGAACTTTATGTTAACATAACAATGATCGGTGTATATTACACAGTGGGGATTTATCCAGTGCGTACAAAGTGCTCACTCGAAGTACAGAGGCTGTGGCAGAGGTTGTAGCGGCTGCGGGTTATTCTGGGGTTTAAAAAAAAAAAAAAAGATAAGGGTCAAAAACGCACCTCAACTATCACCTTTTTTTGAGTTTAATACCTAAACTATCAGAAGGTTGAGAAAACTACCTAAACTATCACTATCTAGTTTGCAAAACACACCTGAACTAAATGTGTGAACTCACTCTCCAAAAAGCAAGTGAAACTGAAATTTTCTCAAAACAATTGTCCACATGGCATAAGTAATGCTATGGTGGCACCTACATGGAAATTAAAAAAATAATATTTTTAATTAAAAAAACTGTATAATTTTTTTTAAAAAAACTGCATTATTTAAAAAAAATCAGAATTTAAAAATAAAATAAAATCTGGATTTAAAAAAAATATGAAAAAAATATCAAAAAATTTAGAAAATCAGAAAAAAAATGATTTAAAAAATGGAAAAGTTGATTTTCAAAAAAAAAGTGAAAACTAAATAATCAGTTTTCTTATTTTTTTTTAAAAAAATAATTTTTCCATTTTCTAAACTATTTTTCTTCTATAATTTTTGATATTTTTTACAAAAAATATTATTTTTCAGTTTGTTTTTTAAAATATATTTTTTTTAATTTCCATGTAGGTGCCATTGTGACATTATTTATCCACGTGGACAACACTTGACAACATTTTTATATAAAATAGAGAGTGTAGATCACATGCCATTTAAGAATAATTTGAGGTGTGTTTTGTAAATTAGATAGTGATAGTTTAGGAAATTTTCTCAACAATCTGATAGTTTAGGTATGAAACTAAAAAAAAGTGATAGTTGAGATGTGTTTTTGACCCTTCTCTCAAAAAACAATGATGGTGTATCAAATGCCAAGTTCTGATTAAAAAGGTAAGTATGTGTTTTACTTAGTTTTACTAAAACAGGTAACAATTTTATTAGTTTATATATTATTTTTCTTTGAGCCTTGTCATTATTATTAATATAAATAAGGGACTCTTTTTGAAATCAAAGATATAATATCACATAAAATATAATAAAGGAAGTGATAAATGTCTTACGTTCATTTATTTTTGCTGAACTTCAAAGAGAAATCATGTTTGCATTAGTTTGAAGTAAGTAAAAGTGCAAAAAAATAAAAAAATAAAAATTGAGTATAAATTAAATAATAGTGTCAAAAGAAAATATGTGAATAATATTAAGTGTAGTGAATTTGATATATAGCCGCCCACCAAAACAATAGCCCGCAAATGTGTATTTTTTTGTATATTAATGTTTGATATACATAAAACATACATCTTAGATACAAAATCGTGTATATTTTTTGTACATTTTAAGTGTACAATGTTAAGTCTTACAAAAAAAAAAAAAACACAGTTAAAATACATTTCTTAATAGCAGAGTAGCCTGTACTGAAAGCTTTGGGTGTGGGAATATTAAAGAGAGGGAAAAAGGTGAGACAAATGGAGTACTAATTGTCAGTGAAAGGTAACACCCAAGAGGAAAAAGTTAAGAGCACAAATTTCCCAATTAATGCCACGTAGCATGGAAAAGGCTGTTGCGGCTTTTACCCTTTGTTTGGATGGTTGTTTCCCATGGTTCATTAATGTACAGTATGATATGATAGAATATGGTGTTATATTATATTGTACTGTATTAATGAATATAATGTTTGGATAGATTGTATCGTTTGTTGTAGTTTAATAACATTTGTATTGTTTGTTTTGACTGTATGGTACTGTTGACACCCAATTTTATCCCGCCTTTCTTCCAAAATATCTATTTGCGCTTTTAATATTTTCGACAACTTAAGAAATAGTTATTTATACTTTACTACAATTATTAGCTTTTTATTAATATCATCCTACTATAGTCACTAGCTATTATCATTTTTTATTACTGTTATTATTATTATTATTATTATTATTATTATTATTATTATTATTATTATTATTATTATTATTATCGCAATCGCCATGATGGCTTTTAATATCTTGCGCATCGCATTCATTTTATACAATTAGGTGATAGCATTCACTTACTTCTAAAGCTTTATAAATATCGTCGCACAACGATTACAATATCATATAGTTTTTATTATTAGCACGCGTTAACATATAATTAACTAAATAGTGTTTTCCATCTTAATTTAGGAGCTCAAATAAATATAGGGAAGAACGCATCTTAAATCCGAGATAGGAGATTTCATGTAGCCCAATTCATACAAAAATACCAATCAACCCACAAATGTTCTTCGGACCAGTCCATTGGCACCCAAAATAATAAGCAGCCCAAATGTTAATTCAGTCCATAATTAATTCTAAAACTATTTGGGCTAAGGCCTAATTCGTTGAAACCAGCCCACTACCCATTTTAAACCCTATTCACCTTCCCAAACCTAATTGCGTGAATCAAAAACACTGAGTCGCACCTCTTCTCTTCGAATTCTCTCTCCCCCTCCATTTTTAGCTAAACTTCCACTTCTCTTTAGCCATGGACAGAAATTGTCCTCCCATTTCCGTGTAAACCTGCACTACTGAGAGCCTTTTCCATTCCCTGATGAATATGGACACATAAAATCTTCAAAGACTAGAGAAAATCGGTGCATTTTGAGCAGGTCTGAATCAATCACGTGAAGAAACCTAAAAAAACGTTCGGATCTGCACGAATTTTTTGACTCAACTTTGATTTGTTTTTCTTTGATTTCAAATTCCCGCCCAATGAAAACCCTAGCTGTTTCTACCCCTATAAAGGCTTGCTTCGAGCTTCGTTTTAAAGGGGTTTTTTTTTTTGGAGAGCCATTACCTTCATTTAAAATTATTGTTGAAATCAAACCAATTTTTTTTTAAGAAAAGGGAGTATTCTGAATCTGTCGAGATTTTGGATTCGAAAGGTTTTCCAAGTTCGGGTTCGTCGTGTTCGAGCGTAGATCTAAGACCCCGTACCTAGTTCGCTGCATCCGAAAAAGGTCCGTAATTCTCCTTCTCTTTTACTTTTTGTTCTGTTCATTATTTCAGTTAGTTTTCTATAGATTCCAGCATGTTAGTTAAGGTTTATTTGTCTAATTTCAATAGGAATATGAGTTTAGTTTGTTTAATGGTTGCTTCAGCTTTGTATGGATGCATATATCTTTTGCGCCTTTGTTAAGCTTATTTCTCTTTTCTTTGAATTTGCAATGAATGAGCCTTTTTAGTATCCTTTGTCTGTTCGAGGATTAGTTCAAAGTATAAGCTGCTAGATGATATGATTTAGTTTCAGATTGCATATGAGTTTAGTTTTTTCATTTGAATATGCTCTTGTCTTCCATTAAATGGTTAGCTTTTAGTAGTTAAAGAGTGTGTTTTCCTGAAGTTATGGTCTGAAATGGTTGATAGCGTAGCTGCTAATCTGATTTTCTAAATCTATACTGTAAGGTTCGTTCATTTTAGGCCTTACGATTAAAATATCATGCTTTGAAGATTAAGTTATGTAGAGGTTAAGCTAACAACTGATGTATTGACTTTCTATTTTGTTTAAACATTGTCAAGTTAGTAGTGTTGTGTGAATATGAATAGGATGAATCTTCTTTTCAAAACTCAAGTCTCCATGTTCATTTAGTTTAATATTATTACTAGTTTAGTTGGCCAAATTCTCAAACTAGTTTACTTCCTAGCTTGAGCAATGTTTTCATCTTTCCTTTCCTATCTGTTTTTCCTTTAAGGTTATATGAGAATGATTGTTATTATTTTTTTGGCTAAGTTAAGTTATTTTCTTTAGTATAAATGAGGTGATTCACTCTTCATTTGAAGTCCTAGTCTACTTTTTGGAAAACATTTGTTGTTGGTGAAGATAGAGGTTGATCTTTCCCTCTGGTAGGTGTTTAACTTAAGATGTGATTTGAGAAATTATTTTATTCTTACACATTGATCTTCTTAAGTTTGCCTCTATTTTTCGGAATGTTGGTTTGGGCAAATTGATCTGCTCGGAACTCTTGTTTGAATGTGATTAAGTAATAACGAAGAGAGTCTAAATGCTGTTATTACTATTTAAAGGTTCAAATGTTCTTTTTTTCGAAGTAATGACTAAGTTTCAATGTTCTAAGTTTAGAAGGATCTTTCTGTTGAGTTAATCTTTTTTTTGAGTTTTTTTGTCACTAATTTAAATCAGCTAGCTAAGTTTAACTATGTTTCCTTCCCAGTTTTTCTTCATTGTACTGTTTAAGGAAGCATGATTATGGTTTAGTGTGATTTTCCAAAGTCTTTACCCATTATTATGAGGTTCTGGGAATGTTTTGCCTATGAAGCTAATGTGTTTAAATTAGCTGTTTGTTGTCCTTTATTTGCTTGAAATGGCTGATCATTTTATAAAGGTGCAAGTCTAAAAGTCTCAACTTACAACTTATTTTGGGCTGGCTCTTCCTTTCTACATTTTTATTTGCTTTCCTTCTATTTTAGTTGTGCTGAAAAGAGTGTTAGAAATCTGGTTAGTCGTCAGCGACAATGTGTATTTGGTCTTTCCTGAATGTGTAGTACTATTTGTGCATCTTAGAGTTTTCGGTTCTAAGTATTGTTGTTAGAATAGCTGCAGACTATGATAATTATTGTTATATCCCGTATTTCGTACATTCGGATATTTCAAGGAAGTTGTGGTAATTTAAGGGAAAGACTATTTTCCAAAATTATTTTAATATACAAGTTGTTTATTAGTATGGAAATATTGAGAAAGGCTAAGGGTAAAAAGGGAAATTCGCAAAGTGGCTCATGGTAATATTGTGGAAGGATAGGGGCAAAACGGGAATTTCACAAAGAACTCAAGAAAGTTCTTGAAGGGCCATGTGGCCGTCCAAGTGGGGTGGGCTTGGGCCCACATGGATGAATTATGTATACATATATATATATATGACTTATTAGTCATATTTCTCACCACAAATTCAAGAAGCTTGGAGAAGAAAAAAAGAAAGAAAAAGGAGAAGAGGGTGTTCGGCCATGGCACCAAATATTGAAGGCATAGAAATTGATCAAGAAAAATTATTTTCTTCTAGTTCCACCAAATGGAAGGTCCTCATTAACATGAAGGAGTTGTTGGAGCAAGCAAAGCCTTTATTTGTGTAATTCATAAGCCCTAGCCGAGTGAAGAGATGTGTGGAGAAAGGTATGTGTTCAATCTTCTTTTACATGTGTTATGGATGACTTGTGCATGTTATAGCATGAAGAAATGGATGAAATTCATGAAATATGTATGTGTATGGTTGTGGCCGAATAGAGGTAGTGTTGGTAAGAAGTGATGAATTAATTTTATTTAGTGTATTGATTGTTGTTGTTGTGGATTCCATAATAAAAATGAAGGTTGGGTGGTTTGAAATGAAGTTGTAATCATTGTGGGATTGTTGAAGAAATTAATATGACACTAGCATGGTTTCTTGTGTTGTGAAGATAATGTTGTTAACATGTGGTCGTAGATATAATGCATGAATTTGGAGGTAAGAAATGTGTTGATTTTATTGAGTTTGGAAGATTGTAAGTTGGTTGTTGTGATTGAATTGAATATAAGAAAAATGTTGTCGAATTATGTAAAATAAGTTACTAACGTTAGAATGTATTTTGAATTGATTGATGAAGTTGTTAATGTGTAGATTGTTGGTGTAGTTCATGAATTTGGAGGAAAGCAATGTGTTGTTATTGTCCTTATTAAGTTTGGAAGATTTCAGATTATTGTTGATAATGTGGCCGAGTTGAATTCTCGGATTGTTGTTGATAAATTGGCCGAGTTAGATTCTCGGGGATGATGTATTTACAGAGGAGATGCTGCCGAAATTTCGGCAGATTATAAATAAATTCATTTGAAGGACTAAGACAAGTGTATGATAATGAGTCTAATGATTATGTCAATTCTCTTGAATGTAGACTAGCAAGTTTGGACGAATAAGCGTAGCTAATTGGACGTGGGACAGGTACGTAAGGCTTACCCTTTCTTTCTTTTGGCATGATCCTTATGAACAAACATACGACGTATATGTATGATTTAAAAGGAGCTCCTATTCTTAGAGCCACTAGGATGGCTAATATTCTTGACTTCCATAAGCTATTTTATATGGTTTTGATGCGTATCTATGATATCCGAAGATCTATTTGATACGTTTCCGAATGGCATTCGAGAGGTAATTGATATGACTAATGTCTTGATTTTCAAATGATAGCACGTTTGATTATTCCATTGAATCTTTGATGTATTTTGATACGCACATATAGTTTCAAAAGCTCTATTTGATTTGATCCATAACGATATTTCGAAAGGTACCTAACATGATTGTTGCTTTTATTTTCCAAAAATGGCTTCTGAAACGTTCGTAGAAGGTTCTGTACTAAAACGTCCATAACTTTTTCATACTAACTCGGATTGGCTCGAAACGTGTTTATGATCATCAAGTGTCGATTTGCGTTCCTACCTATTGAGTCTTGATTTATGTGCATATAATTTCTCACTACTCTGCTCGTGGATGCCTCAATATGTCCTTCACTGAGCCCGGGCCAGGATACGTTCTCGTGCGTACTCCACTGCATTGTTCACCGAGTCCCTCTCACTTGCGGGTCGGGACACGTTATATGTATATGTATATGATGATATGATGATACGGGGATGGCGGCCAGGATGGCATATGATGACTTCATTCACCGAGACCCGCAATAGAGGGCCGGAACACGTTATATGCATATGAGATATATGATGTTGACATGCATGATTTTATCTACCGAGTCCCTCACTTGAGGGCCGGGACACGTTACGCATATATGATATATGATGTGGACATGTATGATTTTATCCACCGAGTCCCTCACTGGAGGGCCGAGACACGTTATATGTATACATGATATATGATGTGGATGTGCATGATTTTCACTTCAAAAGGCAAGTGCTTTGATGTTTTTAAAAAGGTCATACTTGATTCTGGTAAATCTCTGTTGCAGTTATGATCCTCTTTTCTGTATTCCATGCCTTACATACTCAGTACATATTCCGTACTGACCCCCTTTCTTCGGGATTGCGTTTCATGCCACGCAGGTACACCCAGATGAGTAGAAGCCACTATAGAAGATGTTCCAGCGGAGTTGGCAAGCTCTATTTGCTCTAGGAGTATTGCCGAGTCAGAGTATTATGCTACGATGTTTTGGGTCGAAGTTAGAGACTTTGCAGACAGAGTCGTGGGTATAGAATGTCAGTTTTGTGAGCGGCTCCGTCAGCCGATGTGTCATTTTGTCTTATGTTATAAATTCCATATGATTACAGCTTTTATTTGATTTGAGAATGATGAAAAGAAAGTTTCTGAAAGCTTCACTATGTATTTCGTTCTTGTTTGACTCAAGGAGTCCAAAGGATTATGTATGTAATAAGAGTCAGAGGGTTCGCTCGGCCCTAAGGAAAGGTCGGGTGCCCATCACACCCTAGCGAGATTAGGGTGTGACAATTATATGCCTATCACTCGCTCCTCTATTTTTTGGAATCAGGAAAAGATAACTCAGAAGTTAGAAAACATCCCTTTCTTTTGAAATGAAAAAAAATGATTCAGTGCCTAATATTTGTTCAAATCTTTAACGAAGGAAAAGATCAACACTACCTTTTTTTTAAATGGTTTGCGATGGGTTACAGATTTTATTTAAAAAAAAAATGGCTGTAGCATTAAGAATTAGTTTTCTTGACTGGATTTGAGGTTCAAAAACTTACATTAGTGTTGGTATTGAAAGCTTATCGGAAGACTGGAAATAGGCTTCTGTTACGTAGCTAAAAATCTCTTTGATTTAGCTCTAATGGTGTTCTTCTCATGTTTATGGCTAATAATATATCTTATTTGTAGCACAACGTGCTCTTGATATAAGAGATGCAAATGTAAAGAAAATAAGTACCTAGCAGAATACTTTGAGAATGAGTTCGATCCATAAGTGCATATTTGTCATCCTTGATGATGCGATACTTGTTTATTTTCATCTTTATTTATTTTGTTTTAGATAAGAGTTTCTTATTCTAATCCTTCTTTTCATCTCTTTATTTTGCATGTCACGGAGTCGCAAAGAGTCTCGAATGAGACTCAATTTCGCCGCTAGATCAAATGATTTCATCGCTCCACTTTATGTTTCTAGTTCACCAAACTCGGTTGAAACAAATTCCAGTGACATTCGGGATGAGATTTCTCTATTCGGGTCTCCCTTTCTCCCCTCGGAAAATAACCCGGGCAGAACCAATATACAGAGGGGAGAAGACGAGAAAGACTGCTACGTTTTAAAGCATATCTTACATTTATTTGATTTATTTATGTTTGTATCTGATTATTTAACTACTTTAGAATACTTAATTTAGTAGGGGCTAATTGGGACGTTATTTTGATATAACAATGGGAATGTTTTTTTTTTTTTAAAATTCATTTCACGAAGTATTTTAGTATATCTTGGATAGGAAAATGGAACGTTATTCCGATATAATAACGAAAATGTTTTAATTCATTTTACCAAGTATTTTAGTATATCTTTGAAAGAAAATAGACGTTATATTTTCAATGTTTCGAAGTCTTCATTTTCGCCAAGTGCCTAATTTAACCGAAAAAAAGAGAGTCTACTTATAAAGTTATTTTTCAAATTTACACTAGCTATTTATCTATCTTGTCTGGTCATTCAATATATTTTAAGCCGTTAAAATAAATCGATACCTAGCCATTGAGTTATTTCGAATGTTTATGAAAACCTTGCATTATCCCACGTTTTCTTTAGTTTAACTTACAACTAACGTCTTTTCTATAAATTACTATCTCATTTAATTTAAAAAACAGTCTTATATTTTTCATTTTGAAATCTTGATAATATTTACAAGGTATTTTCCTAAACATTTAAAATGCTATATTTGTATTTTTAGTCTTAATTAAATAACCTAAGTTTGACCGGTTAACCGCATTTAAGCGAATCTTAAAGGATGTCTTACCCCTTCCCTTTACGATAACTAAGAACCCTTACCTAGAATCACATTAATTAAGCAGACCATTAATGGAGGTTTAGTTTAGCTTTACCTTAGTTAATAATTAGGTGTCCTAATTCACCGTTAAGATAATTAGGTGGCGACTCCTTAAAATAAATAATTGGGAATCACCAATATGTTGTACTCCGATTTGACCCGTTTAAAATGGGGTATAACAGCTTGGCGACTCCGCTCGGGACTTTAGGTTCTTAACCATAACAACTTAGGTTAATAATTAATTTGATGGATGTTTTGGTTGTTTTCCTTTATTTTTGCCTTTATTATTGCTTTTATTGTTTCTCTTATGTGCTTTTAAGTGACTTTAATTATTGTTTTATTATTTCCTTATGTGAAATTTTCCATGTAATAATATGTTACTGCTTTCTTTAACTGGCATTCCGTTCATACTTCCTCCACTCCTGGAAAATTCACACAAATTCACACACTTAAAGCGGTTTCGCGGTTCGCGGCCGTGCACTATTAAATCACCCTCTAGTTGGATCGATCTTGTGGATTTAGTCGATCGGCGGTGCAGTCGATGGCCACGGACTTTCCACTCCCAAGTTGTCCACTTGGGAGAGCCTTGTGTCATAGGAAACCAACTCTTAGTCAGCCTAGGATAGAGCTAAAACAACACCTTTTTCCTAGGGGCATGCATATTAAACTTAGGAGGCTTAATATCCTTGGTATATTAAGTCCATTAGTCAACCTTACCCAACTGTCCAAGTGGGTTCACGACCCCAGGCGACGCTTATCATATTATGTGTGCATTATTTGAAGGTTGATTGTGCCAACAATATGGAGCATTGTTCTAAATTAATTAAACTTTAGGAGGGCGGATTTGTCTAACTCTTTTTGTGATGCAGACTAATCATGACGATCCCAATATTTCGTGGACTGAAGACTAGCCTTAGCGCACCTTATATGGATGAAGAAGTTTGGACGCTTCGAAGAAGTGCATTTAGCTTACGTAGATTAGGAAATATTTCATTTGGCATGTAATAGAGCTTAAAGATATTTTGTACATCATTTTGGGAATAGAATTGTTTAATTAATTAAAGAGCAATGAGATGACATATAATGGCACATTCGTCTTTCAAATATACGCTAGGCCTACCTCTGGCATAAAGAGGTCCCTGTATATTAGGACATGTGAATTATGAACCTTGTTTGCTTACTCGTATTATGAACCTGAATTTATTTGCAATATGCTTGAATTTATTTCCAATATGCTCTTGGATTCACTTGCTATCTGCTTTACTTGATATTTACTAACATCATCTTTGTTTCAGAGGAAAAATTGAATTCATATTTTCTTATCTCTTTATTCTGACATACAATTGCATATTGTTCATTAATTATTTTTTATGCATCATCTTCACAATTTTTAAAAATAATAATAATCAAATTATTCCGCGCTTAGCGTACTTTAGCGATTCTAGAGCACCTTTAAGATTGTTCACATTCCTGGTGCCTATCCCTCCATTTTCCGAGCATGATCTCTTTACAAAGTATGACATTTTCCGGAATTCTTAGTTGATAAAATTTATTACTTTTGCGTCCATGAACTAGCCTCGATTTTTTTTTCTTTTGCCAACACTTGAGTTAATTCTTATTCTTATCGTTCCAAGTCTTTTAATGGGAATAGTCTCTTCTAATTTTTTATCAAATTTATTTTTTTTCTCTAAAAAAAAAAGTGTCAAATAATTGGTGTCGCGTCAAGAGTTTTTACCTTCTCAATTTCTTTCAAGTCCTTCCTTTACGGGTATGATCTTCTGTCTCAAATGACGGAACATTTGGCTCGTTAGCTCCATGCCTCGTAGAATCCATTTTGCACTCGGTCTACGTCATGGAACTTTTACTTTCAAACTCTGTCATTTCACCATTTATCGCTTCTTAAATTGGTAGATGTCCAAATTTATTTGTGCAAGCTATCAAATGGCACTTTTCGATATTTGTTCGATTTTTCCATCATGTTGTTCAGAAACGACTTTCCAAGTACCTTACTTCTTTGAAATCTTCACCCATTTAATTGCGTCATTCTTATTTTGGGTCGCCGAGATTTATCTTCGCGTACCCATTAATTTCAAGTTTTGGCATGCAAGTCGAGGGACAATATCATAGGCTCTCCGTCCTTGACATTTTGCAACCCGCTAATGCTAAAATAAATCTTGGAGCCGTTTGCAACCCTTGGGCGTATTAAGTTCAAGTCTCCATATATCAATTATCTTTAATCTCGAGCTTGTCAACCATATATCCAAACAAGCACCAATATGTGTTCAAGACCAAGTTTGTCTATGCCTTCTTTTAAAACGTATCCTTCATAAGACTCGATCCATAAGTTTCTTAGGCATATCTGTTACCACTTCCTTTTCTCACGTTAATCATACCGACCTTACGCTTACCAAATATTTCATTTTCCTTTAAAAGGGTTGACCTAAGTTGAACACTGAAGGCAGTACGAGTGTCCAAAGCTATTGGATAATGGTAGGATATTTCTGAGATCGATGGCTCGCCCTCAGTTTGTTTTGAATCAACCTCTAGCCGGCATACCGATGCCTAGTTACAATCAAGCAGTTTGTCCGCAATTCTCCAGTCAAGTTCCTCCTTAAAGCCAAGCAATTATGGGACCAAGATTTATTGCGCCAAATTTATCCTTCCCTGCATTTGCTACAAGTACTTATGATATAGGTATACAGAGAACCGAGAATGGTGTCATTCAGAAAGACCGTTAGGCGTATGGTGGGACTTCAGAAGAATGACATGAAGTAGGCTTTTGGGTAGTATCTTTTGGGAACAATTATGTACTTTGTAAGCTTAAATGATCTATCCTTTGTATGCCTTGTATTAAAAAAAAAAAAAAATCTATGTAGGGTGAACTACGTTTGACCTGATTTCCTGTCGGATACAGGATACGTAGGCAGCCTATATAAGGCCCGGTCTTATTTATTACAAAATTGTAATATTCCCCCAAAGAAGGAGCATGAAACTGGGGCAAATTTTTGGCATGCAACCAAGACATCTTCTTCAAAAACGTCCAAAAGACTGGGGCAAAATTTTTGAAATACGTCGGAGTTAGCAAAGGATAAGAATCAAGTTAGAGCCAGGCTTCGGTGTTTAGCATAAGTCAGTTTTTCTTCAAACTTGAAATTTTCAAATTTTCTTCAAACTTCAAATTCTACTCCAATATAGTTTGCTTTTTCTTCCATTAATTCTCAAGCGTTAGAGCCTACTAGCCAATAAGTCGTTCTCCTCCACTCGTGCTACGACTTGGGTCATCTATTCTTGCTTAATCAAATCACGAATCAATTTATCACATATTTTATTATTTTGTGCATTTAATTCCTATGCATATTCTCACGCACTAACACTTTATTTTGTGTTTGTTTAGTTTTATTGCATTCTTTAGAGGTTGCCTGGCATTGAACATTGTTTTGGCTGTGAATCTGCATTAAGGAAAGGACTAAAATGGAAAATAGATTTGAATCATTCAACACTGGCATGGGGTTGGTGCGAGAACAAAGTGATGATAGCGAAAAGAATGTGGTTCGAAGAAGCATTTTGGTCAATTTAGGAAATACCTTCAGCCTTCTTCCTAACACAACTTCAGCTTCCAGCTCAACCCAAAACATTTCCTTCACCATTTCTCCTCACCCAGCTCCTACATATATAATTTCTCCACAAATACCACCAAGATACTCTATTAAACCAGAAGCTTTGCAAGTCACGTTGATGCCTAATGACCAACAACCTGCACTTGCAGCACCCTTCATAGAAATCCAGCAAAATCAGCTAGCGGTATGCCCATACAAGAGATTGAGAAATGGAATAAATGCAATTAATTGGGATGACTCGGATAGGGAGCTCCACAATTTAAGGAGAATTGCTGAAGAAGAGATGCGTGCAAGAAATATCCAAAGTTTAAGATATGAATGCTTGTGCATGCTTCCAAATGTTGAGTTGCCGCCAGGATTCAAAGTGCCAAAATTCAACACCTTCAATGGCAGAGGAAATCCTGTTACGCACTTGAAGGACTATTATAGCAGATTAATGGGAATTGGACAAAATGAAGCCATACGAATGAAATTGTTCATTCAGAGCCTATCAGGGTTAGCATTAGATTGGTACACAGAACAAGACTGTCGCAAATGGTACACATGGGAGGACATGGTCCGCGACTTTGTAGAACAATTTAAGTTTAACATCGGGGTTAGTCCAAATCTTCATGATATGCGTGAGATAAAAAGAATGCCACATGAGTCTTTTCAGGAATATGTCATCCGATGGAGATTGGAAGCTTCAAAAATACGCCCTCCATTGCCCGAGAATGAGTTGATTTCAACTTTCATCCAAATGCAAAAGGGCATATATTATGAAAAGTTGTTATGCGCGCAGTTACGTGACTTTTCTGATCTAATTCAAGCTGGACAGCAAGTAGAAGCGGGCATTCGAGCAGGAAGAATTGTTGACACTTCATCAGTACAAGCAACTTTTCAAGCTGAGACATTCAACAACTTGCAAAGCAAAAAGAGAGAAACCGACTCAACTGTCAGGTCTACATATCAGCCGCAATCACGACAGAACAATCAAGTATTGCGTGATCATATACCTCTTCACCAACGAGGCTTTCAATATCAACCCGATCAAGCACAGTCTAGCTTACGACACTCAGAGCACGTAAAATTCCACACTTTTACTCCTCTTGAAGAGTCATTAACCAGCATATTTGAGAGAATGAAAGCCAAGGGACTCCTGAAGCCAAAGAAAGGATGGATCCCTAAAAGCCTACCGCCAGATTTTGATTGGTCCAAGAGTTGTGCTTACCACTCTAATATTCCAGGTCATGACACAGAGGATTGCCCAGCACTTAAGCATAAGATCCAGAACATGATTGAAACGGATAAGATAAGCGTGCAACAAAATAAATTGGGCAACAACGATGGCCCTCCAGTTGCAAATGCAAATATTGTTGCTGGTGATCCATCAAAATTGGTACCGAGGCACTTGAAGAGGAAGCGTGGAACCAAGTAGAATGAATGAAAGGATTTACCATCACTAGCATTCTCCATTCACTCGCCTTATGATCGACTTTGTTTCTTGTAATTCTGCTAAACCTTTGTATGAACTACTTTTGACCTGATTCCTTCGGGATAAGTAGGCAGTCCATTCTTGGACACAGTCTTAATATAGTGAAAAATTCCATTTTCCCCATAAAGCAACACTGGGGCAGCTTTGCAAATGGCCTATCATCATTCGACAAAAGCATGAATCGAAATCCCGAGCAATATATTAGCGTCACCAGATTGTTGCAATCACCATGAGAAATGCAGATTCAACGCCAAAGCCTCAATGTTCAATGCAAGGCGACCACTTTATTTTATACTAACAAATTTTCTTTGAGTAATGCAGGGGCATATTTTAGCTATTCTTGAAGGATATCGCACATCATCCGAAAGCTCAATATCAAATCGGCAATTGCAAGATTCAGATAAAGCAAAGGGCAAAGACAACTTAATACTGATTAAATTTCACAACTCACATTTTCTTTGAGTGCAGGAATTTTTTTTTTTAGCAACCAAATTGCAACAAGTTGGGAGATCTCCAATTTAGTGGCATTGCACCATGAAATATTTGCTACTATCAAACTAGGCAATGCCCAAGCTCTCCTCATTGCACCATGGATATTCGCTACTACAAATCAAGCATCGCATCAAGCTCTTCGCTCCGCACCAATTTTTTTAGTAATCATAAATCAAGCACCGCATTTAGGCTACTCCGCCTTTAATAGGACATTTTAGGCTCGTTCGCCTTAACTGGACATTTTAGGCTCGTCCGTCTTTAATCGGACATTGTAAGCTCGTCCGCCTTTAATAGGACATAGTAGGCTCGTCCGCCTTTAATAGGACATATTAGGCTAGTCCTCCTTTAATAGGACATTTTAGGCTCGTCTGCCTTAACTGAAAATTTTAGGCTCGTCCGCCTTTAATCGGACATTGTAGGCTCGTCCGCCTTTAATAGGACATAGTAGGCTCATCCGCCTTTAATAGGACATATTAGGCTCACCCGCCTTTAATTGGACATTGTAGGCGTCCGCCTGTAATTGGACATTGTAGGCGTCCGCCTTTAATAGGACGTATTAGGATCGTCCGCCTTTAATTGGATATATTAGGCTCGTCCGCCTTTTGGACATATTAGGCTCGCTTGCCTTTAATTGAACATTTTAGGCTCGTCCGCCTTTAATTGGACATCGTAGGCGTCCGCCTTTAATAGAACGTATTAGGCTCGTCCTCCTTTAATTGGATATATTAGGCTCGTCCGCCTTTTGGACAGATTAGGCTCGTTCGCCTTTAATTGAACATTTTAGGTTCAGTCGCCTTTAATTGGACAGTGTAGGCTCGTCTGCCTTTAATTGGATATTTTAGGTCCATCCGCCTTTAATAGGACATTTTAGGTCTGTTCACCTTATATAGGACTTAATTATTTTATTTGGATTTGTCCCCCTTAAAATTGGACGCAATGTTAGTAGGTTTGTCCACCTTATAATAGGACTTAATTATTTTATCTGGTTTGTCCACCTTATAATTAGACGCAATGTTATTAGGTTTGTTCGCCTTACAATAGGACTTAATCATTTTATTTCGGTTTGTCTGCCTTATAATAGGACTTGATTAATTTATTTGGGCATGTCCGCCTTAAAATTGGACATATTAAGTTTTAAAAAAACGCACTGATGTTGCACTTGCATTTGCACTACTTTTACCTCGAATAATTTTTGTACTGATCTGGCACTGGCACAACTTTTATCTCAAATATTTTGTATGAATCTCACACTTGCACTATTTTGTCTCAAAATAATATCGCACTAATTTTTACATCTGCCTTAATTTCGCGCTTCTTATAAAAAAGGAAGAAAATACAATTTCGCGTTGATTTCTACACTAGCACACATTTTATCGCTTTCATTTTACAAATACACTGCACACATATTGTAATACTGCTTTCAAATGCACTGCACATGCATTGTATAACTGCTTTCAAAATGCTTTGCATAAGAAACACTGCACACGCACTGCACAAATGCTTTCAGTCGCTTCGCATAAATGCTTTCAAACACACATGCACCGCGCAAATGCTTTAAAATTCGCTGCATAAATGCTTTACACCATGAAACATGTTGGTTTGAAAAACCTCATTTTCATCAATCTTTGGGTTTCAAAGAAAAACCTCATTATGACGGCTTAGAAAACCTCATTTCATAAATCATTCGGTTTAAATAGCCTCATCTTCACATCTGGTCTAAGGCCTCATTTACATTTATCATCGCCAAAGGCATCATTCTCACGAACCATCGGCCTAAAACCTCATTTGCATTAGCCTTGGCTAAGACTATTTTACATCGCTTTACTGCCGATATCCAGTTAATAACTATTTTATCTAGTTTAAATTTCGCAGGAGCTTTAACGCAACGTGGAACTTTTTCTTCGGCAGTGAACTGGGGCAATTTGTTGGGAAGGATAATCAGACTTCCTGACAAAGGTCAAAGGTCTACCTCGAACGCTCGTCGCAACCCCCACATATTCCGCTTACATCCATAACTGATTATCGAGTTCACACATATTCATATTCCAAAATTCTCGAGTTCGATCTACTTCCTCAATTATAATACCGAGTGTCATCATAATTCAACACTGGGGCAATATATTTGCATCAGTCATGATTGCTCATTCGCAAGTGTCGTAGCTTCCCAGAACTACACACGGCCTGATTCTCGTGCAACCCGAGATATGTAGGCAACTCGGAGACCGGAGTTCGGCCACAATCCTCTCAAATTTTCTATATCCTTATGGTCTCCCAAATTCTTTTAGTCGGAACAAAATAGGCTACTAAGTCAACGTCTTTGCCCGAAAATTCTTTCATCATTACCGACCAAAGAGGGACAAGTTGTTGACACCCAATTTTGTCCCGCCTTTCTTCCAAAATATCTATTTGTGCTTCTAATATTTTCGACAACTTAAGAAATAGTTATTTATACTCTACTACAATTATTAACTTTTTATTAATATCATCCTACTATAGTCACTAGCTATTAGCATTTTTTATTACTGTTATTACTATTACTATTACTATTATTATTATTATTATTATTATTATTATTATTATTATTATTTATTATTATTATTATTATTATTATTATCATTATCATTTTTTATTACTGTTATTACTATTACTATTACTGTTATTACTATTACTATTACTATTACTATTATTATTATTATTAGTATTATTATTAGTATTATTATTATTATTATTATTATTACTACTACTACTACTACTACTACTACTACTACTATCGCAATCGCCATGATCGCTTTTAATATCTTGGGCATCGCATTCATTTTATACAATTAGGCGATAGCATTCACTTACTTCTAAAGCTTTATAAATAACGTCGCACAACGATTACGATATCATATAGTTTTTATTATTAGCAGGCGTTAACATATAATTAACTAAAGAGTGTTTTCCATCTTAATTTAGGAGCTCAAATAAATATAAGGAAGAACGCATCTTAAATCCGAGATAGGAGATTTCATGTAGCCCAATTCATACAAAAATACCAATCAACCCACAAATGTTCTTCGGACCATCCCATTGGCACCCAAAATAATAAGCAGCCCAAATGTTAATTCAGTCCATAATTAATTCTAAAAATATTTGTGCTAAGGCCTAATTCGTTGAAACCAGCCCACTACCCATTTTAAACAACCCGGCCCACGTCTCCCTATTCACCTTCCCAAACCTAATTGCGTGAATCAAAAACACTGAGCCGCACCTCTTCTCTTCGAATTCTCTCTCCCCCTCCATTTTTAGCTAAACTTCCACTTCTCTTTAGCCATGGACAGAAATTGTCCTCCCATTTCCGTGTAAACCTGAACTACTCAGAGCCTTTTCCATTCCTTGATGAATATGGACACATAAAATCTTCAAAGACCAGAGAAAATCGGTCCATTTTGAGCAGGCAATCACGTGAAGAAACCTAAAAAAACGTTCGGATCTGCACGAATTTTTTGACTCAACTTTGATTTGTTTTTCTTTGATTTCAAATTCCCGCCCAATGAAAACCCTAGCTGTTTCTACCCCAATAAAGGCTTGCTTCGAGCTTCGTTTTAAAGGGGGTTTTTTTTTTTGGGAGAGCCATCACCTTCATTTAAAATTATTGTTGAAATCAAGCCAATTTTTTTTTTAAAGAAAAGGGAGTATTCTGAATCTGTCGAGATTTTGGATTCGTAAGGTTTTCCGAGTTCGGGTTCGTCGTATTCGAGCGTAGATCTAACAACCCTTACCTAGTTCGCTGCATCCGAAAAAGGTCCGTAATTATCCTTCTCTTTTACTTTTTGTTCTGTTCATTATTTTTCAGTTAGTTTTCTATAGATTCCAGCATGTTAGTTAAGGTTTATTTGTCTAAATTTCAATAGGAATATGAGTTTAGTTTGTTTAATGGTTGCTTCAGCTTTGTATGGATGCATATATCTTTTGCGCCTTTGTTAAGCTTATTTCTCTTTTCTTCGAACTTTCAATGAATGAGCCTTTTTAGTATCCTTTGTCTGTTCGAGGATTAGTTCAAAGTATAAGCTGCTAGACGATATGATTTAGTTTCAGATTGCATATGAGTTTAGTTTTTTCATTTGAATATGCTCTTGTCTTCCGTTAAATGGTTAGCCTTTAGTAGTTAAAGAGTGTGTTTTCCTGATGTTATGGTCTGAAATGGTTGATAGCGTAGCTGCTAATCTGATTTTCTAAATCTATACTGTAAGGTTCGTTCATTTTAGGCCTTACGATTAAAATATCATGCTTTGAAGATTAAGTTATGTAGAGGTTAAGCTAACAACTGATGTATTGACTTTCTATTTTGTTTAAACATTGTCAAGTTAGTAGTGTTGTGTGAATATGAATAGGATGAATCTTCTTTTCAAAACTCAAGTCTCCATGTTCATTTAGTTTAATATTATTACTAGTTTAGTTGGCCAAATTCTCAAACTAGTTTACTTCCTAGCTTGAGCAATGTTTTCATCTTTCCTTTCCTATCTGTTTTTCCTTTAAGGTTATATGAGAATGATTGTTATTATTTTTTTGGCTAAGTTAAGTTATTTTCTTTAGTATAAATGAGGTGATTCACTCTTCATTTGAAGTCCTAGTCTACTTTTTGGAAAACATTTGTTGTTGGTGAAGATAGAGGTTGATCTTTCCCTCTGGTAGGTGTTTAACTTAAGATGTGATTTGAGAAATTATTTTATTCTTACACATTGATCTTCTTAAGTTTGCCTCTATTTTTCGGAATGTTGGTTTGGGCAAATTGATCTGCTCGGAACTCTTGTTTGAATGTGATTAAGTAATAACGAGGAGAGTCTAAATGTTGTCATTACTATTTAAAGGTTCAAATGTTCTTTTTTTCGAAGTAATGACTAAGTTTCAACGTTCTAAGTTTAGAAGGATCTTTCTGTTGAGTTAATCTTTCTGTTGAGTGTTTTTGTCACTAATTTAAATTAGCTAGGTAAGTTCAACAATGTTTCCTTCCCAAATTTTCTTCATTGTACTGTTTAAGGAAGCATGATTATGGTTTAGTGTGATTTTCCAAAGTCTTTACCCATTATTATGAGGTTCTGGGAATGTTTTACCTATGAAACTAATGTGTTTAAATTTTCTGTTTGCTGTTCTTTATTTGCTTGAAATGGCTGATCATTTTATAAAGGTGCAAGTCTAAAAGTCTCAACTTACAACTTATTTTGGGCTGGCTCTTCCTTTCTACATTTTTATTTGCTTTCCTTCTATTTTAGTTGTGCTGAAAAGAGTGTTAGAAATCTGGTTAGTCGTCAGCGACAATGTGTATTTGGTCTCTCCTGAATGTGTAGTACTATTTGTGCATCTTAGAGTTTTCGGTTCTAAGTATTGTTGTTAGAATAGCTGCAGACTATGATAATTATATGCCTATCACTCCCTCCTCTGTTTTTGGAATCAGGAAAAGATAACTCAGAAGTTAGAAAATATCCCTTTCTTTTGAAATGAAAAAAAATGATTCAGTGCCTAATATTTGTTCAAATCTTTAACGAAGGGAAAGATCAACACTACCTTTTTTTTAAATGGTTTGCGATGGGTTACAGAGTTTATTTAAAAAAAAAAATTGCTGTAGCATTAAGAATTAGTTTTCTTGACTGGATTTGAGGTTCAAAAACTTACATTAGTGTTGGTATTGAAAGCTTATCGGAAGACTGGAAATAGGCTTCTGTTACGTAGCTAAAAATCTCTTTGATTTAGCTCTAATGGTGTTCTTCTCATGTTTATGGCTAATAATATATCTTATTTGTAGCACAACGTGCTCTTGATATAAGAGATGCAAATGTAAAGAAAATAAGTACCTAGCAGAATACTTTGAGAATGAGTTCGATCCATAAGTGCATATTTGTCATCCTTGATGATGTGATACTTGTTTATTTTCGTCTTTATTTATTTTGTTTTAGATAAGAGTTTCTTATTCTAATCCTTCTTTTCATCTCTTTATTTTGCATGGCACGGAGGCGCAAAGAGTCTCGAATGAGACTCAATTTCGCCGCTATATCAAATGATTTCATCGCTTCACTTTATGTTTCTAGTTCACCAAACTCGGTTGAAACAAATTCCAGTGACATTCGGGATGAGATTTCTCTATTCGGGTCTCCCTTTCTCCCCTCGGAAAATAACCCGGGCAGAAGCAATATACAGAGGGGAGAAGACGAGAAAGACTGCTACGTTTTAAAGCATACCTTACATTTATTTGATTTATTTATGTTTGTATCTGATTATTTAACTACTTTAGAATACTTAATTTAGTAGGGGCTAATTGGGACGTTATTTTGATATAACAATGGGAATGTTTTTTTTTTAATTCATTTCACGAAGTATTTTAGTATATCTTGGATAGGAAAATGGACGTTATTCCGATATAATAACGAAAATGTTTTAATTCATTTTACCAAGTATTTTAGTATATCTTTGAAAGAAAACGGGCGTTATTTCTATACAATAATAGAATTATTTTAATACATCTTTGAAAAAGAAAATAAGTTTTCAATGTTTTGAAGTCTTCATTTTCGCCAAGTGCCTAATTTAACCGAAAAAAAGAGAGTCTACTTATAAAGTTATTTTTCAAATTTATACTAGCTATTTATCTATCTTGTTTGGTCATTCAATATATTTTAAGCCGTTAAAATCAATCGATACTTAGCCATTGAGTTATTTCGAATGTTTATGAAAACCTTGCATATCCCACGTTTTCTTTACTTTAACTTACAACTAAAGACTTTTCTATAAATTACTATCTCATTTAATTTAAAAAGCAGTCTTATATTTTCCATTTTGAAATCTTAATAATATTTACAAGCTATTTTCCTAAACATTTAAAATGCTATATTTGTATTTTTAGTCTTAATTAAATAACCTAAGTTTGACCGGTTAACCGCATTTAAGCGGGTCATAAAGGATGCCTTACCCCTTCCCTTTAGGATAACTAAGAACCCTTACCTAGAATCACATTAATTAAGCAGACCATTAATGGAGGTTTAGTTTAGCTTTACCTTAGTTAATAATTAGGTGTCCTAATTCACCGTTAAAATAATTAGGTGGCGACTCCTTAAAATAAATAATTGGGAATCACCAATATGTTGTACTCCGATTTGACCCGTTTAAAATGGGGTATAACAGGTACTGTATAATAACTTGTAAGTTTACTAAAATACCCTTAACTCTTAATTAGAAATAATTTATATATATTAATAAAACTCAGGTAAAGAATAAAATAGGAACTTTAAAAAATAAGTAGGTAGTGGGTGGGGGAGGGGTGGGTTGTGTGAGGTGGGTGATTGTGAGATGAGAGTGGGGGTAGTAGGGTGGGGGTGGGGTTGGGTGGTAGTGAGGGGTAGTGGGTAGGGGCGGTGGAGGGGTGGGTAGTGTGGGATGAGGGTGAGGGTGAGTTGTTGTGGGGTGGGGTTGGGCGGTGGTGAGGGGTAGTGGGTGGTGGTTGGGGTGGGTGGCAGAGGAGTGGGGTAGGGCGGGGGTGGGGGTGGGTGTTAGGGCGGGGGTGGGGTTGGGGTGAGTGGCGGGGGTGGGGTTGGGGTGAGTGGCGGGGGTGGGGTTGGGGTGAGTGGCGGGGGGTGGGTGGGGGTGAGTGGTAGCATGGGGCAAGGGTGGGGGTAGGGGTGAGTGGTAGGGTGGGGGTGGGGGTGGGGTGGATGGTGGAGGGTATAATGGAAAAATGAAATACGTAATCACGGAAAAACCACCAAATTCGTGGTTTTAAAAATTGAGACTTTTCATAACTATATAACCATGGAATGAACCACGGGTATACAACACCATACCATATAATTTTAAGAATAATGAAAACAAACATGATTTCCTAAAAAACCTTACATTAATGAACCACGGGAAACCACCATCCAAACATGGGGGTTAGATGATGACACAAGCCAAAGGACAATTTAGCGAAAGGGACTCAAAATTTATCCAGTACGAAATGACCTTTTCTCCAGCCAATCATATTATTTCATTTCAACCTAAATGACCAATATGCCGTCAATATATGAAGCAGGCATGTTGACCTGCTGCCTGCTTATCCCCTCTTATTAGATAGTAAATTTGTCTTTTGAAGAATTGTTTTTTGGCTCATTTTCATCACAGGTTGTTACTTTTCTTTGTGTTTTTCTCCTTAACACTATTTCTATTGCTTTTGTTTTCACTAACTACCAAAAGTATTTGGTAGTCAGCAGATAATTTTTATTGTAGAAAAAAACCATTCTTGCTTTCACAGGACTCTGGTATTTGGTTGGCTCAATTGTGATCATTCTTTATTGATTCAAATGCTATAAATTGGTGGGGTTGTTTTTGCTCTCTTCTATTCAAGTTAAAAAAAAAAAAGGAAGAGTTTTTCTTCCTTTTTTTTTTGTGTGTGTGTGGGGGGGGGGGGGGGGGGGGGGGGAGGGGAAAGGACTCCCTCTGTCTTAATTTATGTGATACACTTTTTTTTTAGTCTGTACAAAAAAGAATGATTCATTTCTATTTAGAAATAATTTAATTTGAAACTTCCCCTTTTACCCTTAATGAAATGATTTACATCCATACAATATGACTTGTTTTAGACCGCAAATTTTAAACGTCTTCTTTTCTTTCTTAACCTCCGTGTCTAATCAAGCTATATTACTTAAAGTGGGACGGAGGGAGTGTGAGTTTATGAGAGGTTTCATCTTGGTTAGTGTTGATTATTTTGGTTCAATTCTTCCATTTCTTCATAATTCTTGATAAGGGTTATATACGAAGGTGTTCTTGCTAATGGAAGTAAGGAGTGTACTAACGCTTTAATTCAGTCACACTTTTAGATATGAGTTATTGTCTTCATACAATGAAACCTTGAAAGAAGAGATTTTAGCCATTGCCATTTGACTCCTACTGATTATTCGCCCTGATTTAACTTGCTTCTAGGAAGGCGTTGAGGGTGGAAGAAGAATTAATACGAGAATAATTGCAATTCATAGTGTTTTTTGTATAGTTTCAAATATTCAAATTTTAATATTAAAATATTAAATTAATCTAATTCAATTTAACTCTATATTTTAGTTCAACTAACTCTTAAAGATATAAAACTTGAAAAGTATTTTGGGACGAAAGGTGCAACAAGTCCTTAACTATGGGACAAACAAAAGAAAGAGAGTAAGAGTAACTGGGAAGACTCATGAAGTGACATTGGAGTTTTTAAAATAAGTTGTTATTGATGTATAACTAGTGAATTTATTCGCGCTTTGCGCGGTGTTAAAAATCGTAGTAATAGATATTTAAAATAAAGCTTCTCTAATATTTGAATATAAAAAAAATATCCTTTTTAGTTTCAAATTATAATAGATTAAATTTTAATTTTTAATTATTATTAGCGGTATAAAATGACCTTTTTGTAAATTTATTCGAGATAGAAGAGATAAAATTTCTCATATACAAACAATAGTTCTATTTGATTAAATTACAAATAATAAATAATTTCATCAAAATTAGAGTTAAAAATGTGAGTTCATACAATCTTTAGTAAATATAGTTGAGAAATAATTGTTTAATAGATATGCATTACCAGGATAATTGAACCTACTATCTTTCAATTTTTATTTTTAGTGGTGTTTTTTACATCCAAATGATCTTACATTTTCTCTTGGGAGTATAATTGTTGTGCTTTTATCTCTTTTATATTTTCTAACATTAACAATGACTGTATCACCTATACCTCGATGAAGCTTCCTTCTAAATTTGAGTACTCTCTCTCTCTCACATATTTGAACTCTTAATTTCTTCATGATTTATACATTACTCAAAGTATTGTAGACCTTTATTATTTTTGTACTTGTAGGCTGTAGATGTAGTACTCCAACACAAGTTATATAATTTATATAATCTCTATTTATATGGCAGTAGTTAGTTTTAACTTTCAAGTCACATTTTTAAGCAAGGTAAACTTCATCAATAACAGTTGAAATAACATTGTAGGAGTGAATTTGTTGTTATTGATTACAACCGTAATTTAAAACAACAAAATAATTTCTTAGTTGATTAACAATTGTTAGGGTGAATGAACAAAGTTTTATTGTTGATGAACTTGAAAAGAAAAACAGTAATAAAGTACAACACGAGATGAAAAAGAGAGGGCAAATCTTTATATGAAAAACAATTACCTGAAACATTTCATCCCAAAAGATGTTAAAACTTACATGATAGGCATTTAGAAGACAGGAAATTATACAAAGTAAAGTATTTGAAAAATAATATTGAAAAAGCACATAACCAATATGATGCAAACCTTCTAATGAAAGCTAACAGTATTGTTTGAAGAATGCACATGCACGTTGATCAGAAATGGACGTGGATGATGAAATTAAAATGGGGATTTTTTTTTAATTTATCCTCTTTTCTTTCTTATTTTTCCTCTCTTTCCTCAAAATCACTCATCACCTCTTAATTTATTTTCGCGCAAGATCAATAAAAATTTATTTTACTACAAAATTTATGCAAAATCTCCGTAATTCTTCCTCTTTTTTTTTTTTTTTTTAAATAATCTAAATACTTCCATAACCATCCACCCCTTCATTACATATAGTATAACATCAAGGAGGAGAATAGGGAAATAAAAAAAGAGTTCGATGAAATTTTAAATACACTTACTTCCGCTACCCTATCAAACTCATCTCTAGCTTCCATGGCAGACATTTTATTTCATCCTCATATTCATCAATTAAAGTTGACGAACAGGGTGCAAAGGCAGGCTTCGGGAAAATAATGGTGAATTCTCTACACGTGATTCTTTCCCTATTAATTCTTGCTAGTCTTTGAAGGTGCAGACCCACAAAAACAAAAACAAAAACAAAAAAGTGACAAAAATCTCATATGTATAAAGCCGGAAACAAAGCTGATTGTGAAGTGGAAGAGAATGTACATACATTGAAATCAAAGTTCTACATGAGTAATATTTGTAGGTTAAAGTTGGTTGCAATTAAATTTAGATTATCAATAGTCTTAGTAATGGAATTCAACGTTACAGAAACGTGTGTATAGAAAATGGAGTAAATGAGATACTCATCAGTCATCAAGGTATAGAACGTGGGTATGAAACTTTAATGTTAATATGAAATTTTAATGTTAAACAATAAATGACAGAAATGTGTATTCAATTTTTTTTATGCAGTTTTTTTGCACCATCAAATAAGAGAAAAATTCAAAAAAAGATAAATAGGAATGGAGGTCATAGAGAGGTACCACATCACTTTATCTATGCCGAGCTTTATAATATATATAGATTAAGTGATGGTCTCATTAATTGAGAAAAAAAAATGTTTCAACTTTTCATTGATTGAAAGAAAACATTTTAACTCCTATATTAATTGAAACCACATGTTTTTATAAACATAAAATAAGATAAAAATTCAAAAAATTGAGAAAAAAGATAAATAGGAATGGTGGCTATAGAGAGGTGCTACATCACCTTGTCTGCCTAGCTTTATATTATATATAGATTACTCAAATTGAGAAATTATAGTAGAATTTACTTCTTAACAATTGAGTCAAAAGGTTACAAATAATAATATGTACAAGCATTAAACAAAGAGAAATAGTAAAAAATAATTGATCGGAGAAGAGACAAGTACAAGAATGTTTGTCGAAGCCAATCAAGGTAAATAATTAGGTAAATTAACACTAAATATCATAAAAATATTTTGTTACCTAAGAAAATCCCTCCTTACCCCCTGTTTGGATGGTGGTTTTCCGTGGTTCATTAAGGTATGACTTTCTATAAAACCATGTTTGTTTTCATTGTTCTTAAAATTATGTGGTATGGTGTTGTAAACCCGTGGTTCATCTCATGATTATATAACCATGAAAAGTCCCAATTTTTGTAACCACGGATTTGGTGATTTTTCCGTGGTTACGTATTTCATTTCCCATTATACCCCACCCTCCACCATCCACCCCAACCCACCCTTACCCTACCACTCACCCCCACCCCACCCCACCCCACGCTCCACCATCCACCCACCCCCACCCCCACCCCTCACCCCATCCCACAACCACCCACCTCACACCACCCACCCCTCACCACCACCCTACCCCATCCCCACAACCACTCACCACCACCTTACCACCCACTACCCCATCCTCGTCCCATAACCATCTAGTTCACACCACCCACTACCCCTCACCACCACTCACCCCCACCCAACCAGCCACTACCCCCACCCTCATCCCACAACCACCCACCTTACACCACCACTACAAGAAACAAGATTTATTGTGGCGATATCTAGTGGCGACAGTATTAGCTGCCACAATAGTTACATATTCAGTGGCGACAAATAATGTCGCTGCAGAAGCTAAATATTTAGTGGCGAGCTATAATAGGTCGCCATTAATAGGTGTCGCTAATTCTGTAATTTTCCATTCCCGCTAATACAAAAATTTTGCCTCCATATTTTTAGTGGCGACTTGTAAATAGTCGCCCCTGAATATCCTTTGTGGTGACCTGGTCGCTGCAAATAGTCTAATTAATTTAATTTTAAAATAAAAAGAAAGTGAAAAGTAGAAAGTAGAAGCTTATAGTTGTCTTTCTTCGTTTATTCCTCCGTATATGTACAAAGTTTTTCTCCTTCTCACTTGAAAATTCTTCAAATTTTCACTACTCAATTCGCTCAAATCTCTTAAATCTGTATGCTAATACCACAAAATGTGACCATATTTTAGAGACCCAAAAGCCCTAAGTAAAAATTGTGACTCCATCAGGTACGTGCTCAAATTCTTTTTCGATGGTACATATTTTTGGCAAATTTCACCTCCATTTCTTTAACCCATTCGAAAATCTATAGAAATAGAGTTGTCTAAAGCGGAAGAAAGTTCAAAGTTAGAAGTTTGAAGCTGCAAGTGTTTGAAGTTGTATGAAGTTTCGAAGTTGTTTGGAGTTTTGAAGTTGTTCAAAGTTTTGAAGGTACCATTCATGTTTATCCCTATTTTTATTTTTCATATTTTGTCGATTCTCGATCTTAACAGTCATTTTTGAGTTATCTCTTTCAATGGGTAAGCTGGAAGTTTCTTTTTGAAATTCTAGGCCTTTTGATGTTATTATTGTGATTGGATGTTCATATTACATTGGGTATTTTGAATGTAGTGATTTATGCAGAGAAAAGAGCTTCTTTTAGATTAAATTTATCTAGGTTTTTAGCTTTGAAGATGTATTCTATTGGTTTTCAAGTATTGAGTTATAAGAAATTTATTGAAGTATTTAATATGCAGAACATGTACTTTTTTTCTTAAAAGAGAGATTGGTAAAGGTTGTTTCCTTTGCTGCTTTATTTACTTATGAGCATTATTTACTTCAGCTCAATATACTCTACTCTTTGGATTTTTTGTGTGTGTATGTGTAAGTTAGTAAATATGAAGGCAAACACGAATCGCTGCATTTCCCCTTCATTTTTAAATGTTGATAAAGCAGTTAATGTCCTTATTTATATTTTCAAATATCTCGAAATTGCATATGCAGCAAACTAGTTATTGATTAAATCGTATTGAGTTTCGAAAAGGCTGTATTCATGTGATACTGCCTTGTCAAGAGACTCCCTGATGTTTAAACAATGTACTGATACTTTTACATGATCTGAAAGATCAAATAATCTCATTCTCACAACTTATTAGATAATATGGACGTTATAACTCGATTTGTGGTGCATCAGATGAGTTTGCAGTTGACAGTTTATTAAATGTTGTATACACTGAAGTAATGCCGTGATTTTGTTCAAAAACTAAGTATTGATTTCCGATTCTTCTTGTACATTAAACAAGCTCGAAACAACGATTTTGGTTTTTAGAGATAGAATTTAGTGTTGATGAAGCATGTCCTAAAGAACACCTTTTAGTGAGATCTAAGTTTCCTTGGAGGTAATAAGATTTGGTATAAGCATTTTCCTTTTGCATTTAGTGAACAAATTTAAAAGCCCTCCTAGTTGTAGAAGACCAACTGTGTTTGCATAATTTCACTTTGAATACTGGTAGATACTGTTGGCATGAGGCTTGAAAAGATAAAACATGTATCTCGTTTGAAAGTTTGTTTTTTCTCTAAGAAACTGCCTCTTTGTGTGTTTACTTGTGATGATATCCAAGTCCTGATCAAAGTAGTTCTGCATTGTCTTTCTTACTCAAAAACCTTTTCCATCACCCTGCCTGCTGTCATGTTGCTCTGAACTGATGCAACTAGATGGTTGCACCTAGGATCTTGAAACTGGTGCTGCACTCTGAGATTCTAACTGCTGCCATGTTTTTTGTTACAAGAAAGCTGGGCAAGTCCTCTATTGTTGACACTCGTTTGGGATAAGATTGTCACTTACATAGCTTTTGCCTTGCTGCTACTGTTGTGAACTGCTGAACCTGGAGATTCTTGCTGCATTTTAATTACCATTTGAGCATAATAACTTGTGCATTTTTGAAAGGTTCAGCTAGTCTACTATGAACTGTGGCTCTTTGTTGTTTGCTATGAACTATTGCTACTTTGATAAAAACAAATGCTACACTTTGAGGGGGAATTAGCTGCCTGCTGGTTTTGTTCTGTAAAAAGAATAGATACTACATTCGATAGGCTTGCCATACCGGTGGTTTAAATGGCCACCATGTTTGGTATATGTTGTTGTCTTTTAAAGAAAACATTGGCTGCACTTGGAGTTATACTAGTGGTTGTTGTATATTGTCTACTGCATGATTTATTGATCATATTCCTCGTAAATTATATTAATCACAATTATTCTTCTGATAATTGGAATGCACCTCTCATATAAAGTAGAGTATGTTTTAGTTATGAATATATTAATTTTTTAAATATGAAGTTTATATTGACTTATTCATGCTGACGCCTTTGCATAGGCCTCTTCTTAGCCTTTTCCACTGTTTATCATTATGAAAAATCTAATTAATTAATTAATTTATTCCTTTTTTTGTTGAAAAATAGGAAATGGATAAAAGTTGGTTGAATATTAGGAATAGAGTTGACCAAAGGTATAGAGATGGAGTAGAAAGCTTTCTTAATTGGGCATTCAGTCAACTCGGGGTGAGCACTGTTATTCGATGTCCTTGTAAAGGGTGTATGAACACCGTGTTCAAGCTAAGGATTAATGTAAGAGGAGACTTGTTGAACAAGGGCTTCTGGGATTCTTATAAAGTGTGGGACTTGCATGGAGAAGTGTTAGTTAGAGTTGATGATGAAGTCGAAGATGATAGCATTGAAGAGGATAATATTACTAGAATGATTCATGATGCTTGCGGATATATGAATGTGGAGGATAATACTAATTCTTCTGAGGGCAATGAAGAGCCAAATATGCATGCAACAAAGTTCTACAAATTGTTAGAAAATGCTCAGAAAGAAATTTATCCTGGTTGCACAAAAGTCTCAAAGTTGTCTTTTGTTGTTAAATTACTTCACTTGGAGGGAGTGTCTTAACCATTGGAGCAACAAATAAATGGATGAGTTGTTGAGCTTCTTTAAAGAAGTTCTCCCTGAGGGGTCATTTGTACTCAAATCTTTTTATGAAGCGAAGAAAGTTCTTCGTGACCTAGGCTTGGGGTACACCAAAATAGATGCATGTCAGAATGATTGTATTTTATATTGGCACGATAATGTCAATGCCCAATCATGTCCGAAGTGTGGTAAGTCTAGATGGAAGTCAGAAGGACACAAAGGAAAGAAAGTAGCTCATAAAGTATTGCGACATTTTCCAATCAAACCAAGGCTTCAGCGATTATACATGGCAAAAGAGACAACAAAGAAGATGAGGTGGCACAAGGAAGAAAATATTGATGATGGTGTCTTGCGGCATCCATCCGACTCAATAGAATGGAAATCTTTCAATGAGCGTCATCCTACTTTTTCAACTGAGTTAAGAAATGTTAGATTAGGTTTAGCAAGTGATGGGTTCCAACCTTATGGGAATATGAGTTCCAATCATAGTATTTAGCCTGTCGTACTAGTTACGTATAATTTGCCACCATGGGATTGCATGAAAAATCTATATTTCATGATGACACTTCTTATTCCAGGCCCTAAGTGTCCAGGTAATGATATTGATGTATACTTACAACCAATGATTGAAGAGTTGAAAGAACTATGGGACGGGGTGTAGACTTATGATGCACACTCAAAATCTAATTTTCTTATGCGTGTGGCTCTCCTGTGGACGATTAATGACTTTCCTGCATATGGGAACCTTTCAGGATGGTCAACCAAAGGCAAGCTTGCATGCCCTTGTTGCCATAAAGACACACAATCAGTTTCCTTACGTAATAAGTTATGTTATATGGGTCATCGTCGCTTCCTTCCCATAAACCATCCATGGCGTAGAAACAGGGTGTTATTTGATGGGAAAGTGGAAATGGGGGGCTGCACCTAGCCCTTTAACAAGTGATGAAGCACTTATGCAATTACAAGATTTGGGCAATGTGACTTATGGTAAAGTGCAAAAGCGAAAGCGTAATGTTTCTAACAATGCTTATAATTGGAGGAAGAAGAGTATCTTTTTTCAATTGCCTTATTGGAAGAATCTTATATTGCGACATAACCTTGATGTGAAGCATATAGAAAGAAATGTGTCCGATAATATTTTATCAACTGTGATGAATATGGTTGGAAAGACAAAGGACACGTTGAAAAGTAGATATGATTTGGTGGAGCTTGGAATCAGGCAAGGATTGCATCCAATTGAGGATGGGGACAATATTTTGTTACCGACGGCATGCTATGCATTGTCCCTACAAGAGAAGTTGAAGGTATGTGATTTCTTAGCTAATTTGAAGGTTCAAGATGCCTTTTCATCAAACATTTCAAGGTGTGTTAACATACTTGAGAAAAAGATACATGGATTGAAGTGTCATGATCATCATGTATTATTGTTGACACCCAATTTTGTCCCGCCTCTCCTCCAAAATACCTATTTACGCTTCTAATATTTTTGGAAAATTTAAAAAAATATATTATATTTTTTTTATAATTACTAGCCTCTTATCAATACCGGCGTTTCATTATTCTATTACAGTTACTAGCCGTCATTATTATTATTATTATTATTATTATTATTATTATTATTATTATTATTATTATTATTATTATTATTATTATTATTATTATCATCATTATTATTATTATTATTATCGTTATTATTATTATTATTATAATTCACAATTTTTATCATTTTGGCATTTTACCAGCTTACGCACACGCATCACATTTATCTTTGCATAATTAAATAATAGTGTTTATTTACTGTGGATTTTCGAAATATTATTGCACGGCTATTACAACGCCATTTTTTATTATCTGAGCACTAATAATTACATATTTTATATTGAGTAATATTTTAACACAAGTTATTTAAATAGGTCTTTTATTTAGATGTAGTAACCCAATCAACTCATACTATTTTCGGACCAATTCACAAAAAACAGTCCACATTTTTAATTTACCTGGCCACATTTTAATTCAATCAGCCCATCCTTTTAATTCAGCCCAACCCACATTTATTCCTAGCCCACATCTTCAAACCACCAGCCCATTATTTTAACCCAATATTCAGCCCACTACCCGAATTTACCCTACCCGACCCGGATTTTCATTTAACAAAGGAAACCCTTTTAGGGTTTCCCTCATTTCCCACTTCGTCCGCCGCCCCTGCTCCTCTCTCTATCCTCCTCCCCGCTCCTCTCTTTCATCGTCATCGTCATCTCCTCCCACCTTCCTCTGTCCCCCCACGTTGCCACTTCCACCCCACTTCTCCTGCTCCCCACTCCTCTGTCACTCCCATTCCCTCTTGTCCCCTCGCTCCTCTCTCTCTTTCATGATAAAAACCCTAATGCGCCACTATAAATACGAGTCCTGGGATCCATCAGAAGGCGGTTTTTTTTTTGGATTAGAAGGAATCCTCCAAGCATAGGTTTGTTTTAGTAGCAGAACCCCTTAGAGATAAAAGTCAAAAAATCCCAAAAAGCTTTCCAAATATCAAATTTACAGTCCGTTGCGATAGTCAAAATATCGGATAAGAATCCTCAAACGATTTTTTTTCTTTCGTCTTGTTCTGTGGTTGTTGTGAATCCGAGCCTCGCAACCTCGAATTTGGAGTGTTTCGAGCGTATATCGAAGGATTCGTACCCACTTCGCTGCACCCGGAGAAGGTAATTCCCCTTTTCTATTTTTTTTCGCATCCTTCAGTCGCTATTCTATATGCGGTTTGGTTAGAGTTGATTAGCTCAGTTTAATAGATAAACCTATTTGTATGTGGACATTAGTTTGGATGTAATCAATCCTGCATGATGGTTTAGTCGCCAAGTTAGTTCTTTTTATGCCATTGGATATGTTGGGCATAGTAGTTTGATTTTAGTCGGTTCAAAATGTGTGAGCTGTGTTCTTCCTATCTAATTCAAGTTGCTTTAATCATTTTTGCATACGAAAGCTTATTATGCGTGAACCTGTTCATGTTGTCAGCATAAATAATTTCTCTTCTTCTAATACTTTAGCTTCAGTTTGATAATGGAATTTGCCTAGGCATCTCGGCTTGACCCTGTTTTCATGGCCCCCATAGACTACTTTAATCTGATCCTCTATGCTCGACCTACCTGCAGCAGTTAGCTATATTAAAGTTGAATTGGTTGATTGGTATAGCATGTTAGATCAACTGCCTTAAGTGTCCTTTAGAACAGTATTATATCGAGTAAGCATTACATGCTGATTAATTTTGGTTGTCATAACAAGGTTGGTCATTCCATAATGAAGATTAGATGTTGATTGGTTTCAAGCTATGTTGGCAGAACCTGCATTTGTTTAGTAATACTTTGTTAGTAGGTGCAATATTGTGGTTTGTGATTTTACTATTGATTCAATTATGATTGAGCACATTCTTTTAAGCCCATGGTATTCCAAATCTATGTCATTACAAATTGTGTTGTGGTCATAAATATATGTTCATCTTGTTAAGAAGCAGCTGAATGCCCATTAAATAATTGCTGGTGGTAGTTTCAAACTTGGCTGTTTAACGAGGAAGTAGTTCAGATTTTGGTCTTTCATTTGTTAGTGTATACTCTTGCTGTCGTTTCTTATTAAACCTATGTCCCCTGTTCAAAATGCCCTGCTCGTTATCTGTGACATTGCATATCTGCCTGCCTCTGTGTGGATAATTTGAACATTGGTTTGAACCTGCTGGGATTGTGTAAGCTGCTGTTTAGCATTTGGACAACCTAAATAGCCTATCTTGCACTCTAAGGAGTCATCTGTTTTGATGAGTGTTCTCTGGAATGTATGTTCCTTGAGTGTGTTTTCCTTTTCATTGCCCTAAACTTTGAACCTGATGTTTTATTCTATATGGTCAATCTTGGCAAATTGGTATTTTCTTTAAGAATTATGTTGAGTTGATACATTCCCTCCCTGTGCTGGTTTGGTAGTTACTAAATCCTTGTGCACTAAGCTGTTTTGAATGTTTTTTCTGTCTTTGTTCTTTATCCAAGACTGCTTTAAAACTAAGTAACCTTCAAAGAAATCTTATTTCATTTAGCTATTGTTTTGCTGAGAACTGTGTTGAGTATGGGTTCCGTGTCGCTTTAAAGTGTTCAAGTGTTGTCTTTAAGGTATTCAAGTATCATCTGTTGACCTAAACATGTCTAAAATAAAATCTTGCATGTTAGGAAACTGGCCTGATTCATAAGGGATTTTGTTTGGATTTCGATTTTGTCTTAGTCAGTATTGCTTTCTCTACCCAGTGTTAAGCTCATGGCAGGCCTTAGTTGTATGTTTGTCTGATTAGGATGAGGGCTGGTTGCATGTGTGGTATAAATAAGAATAGATTGACCATGTTTATATGCTTAAGTCCTAAATGGATCAGTCTAGCTACGCAGTCTATTACTTTGGACTTGGGAGTGCCCCCTGATGTGATCTTTTAATGAACACTACCTGTTTGCTATCTACTGATTCGGGTTTGGTATAGAATATGTCTTGACTCAATAAGGGATAATATGCTAGTATGAGTATCTACAAGTCTGTGATATACGATATTTCTCCTCTTTAAGAGATAATGGTAATGTTTGTTGAGGTTGGTTGTGGTGATAAAAATGATCCTGGATTAGCCCTTTGAATATATGTTGTCATGTCTGCTCATAAATAGGTATTCATACTTCCCTGTTAATGCCATATTTCGTGTTGTATGAATTCTGGTCTTACCTGTACCATCAGATATTTCCTCATCGCAAAAAGTAATATAGTGTTAAAGTAATACTCAAATATGTATAGTATGTATACAAGTCGTTGATTTGTTTGTTCAAGTTTACATTATGTAGGTTTAGCATTGTTGATTGTATACTAATTTTTTTTTCTCTCTCGTATCTTTTTATGCATGAACCTCACATACGAGTCCGAGAGACTCGTCATCCGCATTCAGTGTTGGGCCAAGGCCCAACGAAAATATTATTCCTCTCTCCAGTCCTGTCCGCAGCTTATATTCAGAAGAAAGAAACGAGTTTTGGGCCAAAGCCCAATAACATGTATATAGCAGCAGCGGCCCACAAGCATACAAAAAAAAAGAATTCTGGGCCAAGCCCAATGGCAAACAAATTGCAGTTGTCTTTAAAAAATGGGCTGATCCCATTTAACTCTCTCCCCTATTCCATCTTTTACACTTAACTTGTATGTCTAATGTTTTATTTTGCTAAGTTAGATGAATCTTAGAGACATTAGTGGGTTTAGTAATGGGTAGATAATCTAAGATAATTAGCGATCAACTCACTTTCCGAATAATTGATTCTAAAAAAAAATAGCATGATTGCATATTTTGAATTAAAAGAATTGTGTTTTATCCTTCTATCCTAGAAATTCCAAGAAGTCACTAATAGGCAAATATAAAGTATATTTTATAGATAACTCCTCAAGTTTGAATCAATCATGCATACTTTTAATTAAGCATAATTAATAAGAAGTAATAAAAGGATAAAGGAAACTCACTTCTTATTGAATCCTATTTATAAGTCTAGATTCTTCTACATTGTCACATTCATACAACATTTATAAGTCTAGATTCTTCTACATTGTCACATTCATACAACGTAAGTTATCCCAAAGTTTAAAATTGCTAAACCTTTTCTCAAAAGCTATTATCTATAGGCAAATCATTAAATTTCCTACAAATCTTATCTTCAACTGCATTTACTATATTTTAGCAACATTTTAAGCTTTCTTTAAATAGCATTTAAAATTCTCTTTCATACAAACTACCTTTTATAAGCTTTATTTCTAAATAGCATTTTGTCTAAAGCCTTAGTAATATTTACAAGTTTTATTTAAAATAGCATTCAAAGTCCTCTTTTATACAAATTCTCCTCTTAATTAATTAACCCAAGTTTGGTCGGATAACTGTAAGTTAACGGATTCTAAAGGATGCCTAACCCCTTCCCTTTAGGATAATATAGAGCCCTTACCTAGAATCACACTGGCGAAGTAGACTATTAATTGAGGTTTAGTTTTAACTTTGCCTTAGTTAATCTCTAGGTGTCCTAATTCACCGTTAAATTAATTAGGTGGCGACTCCTTAAAACAAAATAAATAGGAATCACCAATATGTTGTACTCCTAAATTAACCCGGTTAAAATGGGGTATAACAATTATTACAAGACATTTTTCCAGTAGCTATACGTGGTTTGTTGCCTAAGGAAGTCTGTGAACCAATTATAGCCTTAGCCAAATTTTTCAAGAATCTATACTCTAAGTGCTTGACAATTGAAGATCTTGATATCCTAGAGGCTGAAATTCCTATCATATTGTGCAAACTTCAAATGGTTTTTCTTCCGGCGTTCTTTGATGTCATGATTCATTTGACAATTCACTTGGCAAGAGAGGCAAAGCTTGGTGGACCAGTTCAATATCGGGATATGTACCCTATTGAGAGGTAATATGTCTTTCTATAATATAAATGCCACATATTTAGAATATCATATTCTATAATTATATTAATCAAAAATCTATATATAGGTATTTGCGAACACTTAAGTCATATGTACGCAACCTAGGTCGTCCAGAAGGTTATTTGGCAGAGGAAAGCCTCACGTTTTGCTCACGATATTTAAAGAATATCTCAACCAAGTTCAATAAACCAACTAGAAATGACGATGGATCTAGGTCAAAGGGTGAGATGTCCATCTTTAAAAATAGTGGGCAACCAAAAGGTGCTGCTACAGATAGCAAGAAGCTACCTCATGATGAGTTCAACCAAGCATGCATGTATGTGCTTCAAAATTGTGAAGAGGTGTCGCAATTCTTGGAGTAAGTCTCTTATTTATTCCAAGATAATTTCACATTGAGACAATTCAATTAATCTTCATTAACACAAAATGTAGGGAATACACGAGAGAGATTGAAAGTCAAGGATCAATGAGAGCTCATAGGATGCATAACAATGAGTTTCTTGATTGGTTTCGTGCACGTGTAGGTGTTTACTTAAATGACACTTTTACTATTAGTGTAATTATCCCAAGGTGTTATATTGGTCATAATAGTGTTGTTTGTTTCTGTAGATATTTGTGTTATCTGCACAAGGATGCGCAAATGATGATCTCATAAGCTTAGCTGTCAGTCCTGACCCATTGGTTCGTCGATATTCAACATTTATGGTGAATGGATTTAGATTTCAAACAAAAGCGCTTGTGAGAAAAACATAAAACAGTGGAGTTCTTGTTAGAGGAGATGATTCAGACCCTAATAAGGAGTATTATGGTGTATTAGAGGACATTTATGAGTTGTCTTATGTGGGGAACAGGAAAGTTTACCTATTCAAGTGTCATTGGTGGGATGTGGCTCGCCTAGGAAGAGGATATAAGATTGACAAATATGGTTTTACAAGTGTGAATACTCATTGTGCCTTGAATACAAATGAGCCATTTGTGTTGGCGTCTCAGTCCGAGCAAGTCTTTTACTTGAATGTCATGGTCAATAAAGATTGGCTTGTTGTTGTAAAGACAAATCCTCGCGACCTTTTCAATATTCCTGAAGTTGACGATGAAGCATTACTTAATGAAGAAGTTTATCAACAAGAGGAAGTTGAATGTAATATTTTGCGTACCAATGACCAAGAAACTGAGATTGAGGTGTCTTTACCTAGGGATGATATTGAACCACAAACTGTTTTGCGTACCAATGACCAAGGAAATGAGGAAGATGATTTCATTAATGACAATGATATAGATGTATCCGAGAATGAAGAAGACGAAGAAGAGTTACTTGATGATAATGATGGAGAGGATAGTGATACATCCTCTTGAAGATAAAGAAGCAAAAACTGATGATATAGATGACTACATCTTGTTTTGAGAAGTTCTCTGTATTTTTGTTCTTATTAGGCTGACATGAAACTAAAAACCAAGATGTTTGTAGCTTTAATTTTATAGATAGAATCAGTGTTTAAGTAAAACTAGTGGTTTACTCTTAACATTTTCATCAATGAAGGTACAGTTGTGAGCAAAATGTCCCACATTTTTATAAATGATTGATTTAATATTTTGCTTAATGAATTGATATTTTATCCAACATATAAATATATATTTTATCATCTTTAATTTATAATTATGATACTTATTCTTTTTTAATCTGATGTTGCAGGAAATGAGAGGAACTGGACGAGGTAAAAGCGGGAGAGGCGGGACAGGCTGTGGACGTGGCAATTTTCGAGGACGTGGAAATTCTGGAACGACGTCTCAACCACAAATACAATCAATAGGGATTAACGAGGCACCTTTGGAGATAGGACAATCAAGTAACCCAAGTCAAGGAACTCTACAGTCCGGACAAATATCATGTAACCCTCTCCAAAGAACATCTCCAGAGACACAATCATTAAGGAATCTAGAAGAAAATGCATGCCCCTCTCCAGAGGCTGAAAATGGTGCAGGTTAGTTCTCTGTTATTGTCCCCTTCGTAAAAGGAGAATGACCTATTGTAAATCCTCCTTTAGGGTAGAGGGGGCTTGAAGAATGACCTTTGATTAATGGCAATTAAAATCACCAGTATACCTTCAATGTAACTCCTGTGTCAACTAAAGCAGCTACCCCTTGGCTAGCTAGTATGATTTGCCGAACATCACACAAACAAAAGAGGTTATAGCCACCCAACTAAGCACATAACTGAAAAGCATTACAAGCCATCAAGAGTATGTGTTATTTGGTTTTCTTACCCAAAGGGAATGCAGAAACGAGCTAGAACCAAATTAAGTATTCAAAATGTACATATTTCACAGAAAGATAAACTGGTTACATTAAATTAACAAAGTGCCAGCATCTACAGATCACCAAAGTTAGAAGAAACTTCAAAGTAAGTGCAGAGTTGACATATACACATGCACAAAATCTGACAGCCACATTAGCATCAGACCAAGACTGAATCTATTCTTTAGCCCAACAAATAAATGAGCACAAGAAAACCAACAAGTAAGAACATAAACTTGAGATTGCTATCTGCTTGTACTTGGGCTGTGTCTTGAGCATTATGAACATGTGGCCCGTGATATGCAGGAGTATATCCAAAAGGGTAATTTGATGTGGTAGGATACGTTGTCGGACCAGGAAATCCATGAAACTGGAAGCTGAGTAATGAAGGGAGCAATCCACCAAAACCAGCGGACATTGTAAAGTTACCGAATCTTGCAGTTTCTGTGGGAAAAAATCCTCCCAATCCTTCCATATGACCAAATCCTCCATGATTATGAAAATTATTTGGTTCAGGTTGAGGAGCAGTTTCAGGTCGTTGTCCTGCAGGTCTATTAGGAATTTCAAGGCCGGGGATTGGTTTTGATCTGGGATCAGTAGAAGTCCTTCCTCTGCCATAAAGAGGAACTAATTTCTCCTCTTGAATAAGGGCTTTACAAACAGGGCATTCATGGCACTCTGAGTGAAGACGTAACCATCTATAAAGGCATGGCCAACAGTAGAGGTGACCACAGAGAGTCACAATGGGATCTTAGGCTAATTCAAAACAGATGTTGCATTCAAAATCATGTTCGTCATCATAGTCCCCCTTCGTAAAAGGAAACATGTATATGCTAATATGGATGTTAACATATAGGTTTCTCATATGACAATGAATAATATTATGCTTCCTTAATCATGTTTTGGTTAGTTTCAAGTGCGAAGGGGTTGTCTCGTTAAAATCGGTTATTAACTAAATATGTGCTAAGTCTAACTTCGAGTGTCAAGGTTCTTCCTTCGTATGCCATCTCTTTACTATCTTTCTCTTTTCTTCTAATGTCGTATTGAAGACAAACACCAACCATTTCATGACACTAATGCTAATAGTAACATTTCTCATTAAATGTCTGCTACGCTTGATCCAGTCGAACCATACTTCAGAACCTGAATGTCTCCTTGTAATGTCATATGATTTAAAATCTGCATTGTAGAAAATCCTATATTCCCCCATATCTATTGAAATTCCGGCCAGAGCTGCCGGATAAATTCACTCTCTTTGTTAGTTAAAACTCTTTGTAGCCGATATATATTAAAATCAGTAGCGATGATATATTTTTTTTTTGCTTTGCAGTTTCTCGCATCAATAAAAAGAGAGGAAGGGGAAAATATAAATCTAAAACAATAGATATAAAAACTAAGTATGGAGGAAAAATCACAATAATGATTCCAGATGACATTGATAGAGTTGTGGGTTCCGGGGCTAGAGATATTGTTAATTACTCTGGTTTGATCATGAGGACCTATATCTCGTTCTGAGAGGGAAAATGGCAAAAGATTGTTTTGAAATACGGAGAAGCAATGTGGTTACAGGTCAAGGTAACAAATTACTGTCAATATTATATTTCCTTTAGATTCATGATTTATTCATATGATTATTATATCAAATATAATGTTACAATATGTTCAGAACAAATTTGAAGTTTGTGGCGGGCTGCGAGAGCATAAGTTGCAAGGCTTTGTGATATGTAGTATGCAAAGGCTTTTTAGAGCATGGAAAGCTCGATTGCACACTGATTACCTCCGTTATTCTACTGATGAAGACAGACTGTCTCATCGACCTGAGGATGTTCAGTTGGAGGACTGTAAATACCTAGTAAAGTATTTTGAAAGTGAGGAATTCAAGGTAACTTAATAACCAGTATTTTGGAAGTTAGGAAATACAAAGTGTGTTTACTCTTTGAATAAAGTTATCCTGAACTCTTGACTTTTGCAGGTTGTCAGTGAGAGAAACAAAAGAAATAGGGCAAAGCAAATAACTAAGCATGCTTGTGGTACAATGTATTTTGCAGAAGTAGAAGAATCTACGGTGAAAATACTATTGTTCCCCTATTATAACATAAAATGCTTTGTTATTTATATATTTATCTGCTTATAAATTTTCCCTATAAAACTATATTGTAGAGAGATCCGGTTTCTGGAGAAAAGGACACACTAGATAAAGTGTGGGAGATCCAACATACACGTAAGAATGTTAACGGAGAACGGGTGTGGTTGGATTCAAAATCCCAACAAATTCATGTAACTCCCTAAAATCACTGCCTTATTATCTTTCCATCATATTACTTGCTACATTCATATGTTTATTATGTCTTGGTGTAAATGATTATGCATAAATGTAGGGCCAGCTTCAGCAACTTGTTGTTGAACAACAATCTGAAGAGGTTGGGCATCCCATGACTAGAGAAGAGATGTATTCATCCATTCTTGGTCAGAGATCAGGCTATGTTCGTGGTTTTGGATATGGAAAGAAGACTCCCAGAAAGACTCAAATGCAGCAGGCAAACATAGAAGTCAGCGTGTCTTCTGCGATGGAAATTATGCGTCAAGAGATGCAAGCTGATATGGACCGGAAGTTCCAAGAAGAACTGAATCGAAAGTTGCAAGAAGAAAATAAACAGATGGCTATCGACTTAAAAAAGGAGATGGAAGAAGATTTGCAAAAAAAATTGGAAGAGGAGCGTGCACACATGAGAGGAGAATTTGACAAGATAATCCAAGACCAAATGGTTGCTTTCATGACTAGAATTCTACAGGTACTTGGTCTTGCTCCTTCTTAACAAGTTTTCTCCTTTCCTTGACAATTCTTCTTTCTTACTTTTGAAAATTATTTTGTGTCTTTCTCCATATAAGTTGTTGGCTAGTTCCTCTATGTTACACCCCGGAAATTTTCCGTTAGCATGTGCAAAATAGGCTAATAAGGATAAAATATGTGTGTGGCATTTTGAAGGCAAGTAATAAGGTCCCGTAGATTGGTATCGAGGAGTTGAACAACTTTTACGAAGGTTCCATAAGGATCGGAAATGAGACCAAGTCAAGAAAATAAGCTTCAGTGAACTGGGAGTATACGGTCCATTATACGGATCGTAAAAGTGTTTTACGGTCCATTATACGGACCGTAGAAGTGTCACAGAAGAGGATGGCTGAAGGGTGAGTTTTACGGTGTACTATACGGACCGTATAACGGTTTGACGGTCCATAAAATGAATCGTCAAAGTGTCACAGAATGAGGTTGAAAGAAGGTCGATTTTACGGTGAATTATACGGAACGTATAACGATTATACGGCCCGTCAAATGGATCGTCAAATGGTTACAGAAAGGGGTGATCTCTAGGTCCATTTTACGGCCAGTTATACGGACCGTATAAATTTATACGGACCGTATAACGAACCGTATAATGACATCGGGACTGAAGTTGAATTTTATAAAATATGATCCAAGTCTCATTTTCTTCATTCCCACTTTCTACTACACGATCCTCTCTCTCTCTAAAATATTCTACACTTTCCCAAACCAAGAACACAAGTAGAAATCTAAGATCAAATTCATCAATTCACCATAACCTAGTGCAAGAACACATCAAAAGGGATTATTTGAGTCAAGCAATTCCTAGAAGGAGGACCTAGGGTTTTGTTGGAGCGAAGCATTTCAACTCAAGGGTTGTTCAATCACCATCCAAGGTATGTTTCATGACCTTATTAAGTTATTTAAGTGTTATAAACATAGGAAAAGCTTGAATTGTAGGAAGACATAGAAAAATGGGTGAATAGTGCCACCATTGAGTGATGATGGAATTGAATCATATAAGTTGAAGTGTTAAGGTTATGAATATGCTAGAAATGATGATTTTACCATGAAATAAGTATTAAAGGTGTGAAAACACGATGATAAGCTAGGTAGGAAATTATGGAAAAATTGGAGGAAAATGGTGAAATGTGATGAGTCGATATGAATGATGGTTGTTGGTGGTAATGTTGTGGGTATTATTGTGAATGTTGGGAATTGATATAGACGATGGGAAAAGTAGAATAAACAAAGGAAGTGCTGCCTAATTTTCTTTAGAAAATAGCGACGCGTTCTTATAGCCCACTAATTAACGATAATTCGAATTCCCTTATGAAGGTAACGACGCGATATTGCAGAAGAGCAAGTGAACGGTATTCTAGCTAAGCGACCAAGGTATGTGAGGCTAGTCCCTTTCTTCAAATGGCATGAGTCCCATAGCATAAAATCCCCTTCTTTCGATGAGCTAATAGATATGATATGATAATGCTAAAGCGATGATTATGTCCTCATTGTCTACACTCACCTCATGTACTAATTCCTTCGAGGTGAGGCAGAATGTCAGAAATTGCTCCATAAAGAGATCGGGGGATCACGACCTTACGTCACCCCGGTAGAGTACAAATGATCATGAGCTCACGCATGTATTATGATAAGATAAGCATGTTTTTAAAATTATATCATGATAAGTATTTTATGTTAAGCATGTCATGATTGCATTTACACCGCGCCTAGTTAGCCGGGAAGACACCGCTTCGGCGGGCGGCTACACGGATACACCATGACCCTCTCGGGCATGGGCAGACACCACTAGTGGGCGGCATGAGATGGTACCCCGGACGCGGGAGGCCTGGACGCGGGCTTATATTATTGGTGATCACACCGTTCCGACATGGACTGGCAGCTTGCATGATATGTATACATGATATGATAAAGAGTATGAGTAAGACAGCATGCATCATCCTTCCTATGATTATGATTCAGCTTCACATGTTCACTTTGATGTTCATTAGGTTGTTATTGTTTCTCTCTTCATTATTTATGCCTCTTATACTCAGTACAATGTTCGTACTGACGTCCTTTTCTTTGGACGCTGTGTTCATGCCCACAGGTAGACAGGGAGACGAGCTAGATCCAGAGCCATAGGGGCAGTCAGCTGTTGAGAGCACTCCATTGTTCGGAGGTGCTTGTGATTTCTTTTGTGTATACGTACATATATATATATATATCCATTTTGGGGCATGACGGAGTCTTGTTCCGTCCATTGTATAGCACGTCAGTAGAGGCTCGTAGATGCGCAGTGTGTGTTAGAAGGTTCCACAAGATATTACTATATGTATATACTATCTTGATAGCCGTATGGAAAATGTATGTAAAGCAAGTATGTTTCTTGTAAAGTATGATTTTCACATGTTTCGTCTATAAATTCTGAAAGAAGTATTTAATGAGTAATTGAGTATTAAGAAGAGCGGTGCTCGGTGGTTAGCCCCGGGTACCCGTCGCGGCCCCTAGCCGGGTCGTGACAAAAGTGGTATTAGAGCAGTTCAGTCCTAGGAAGTGTCTACGAGCCGTGTCCAGTAGAGTCTTGTTTATGGTGTGTAGCGCGCCGCATCAATAAACAGGAGGCTACAGGGCATTTAGGAAAATGACTATCTTTCTTTTCAGAGATCGTGAGATAGAGCCGTGTGTAGCATTTTATTCTCTTCTAAAAGTGTGTTATGATTTCAGAATGCCGCCAAAGGGGAAAGTTACAGCTGCCCAGAAGGGCAAAGCTACGACACAGAAACGACCAGAAAGAGAGCCTCCGGCGAATGTGGAAGAGGGTGAATCCCAAAATGAGGCATTGCCTAATGTAGAAGGGCAAGGAGGAGCCTCGGCTCCGGTTCCTCCACCAGTTGCTTCGGGTCAACAAGTGACCGAGGCCATACACTTATTGACTCAGTTGGTTGCCGCCCAGGCACAACGACAAAGTGCGGGCCCGAGTGATCGTTCAGCTAGTACAAAAGCCCGTGATTTCATGACTCTAAATCCCCCGGAGTTCTTTGGGTCTAAGCCGGATGAAGACCCGCAAAACTTTATTGATGATATGATGAGAACCCTAAAGATTATTCATGCTTCCGAGACAGAATCCGTAGAGTTGGCTTCTTATAGACTCCACGATGTGGCGGTGCTATGGTATAACAACTGGATGGCATCAAGGGGAGAAAATGCACCCCCTCCGGTTTGGCAAGAATTTGCGGATGCTTTTGTTCGTCATTACTTGCCACCCGACACTCGCCGAGCTAGAGCGGACAGGTTCCTGAATTTGAAACAAGGGAACATGAGTGCCCGAGAGGATAGTATGCAATTCAATTCTCTGGCCAGGTATGCCCCGAGTATAGTAGCCGATATGGGCGATCGTGTGCACAGATTCGTGAGTGGTTTGGGGCCACATTTGTTCAGAGAATGCTTGACGGCCTCTTTGCAAGATGGGATGGATATTTCCCGAATACAGGCCCATGCACAGAATCTTGAGGAACGACGACAATCACAGAGAAGTGATTATGACAGTGACAGGAGAAAAGGAAAAAGGGCTAGATCGATGGGAGCAAGTAGCGAATATAGAGGGGGGTCGAGGCAGATGCATTCTAGGCACTCAGGTCAGTCAGCGACCAGTGCCCCTTCTAGGTTCCCAGATAGGAGGGTTGATCGTTCTTTTCAGCCAGGACAGGGCCAGAGTTCGAGAGCCTCAGATTCCCAGTTCAGGGGAGATTTCAGTCAGCGGAGACCTCCAGTACCGCGGTGCAGTCAGTGCGGTAAATTGCATTCCGGGCAGTGTCGTCAGGGTTCAGATGCATGTTACGCCTGCGGGCAGGTTGGTCACCTTATGAGAGATTGTCCTTCCGCGAGAGGCAGAGCGGGGACTCAGCCCACAGGTTCAGCAGTGGGTTCTTCTTCAGCACGCCCGACAGCACAGACTTCTCAGACTACAGCAGGTAGAGGCAGAGGTAGAGGGGGAGTATCCACTTCAGGTGCTGTTCAGCCCCGCGTATATGCTTTAGCCGGGCGACAGGATCTTGAGTCCTCCCCAAATGTTGTCACAGGTACATTGACTATATTTTCCCGTGACGTGTATGCCTTGATTGATCCAGGCTCTACTTTCTCTTATATTACTCCGTATGTTGCTGGTTGCATTGGGGCGAGGCCTGAGTCAATTAAGCCCTTTGAGGTACTTACTCCGGTTGGTGAACCCGTGATAGCAAAACAAGTATACAAAAATTGTGTCGTTGTTATGTGTGACCGCTAGACTAGAGCCGATTTGATTGAGTTAGAAATGGTCGATTTCGATGTAATTATGGGTATGGACTGGTTGGCGTCATGCTATGCTAATGTTGATTGCCGGACGATAGTGGTCCGATTCCAATTTCCAGGAGAACCCGTACTTGAATGGAAAGGTAACACTGCATCCCCAAAGGGTAGGTTTATTTCCTACCTTAAGGCGAGGAAGATGATAGCAAAGGGTTACATTTCTCATCTAGTTCGAGTTCATGATATCGAGGCAGAGCCGCCAACTTTTCAAACAATTCCGGTGGTAAACGAATTTCCAGACGTATTCCCAGATGAACTCCCAGGTCTTCCTCCAGAAAGGGAGATTGATTTCGCTATCGATGTATTACCTGACACCGAGCCTATTTCTATTCCTCCATATCGAATGGCACCAGCAGAGTTGAAGGAATTAAAGGTACAGTTGAAGGATCTACTCGAGAAAGGGTTTATAAGGCCTAGTTCATCGCCATGGGGAGCACCAGTCTTGTTCGTAAAGAAGAAAGATGGATCTCTGCGAATGTGTATCAACTACAGGCAATTGAATAAGGTGACAGTAAAGAATAAATACCCTCTTCCCAGAATTGATGATTTGTTTGATCAATTGCAAGGCGCTAAATGGTTCTCCAAGATAGATTTGCGATCGGGTTATCATCAGGTGAGAATCAGGGAAGCAGATATCCCCAAGACTGCTTTCAGGACGAGATATGGCCATTATGAGTTCCGAGTAATGTCGTTCGGGTTAACGAATGCCCCGGCAGTGTTCATGAACTTGATGAATAATGTGTTCAGACCATTTTTGGATCTCTTCGTGATAGTATTCATCGATGACATCTTGGTATATTCTCGCACAGAATCAGAACATGCAGATCATTTAAGGATTATCCTTGGCGTTCTCCGAGCCCGAGAATTATATGCAAAGTTCTCAAAGTGCGAGTTTTGGCTTAAATCTGTGGCATTTTTAGGCCATATTATTTCAGGTGATGGCATCCGAGTCGACACTCAGAAAATTGAGGCTGTGAAGACTTGGCCAAGGCCTACGACACCGACAGAAGTTCGTAGTTTCCTGGGTTTGGCAGGATACTATAGGAGATTCGTAGAGGGGTTTTCCTCCATTTTAGCTCCCTTGACGAAGTTAACTCAAAAGTCGGCAAAATTTCAATGGAACGACGCTTGTGAGCGCAGTTTCCAAGAATTGAAAGGCAGGTTGACTTCCGCCCCAGTGTTAACACTTCCCGAAGGACCAGAAGGCTATGTGGTATATTGTGATGCTTTCGGCATGGGATTAGGATGTGTATTAATGCAGCATGGCAAGGTTATTGCATATGCCTCGAGACAACTGCGTAAACATGAACAGAATTACCCAACTCATGATCTTGAATTGGCTGCAGTTATTCATGCTTTGAAAATATGGAGGCATTACTTGTATGGAGTGCACGTCGATATATATACAGATCACAAGAGTCTCCAACACATTTTTAAGCAGAAGGAGTTGAATCTGCGACAAAGACGGTGGTTAGAATTGTTGAAGGACTATGATGTAAATATCCTGTACCACCCCGGAAAAGCAAATGTGGTAGCCGACGCGCTTAGCCGTCGATCGATGGGTAGTTTATGTGGAATTCCCTCAGACAAGGAAGAAATGGTCCGTGAGCTTTATCGATTAGCCAAACTTGGAGTGCGTGCAATTGATTCGAGTAAAGCAAGTATCAGCATTAATGACCCTACAGTTTCATCTTTAAATGCAGAAGTGAAGGAACGGCAATATGAAGATTCTCAACTAAGCCGTTACCGAGACCTATCTTGTGAGAAGGAAAAGTCTCCATTTGAAGTTTCCATGGATGGAGTTCTACGATATCAAGGCAGGCTATGTGTGCCGGATGTGGCAAATTTGCGCCAACGGATCTTAGAGGAAGCACATCATTCCCAGTATTCTATCCATCCAGGTGCAACTAAGATGTATCATGACCTCAAACTAATATACTGGTGGGATGGCATGAAGAGGGATGTAGCAGAATTTGTAGCGCAATGCCCAAATTGCCAGCAGGTAAAAGCAGAACATCAGAAGCCAGGAGGGTTGTTACAAGCCATGGAAATCCCTATGTGGAAATGGGAAACCATCAATATGGATTTTGTTGTAGGATTACCCCGTTCACGAGGGAAGTATGATTCTATATGGGTGATCGTGGACAGGCTCACGAAATCAGCTCATTTCCTCCCAGTCAGAACTAAGTACTCGGCGGAAGATTATGCCCGGTTATATCTAAAGGAAATTGTGTGACTCCATGGAATTCCTTTAGTCATTATTACGGACAGAGGGGCACAGTTCACAGCCAAGTTTTGGAAGTCGTTTCAAGAGGGCCTAGGTACCCAAGTCAAATTTAGTACGACATTTCACCCACAGACCGACGGGCAGGCCGAGCGTACTATTCAGACCCTGGAAGATATGCTACGAGCATGTGTGCAGGATTATGGTGGTAGTTGGGATGAGCATCTACCCCTCATTGAGTTTGCTTACAACAATAGCTACCATTCCGGTATTCAAATGGCTCCATATGAAGCTTTGTACGGAAGAAAATGCAGATCTCCAGTTGGCTGGTTTGAAATAGGAGAATCACAATTAATAGGTCCCGACCTGATTCAACAAGCGGTCGAAAAAGTCAAGATTATTCGGGATCGATTGCTAACAGCCCAAAGTCGCCAAAAGTCTTATGCAGACAATCGCCGACGAGACCTGGAATTTCAAATTGGTGATTGGGTGTTTTTGAAAGTGTCGCCGATGAAGGGAGTGATGAGATTTGGCAAGAAAGGGAAACTAAGTCCCAGGTATATCGGACCCTATGAAATCGTTCGTAAAGTGGGTCAAGTAGCTTATGAATTGAAATTGCCTTCGGAGCTTGAATCAGTTCACCCAGTATTTCATGTTTCGATGCTCCGCAAGTGTATTGGGGACCCCACAAGGATTGTTCCGGTAGAAGATGTGCAAGTGACAGAAAAGCTAACATACGAAGAGGTACCTGTTGCTATTCTAGACAGAGAAGTGAGAAGGCTTCGGAACAAAGAGGTAGCATCAGTCAAAGTTCTATGGCGGAGCAATAATCGAGAAGAAATGACTTGGGAAGCGGAATAAAAGATGAAGTCCAAGTACCCCCAATTGTTTCAAATCCCAGAAGAGACTAGACATGAAGCAACGACGAATTGAGGTATGTACGCTTTATTTCTATGATGTTGGTCATGTGTGACCATAGATGTATTGATATTGTAATATAGCCATGTGGGGAAATGATATTATGGGTTGCTGTGACAAGTTAATAGTGCCATATTACAGAGGAAACTCTGGCGAAATTTCTGTAGAATCTCGAGTATTTAACATTCGAGGACGAATGCTCCAAAAGGGGGGAAGAATGTTACACCCCGGAAATTTTCCGTTAGCATGTGCAAAATAGGCTAATAAGGATAAAATATGTGTGTGGCATTTTGAAGGCAAGTAATAAGGTCCCGTAGATTGGTATCGAGGAGTTGAACAACTTTTACGAAGGTTCCATAAGGATCGGAAATGAGACCAAGTCAAGAAAATAAGCTTCAGTGAACTGGGAGTATACGGTCCATTATACGGATCGTAAAAGTGTTTTACGGTCCATTATACGGACCGTAGAAGTGTCACAGAAGAGGCAGGCTGAAGGGTGAGTTTTACGGTGTACTATACGGACCGTATAACGGTTTGACGGTCCGTAAAATGAATCGTCAAAGTGTCACAGAATGAGGTTGAAAGAAGGTCGATTTTACGGTGAATTATACGGACCGTATAACGATTATATGGCCCATCAAATGGATCGTCAAATGGTTACAGAAAGGGGTGATCTCTGGGTCCATTTTACGGCCAGTTATACGGACCGTATAAATTTATACGGACCGTATAACGAACCGTATAATGACATCGGGACTGAAGTTGAATTTTATAAAATATGATCCAAGTCTCATTTTCTTCATTCCCACTTTCTACTACACGATCCTCTCTCTCTCTAGAATATTCTACACTCTCCCAAACCAAGAACACAAGTAGAAATCTAAGATCAAATTCATCAATTCACCATAACCTAGTGCAAGAACACATCAAAAGGGATTATTTGAGTCAAGAAATTCCTAGAAGGAGGACCTAGGGTTTTGTTGGAGCGAAGCATTTCAACTCAAGGGTTGTTCAATCACCATCCAAGGTATGTTTCATGACCTTATTAAGTTATTTAAGTGTTAGAAACATAGGAAAAGCTTGAATTGTAGGAAGACATAGAAAAATGGGTGAATAGTGCCACCATTGAGTGATGATGGAATTGAATCATATAAGTTGAAGTGTTAAGGTTATGAATATGCTAGAAATGATGATTTTACCATGAAATAAGTATTAAAGGTGTGAAAACACGATGATAAGCTAGGTAGGAAATTATGGAAAAATTGGAGGAAAATGGTGAAATGTGATGAGTCGATATGAATGATGGTTGTTGGTGGTAATGTTGTGGGTATTATTGTGAATGTTGGGAATTGATATAGACGATGGGAAAAGTAGAATAAACAAAGGAAGTGCTGCCCAATTTTCTTTAGAAAATAGCGACGCGTTCTTATAGCCCACTAACTAACGATAATTCGAATTCCTTTATGAATGTAACGACGCGATATTGCAGAAGAGCAAGTGAACGGTATTCTAGCTAAGCGACCAAGGTATGTGAGGCTAGTCCCTTTCTTCAAATGGCATGAATCCCATAGCATAAAATCCCCTTCTTTCCATGAGCTAATAGATATGATATGATAATGCTAAAGCGATAATTATGTCCTCATTGTCTACACTCACCTCATGTACTAATTCCTTCGAGATGAGGCAGAATGTCAGAAATTGCTCCATAAAGAGATCGGGGGATCACGACCTTACGTCACCCCGGTAGAGTACAAATGATCATGAGCTCACGCATGTATTATGATAAGATAAGCATGTTTTTAAAAGTATATGATGATAAGTATTTTATGTTAAGCATGTCATGATTGCATTTACACCGCGCCTAGTTAGCCGGGCAGACACCGCTTCGGCGGGCGGCTACACGGATACACCATGACCCTCTCGGGCATGGGCAGACACCACTAATGGGCGGCATGAGATGGTACCCCGGACGCGGGAGGCCTGGACGCGGGCTTATATTATTGGTGATCACACCGTTCCGACATGGACGGGCAGCTTGCATGATATGTATGCATGATATGATAAAGAGTATGAGTAAGACAACATGCATCATCCTTCCTATGATTATGATTCAGCTTCACATGTTCACTTTGATGTTCATTAGGTTGTTATTGTTTCTCTCTTCATTATTTATGCCTCTTATACTTAGTACAATGTTCGTACTGACGTCCTTTTCTTTGGACGCTGTGTTCATGCCCACAGGTAGACAGGGAGACGAGCTAGATCCAGAGCCATAGGGGCAGTCAGCTGTTGAGAGCACTCCATTGTTCGGAGGTGCTTGTGATTTCTTTTGTGTATACGTACATATATATATCCATTTTGGGGCATGACGGAGTCTTGTTCCGTCCATTGTATAGCACGTCAGTAGAGGCTCGTAGATGCGCAGTGTGGGTTAGATGGTTCCACAAGATATTACTATATTTATATACTATCTTGATAGCCGTATGGCAAATGTATGTAAAGCAAGTATGTTTCTTGTAAAGTATGATTTTCACATGTTTCGTCTATAAATTCTGAAAGAAGTATTTAATGAGTAATTGAGTATTAAGAAGAGTGGTGCTCGGTGGTTAGCCCCGAGTACCCGTCGCGGCCCCTAGCCGGGTCGTGACACTCTAAATCTGATTTTCTAGCAGAATTTTATATTTCGCTGCTACTAAAGTTCTGTTACAATTTCAAGTTGCTGATTTTAGAAGTAACGTTCCACTTCTTGTCCTTTCCGATCGTTTAATGTGTTGGTTTATTAAAAGAGGGAGCAGTTTTTCCTGTGTTTCGTTAAAATATTTTTTTTTAAAAATAAAGTCCACTAGGCATTTTGGTGCCTAGGGCTAATTTTATAAATTTTTCTCAAAGCAAATCCGAAAATTCTTTACACATGTATCCAAATTGAGTTGTCCATGCTAAACTTGCAAAATAGAGCACATTGTTAGAGTAAAATACCACCATGCTTTCCTCTAAATGGACTTGAGCATGATGATTCTGGTAGCTGAAAGGACCACAGCAGGTGCAATAATTCACAGCACCATCAGTAGCCTTTTGTTTACAAAGTCCCCAAATGTAGCCTGTTTTTCTGGTGTTTCTAGCCTGTATTCCTCCATCAGTAGTCATTATACCAGCTCCCTTCCCATATTCCTCTTCTTCACACCAGCATATTGTGATCACCCCAACAACCAGTACTACATACACCACCAGTTCTGAACTCTGCACCTCCACTTCACTAGTTGTCCTTATCCTATTGTCATCACAGCAAACAACACCCTCTGCCAGTGCATCCTTTGTGCAAAATTTCCTGAAAACACTTCTTAAGACTATTCCATGTGCAACCATGATGCACCAAGCATGCACCAAGTTTATCAGCAACCAACCCTCTAAACTGTTGCTGTCCAAAGTGTTCCAAAAACAACCTTATCTCCAACCTTCTCTGTACATTTTTTTTTTGTGTGTGTTCCCCTCCTGTTGCACACCAGCAGCAACAAATGCTGCCTTTATGCACACTTGTGGCAAACACCTTGTGCACCAACAGCAACAACCAAGGCTACAAAGTGCCAGCACCAGGCTGCTCCTCTGATGCTTGTCTGATAGAGGCCAGCAGTAGCAGAACCTGTTGCTGCTGCCCTATTCTAACTCCCCTACCTGTTACAAAAATCCTTGCAACACAACCAGTCCTCTATCAGTCTAACCTCCAGGCCTGCACACCCTTTGACACAACCAGCCTCTATCAGCAACCAGTTGCTGCATTGCTGGTTTTGTATTTCTTCTTGCATAAACACCAGTTGTTACTGCAATCCATGTACTCCCTCCTGGTTCACACCAACAACAATAGATGTTGCATTTATGATGCTTCTATCATTAGTATCTGTGTACAACTACTAACTATATTTCCTAACTGCTGTAAACAACATTGTTTGCACCTCATCATGACTGTTTACTCTCCTGGTGTACTTGAAAATTTCTTCAAAGTACACCAGATTGTGTAAAATTTGTCACTGAGCTGCTGCTTACCAACTGCTGCACATGACAGTGCTGTTTTCCATCAGTACTATACCAGCAATCAACTCCACCTCTGCAACACATCATCTCCCCTATACCTAAAATCCAGTTATCCACCCATAACAGTTGTAAATGAATGGTTCCATCAATCTGTATCTTCACGTCAAGCATTTCCCACCAAAAAACCATATTTCCCATTTTGCCCCTGATCATGAAAAAACAGTCTTGATAGTCCAACCATCAGGTTCTCCATACAATATATTTGTAAATGATTGTATAAATCATTATCCATCATCCTGGCAGTCTTTTCGACCTAACAACCCATATTTCCCATCATCCTGGTAGTCTTCTGTAATGTCGTTTGTAGTTTTGCTATATTCTAATTTGTCTCTATTGCTCTTGGAATGGGTTGGATTTAAGTGTGGAATTTCTCTAGCGATTGTTACTAGTTGAGGTTATTTTCCAGCAATTACCCTTGCCATATTTTTTAGAAATTACCTTAAATTTAAGTGGTGAAATTGATGGAAAGAAGAAGCATACCAACTTGATCCCATAGCAATTTTGGGAACTCAATGGTCTGATATCAACTTTGAAAGGATGAATTTACATTATTCTGTAATGTGGTTAAGATTTAGTATGGTTCTCATCCATAGCCTACACACCCTAGAGTACTCTAGTTTTTGCTTTGTAATACTGCAATTGAATGCACAAATTGAACACATTGATTTGAAAGAGAAAAACCAAGTGAGCAGTGATGCTGGTGAAAGCATTGAAAATAAATGACTCGTGCAGCCTCATAGACCATCTTGATTTTTGTTTGGAACAAAGGAGACTCCTTTTTTCACGATCAACTACAATGTGGAGAATATGTTACACTATTCAAAACAAAAGATCAGTGCAGCCTCATAGACCCGGCCTATGTACACCCCTAGTAGGAACTGATGTATATGTGCAGGTTTAGATTTTGTAACTCAATCATGATATTTGATACTAAATTTTAAATTTTGATGAGTATTGCATGGATATTAAAGATATGATAAAAAATATATTGCCATGATGGTATCTGTTGGGATTATGTTACACTATAGTTAGGCCTAAATACTTTTTCAATTTGGCTCATATTATCTTATACATATTTCTTGGATTTGCTTTCCTTGGAACTGAGTTACAACATGGTACATTTTTGGTAAAGTAGATGAAGTATGAACCTTTATCTTTATAAAGTGTTGGAACTATTATGTCATTGAATTTTAGATTCTTATGTGCTCTAGTTTATTATTAGTGTTGGATTATTAAGACTTTCAAAGTGATCCCGTGTTTTTTTAATAGCAGGGACAAGGTTCTTAAGCAATGGGGCTGCCCAAAGAGGAGCTTCAAGGCGTGCAATGGAAGTTTTTGATCATACGTAATATGCATACAATGGAAGTTTTTTATCATATGTAATATGCATACAATGGAAGTTTTTGCTTTTGGATCATATGTAATATGCATACAATGGAATTTTTTGCTTTTGAATCATATGTATATGCACACAATGAACCGAAGTACTATATATATGTACGTAATATATATGCAGTTGACTTTTAAGTAATGAAAGTATTTATAATATTTGGCTTGGGAATGCTTTTGTTGTTTGTTATTTGTTATTGAAGTAAATCTTCATGATTTAATTGTTTTTGTAGCTATTTTTATTGTTGCTAAAAGTTGTCTTCAGCAGCAAGATAAATGTTGCCACAAATGTTAGTAGTTTTTGTGGCGACTGTCCTCGCTCCTAAAAGTAACTTTTTAGTAGCAAGATTAAATCTGCCACTAATAGTACATTGAGTTTGTGACGACAAGAGTCGCTACTAGTAGTAATATTTAGTGGCGAGGACAAACTTGCCATTGATAGTCTACTGAGTTTTGTGGCGACCAAAGTCGCTACAAATATCACTTTTTAGTAGCGAGATAAAAGTTGCTGCCGATAGTTCATTTGTTATTGTGGCGACAGAGTCGCCACTAAAGGTTTTATTCCAGTAGCGACCAAGCCAATATCTGTGTTGTAGAATTTTTTTGTGACATGCTTGCTTACCTTTTGTGGCAATATATGTCGCTACAAATATCTGCTTATTGTGGCGACTACCTATTGTCGTCACAAAAAACCTTTAGTTATGGAACTACTACCAACGGAGGAAAGTCGCTGCTATAGGTTTTTCGTGGCGACTTATGGGGCTTTTGTGGAGACGAGACAAATTTCTTGTAGTGCACCCACCCCTCCACCACCCCCACTCACTACCTACTTATTTTTTAAAGTTCCTATTTTATTCTTTACCTGAGTTTTATTAATATATATAAACTAATTTCTAATAAAGAGTTAAGGATATTTTAGTAAACTTACAAGTTATTATACAGTACCATACAGTCAAACCAAATAATACAAATGTTATTAAACCACAACAAACGATACAGTCTATCCAAACATTATGTTCATTAATACAGTATAATACAATACAACACCATACTGTACCATACCATACTGTACATTAATGAACCACGGGAAACAACCATCCAAATAGAGGGTTAGTATAATTTTTTTACCTCTTCTTTCTTTAAATTCCATCTGATAAACTGATAAAAAAAGATAGATACATACATCAAGGAGAAAAGTTCCAAAAAATGCAATGCACAGCGTCAAGAGAAAATATCTACCTACAACACAATGCCTACCAATCTATAGAAGAATGGTAAAAACCTGCAAATAAATGGAAGGAAAATACAAGTGTATACTGTTTATACGTTGAACAATTCTACTTCAGCCAAATAATGGTGCTCTTAATAGGTGTGTCGAATAGTTTTGCTTCAGCCAAATAATAGTGTACTCTTAATAGGTTTAGAAGAAACGTACCTAAATTTGCAAGAGCAAGTAACAAAAGTTTAGAGAAGTACATATTCAAAATGGCAAAAAGGATGTGGTGCAGATGGGCTGCTCCTCCCATAACCAGAGGTTTCGGGTTTGAGCTCTGGATGTAGAAAAATTCTTTGTAAGGAGCGCTTGCTCCCAAATGGGGCCTTACATGGGGCGAATCCGAATATATTCGGACTCCAATCGGATACCGAACACCGGGTGGAAAACTAAAAAAAAAAAAAAAAAAAGGCAAAAACATGGCCTCATAGCTTGCGGTAGGTTCAGCCCAACTATTACACAGAGGATCAAAATTGTTCCTTAGTTTTGGCTTTAGACTTAAAGTAGTCCTTATTCTTTTATATGGAGCTCTAATAATCCTTCTTCTTTACCAAATTGTTTGCACTTTCAGTCCTTACCATAACCACTGTTAGATTTGATAAAGAAGAAGGATTATTAGTGTTTGATATAAAAGAATAAGGACTACTTTAAGTCTAAAGCCAAAACTAAGGGACAGTTTTGGTCCTTTTATCCTTCTTAAAGGTAAAAGGAAATGCAAAAGGTTTTGATCCAAGAACGATAAATGAAAAGGTGGACTTATTTAAAGAATTAATGAGGCGACTTTTGGATTTAGTACCTTTCAAATTAAGAAAAGATTGAATTATTTAAATATTTCACGAGGTGTCTTTTTGGTTTTGTAACATTTCAAATTTCACATAATAAAAAATAGGAAAAACTGAGATAAAAAATAAATAAGAATCCTGGTCTTAAAAAATAATTAAATATCACATCATCTCTCTTATGCCCTGAATTATTATATAGATATAGATTCTTTTGATTATATTCTACTAATGCATTATTTCACATAGCATTCATAATTCATCAGAATTCAAATAATTGAAATAATCAAATGCATTTCAATATGACATTTTCTCTTTTAAACTAACTTTTCAACTAAAATCAGATAAAAATAATACGCAAAAAATGTGAAGGAATTAAACTTTTGTACCTCTTTCCAAGTCAAACTATACACAAAACCCGCCAAGATAATAGACCTCACTTCTCTGTTGGTCATAGGTGTGAACATTTGATTTTTTAGTAACAGTGAACCTATCCATTCTTAGCTTAAACACCAAATTCTGTTTAACTTTTTGTCTTATTATTTTGATTGCTAAAATAAAATATTACAGTATTGTAAACTTCATTTAATTCTTCCATCCCAAAATACTTGACATTTTTTCTCTTTGAGATTTACATTATATGAACTTTGATCAATATTTCAAAATGTAATTTTTCATTATATTAATGTGAGAAGAATTGCAACTTATAATCTAAATTTTAATATTAAAATATTTAATAAATTTAATCTAATTTAACTCCAAATTTTAGTTAAACTAAATTCGGAAAAGGTCCAAAAATACCCCTGAACTATTGAAAAAGACTCATAAATACCCTCCTTCCACCTTTTGGTCTAAAAATACTTTGTTTTTGGCTCAAATATACCCCTCAAACTAACAAAGTTAAAGTTAACTCTTTTAAAAAGCCAAATGGCATTTTGTGATTGGACACATATATTATTTAATTTAAAAATTAAAAAATATGAACAAAACTGATTTTTTTTTTTGCATTTCGTGAATTAATCAACGAAATATGTTTTTTTTTTTTTTTTGCATTTCGTGAATAAAAAAACGAAATAGGAAATTATAATTTTTTTTTGCATTTCGTGTATTGAAAAATGAAATAGGATAAAAAAATTAATTTTGTTCATATAAAAACAAAATTGGAAAATATATTTTGTTCAATTTTCCAATTTCGTTTTATATGAACGAAAATAATTTTTTTTTATCCTATTTCGTTTTTTAATACACGAAATACAAAAAAAAATTATAATTTCCTATTTCATTTTTTTATTCACGAAATGCAAAAAAAAAAACATATTTCGTTGATTAATTCACGAAATGCAAAAAAAAAAAAAAACAGTTTCGTTAATATTTTTAAATTTTTTAGTTTTTAATTTTTAAGTTTCCACACAATTTAAAAAAAAAAAATGTAAATTACGAAATTTTATTATTGGCAATTTTTTTTAAATCTGGAATTTTAAATTACTGGAAATTTATTATTGGCAATTTTTTTTTTAAATTTGGATTTTTTTTAAATTACGGAATTTTATTATTGACCAATTACAAATTGCCATTTGGCTTTTTAAAAGAGTTAATTTTAACTTGTTAGTTTGAGGGGTATATTTGAGCCAAAAACAAACCTTAAGGGTATTTTTAGACCTAAAAGGTGGCTGAAAGGGTATTTTTAGACCAAAAGGTGGAAGAAGGGTATTTATGAGTCTTTTTTAATAGTTCAGGGATATTTTTAGACCTTTTCCGAACTAAATTTAACAAAATATTTTAGGAACAGAAGGTGCAAGTTGCAACAAAACTGTGGGGTTAGCACTTTTGTGGTACTTCTTTTGGTTGCTTCTCTCATTTAATTGCACTTTGAAAGTTACAGTTTGAATTTGTCTTTTCAAGAGTTGTTTTTAAGCTCATTTTCATCACTGGTTGTTATTTTTCTCCTCAACATTATTTCTGTTGCTTTTACTTTCACTAACTACCAAAAGTATTTGGTAGTCAGCAGATAGATTTTATTGTAGAAAAAACCAATTTCTTGCTTTCACAGGACTCTGGTATTTGGTTGGCTCAATTGTGAACATTCTTCATTTATTCAAATGCTATAAATTGGTGAGGTTGTTTTTGCTCTCTTCTATCCAAGTAAAAAAAAAAATTGAGGTCTTTTTTTTTTTTTTTTGGGTAAAAACGTAGTATGAGTTTATGAGAGATGTTTCATCTTTCTTAGTGTTGATTATTTTGATTCAATTCTTCCATTTCTTCAGAATTCTTGTAAGTGTTCACTGATCAAGATGAAATCTTTAGTGTTGTTAGGACTGTTGGCTTTTTCTATGTTATGTGGAGGTGTTCTTGCTAAGGAGTGTACTAACACTATTACTCAATCACACACTTTTAGATATGAGTTATTGTCTTCACACAATGACACCTTAAAACAAGAGATGTTTAGTCATTACCATTTGACTCCTACTGATGAGTCAGCATGGTCTAACTTGCTTCCTAGGAAGGTGTTGAGGGAGGAAGAAAAATATGATTGGATAATGATGTATAAAAAGATAAAGAATTCTGGTGGTCTCAGGGAAATTGATGGTATATTGAATGAGATTTCACTCCATGATGTGAGATTAGAACCTAATTCAATGTATGGAGTTGCTCAGCAAACTAATTTGGAGTACTTGTTAATGTTGGATGTTGATAGATTGGTTTGGAGTTTTAGGAAAACAGCTGGTCTTGACACTCCTGGTGAGCCATATGGAGGTTGGGAGAAACCAGATAGCGAGGTTCGAGGTCATTTTGTTGGTTAGTTCTATTTTCTATCTTTCAGCGTTTGATTTATTTTGTTATCGATGATGTGCATTGTTAGGTATGAATTTTGTTTGTTTGCAATATTTTTAATTTGCTTATTGAATTTGAAAGATTTGAAATTTCTGGACTCAAATGAACTAAATTTGAGCAAAGTGGACAGTGAGGATTCTGACCCTGACTTGTTTGTGATTGAGACTTAGTTGTTGTTACATTAAATGTGATGGCTACTTAAGTGAGAATTTCTGAACAAATTGATCTTTTACCGTCTGCTGTTTAAAGCTGCATATCTATGTTGTATGCATTAACTACTTCATGAATATGAGTTATTGTGGCCACTTTCTGTTGATCGATATCGATGTTGTTGTATGCATTAACTACTTCATGAATATGAGTTATTGTGACCACTTTCTGTTGATCTCCCGATAGTATAATCTTTTAGAATCTTTTTCTTTACATGATTCAAGAATCAAACTCTATGAGTTTCTGAATGTTAGTTGGAGAGACAACTACTTGTAGCGTTTCACAGTATGTTCTTTTTTATACAAACTCGTATCATTTTGCTTCATCAAGTTTATCTGTTGTTAGAGTTCTTAGCAGATAGTTTTCTGTAACTTGAAGGTCATTACCTTAGTGCCACAGCACAGATGTGGGCCAGCACCCACAATGACAGTCTTGGACAGAAAATGTATGCTGTTGTTTCTGCACTATTTGCCTGCCAGGAAAAGAATGGTGCAGGTTACCTTTCTGCCTTCCCATCAGACTACTTTGATCGCCTTGAAGCTATACAACCGGTCTGGGCACCGTATTATACAATTCACAAGGTTGATGTGCTTCCTGATTCAATTCTTTCTTCTTAACGCCATTTATGCTAACTTTACTCGATTGGACTTTGACAGATATTGGCAGGTCTTTTGGATCAGTATACTTTAGCAGGCAATCCTCATGCTTTGAACATGACTACATGGATGGTTGATTACTTCTACACTCGGGTGCAAAATGTGATTTCAAAGTATACCATTCAAAGGCACTGGGATTCATTAAATGAAGAATCTGGCGGCATGAATGATGTTCTTTATAGGCTGTACAGAATAACGGTGTGTATAATCTGCCCAGCTAACAGTCTACCTTTCCTATCCTAATAGTTAAAGTTCACTAATTTATTCTGGTTCGTTTTGTTTATAATATCAAACCATTTTCTGTCTACCAAAATCTGCATTTCTGCCTTTGCATTGTTATTTCGTCATTCAACCAACCTTCATTGCTATATGTTGTTCTTCTCATAATTGCATTTTGCAAATTGCAGCTTTCCTGAGCACATATTCATATATTGTGTTGTATTTTGTCTTCCTTGTCTCTTAACTATTATCTCATTAATCCTGCTTTTATCCTCCTATAAATGCTGTTGCAGGGTAATCCAAAGCACTTAACGTTGGCTCACCTTTTTGACAAACCATGCTTTTTAGGGCGCTTAGCCGTAAAGGTATAAATCCCTGTTCTCGAAATTCTCATATAATGTAATGCACTAAATATCGACTGGTATATGTATTTCCAAAAGTTGCTGTAATTCAACTAATTCCTTGACTTTAATTGAAGCGCCTTATTGGCACAAGATATGAGAATGAACAAAATTCCTTACTAGGAAAGTCATTTGACTTGTCTTATCTCGGAAAGACTTCCATATTTTTTGTCAGATTTTGTTGTCGAATTTCAAAATCAGACATGCTATTGTATGTTGATAGCTGAGTATCAACCCTAGTTGTAAAGGTACTATGTTAGAGTGGTTGTATAAATCGGGTTTTTTTGGCTTGCCTTGAGATATATACGTACTTCTTTATCGCAATAGTTGCTTATGTAACTAAATATGATTTTTAATCGGGTAATGTCTGTTTTCCTTTTGGTTTAGGCTCACCATATATGATCCATGGTTACTATAGTTGCGTGTGTGACCAACATTAACTTTATTGTTGATATCCTTTTCGTTTCTCTTCCGTTAGGTTGAGGACCTATCAGGTTTTCATGCAAATACGCACATTCCAGTTGTTATTGGATCACAACTGCGTTATGAAGTTACTGGGGATCCACTTTTCAAGGTAGATTATTTTACTTTTTGGGAAATCTATCTTCTCAGAAAAAAGTTTTGCAGTCCCAGAGTTTCCAGATTTTCCTTTCAGTACTAGAATGTACAGATATCATGTCTCTTTTACTTGTTACGAAGTCCAACCGATATATCATATATGCTTTCTCCCATCCAGCCATTCCTTTTCGTTTCCTTTCCTTTACTTTTTTTAATCTTGTTAGAGAAGAAGTTAAGCAAAGGTGTTTTCTGTTTCAAAATTCCTCTAATAGAATGGATCGGTTACTCTCTGTTTAGTTAGTTTTTCGGTAATTAGGTGCTAGACTCTACCAGTTTGCAGCTCCTCCCTGAAAATTTACAATTAACTGAATTATTGATATAACAACCAAAATGAAGAAGGAAGGAAAATGTTGCAGCAGTAAACTGCTTGTCCTTGACCAATCATTTTCTTCTCTCTTACTTATTTCTCCTTATATCTGTCTAGTCTTGGACGGAAGGCATTGACAATAGAATATGATGTGAGTATATTTAATGACGGCAATCCTGATTAAGGAAGTTTTGTCACAAACATTTTTTTGGTTAACTTTCCTTTTTTTTGTTTAGGAAATTGGGATATACTTCATGGATATTGTCAATGCTTCCCACAGCTATGCAACTGGAGGGACATCAGCCAGTGAGCATTGGTAATACGGACTAAAAAATCTCAGCAAGTTATGCACACCGTTAATTCCTATTTATCTTTATGTGCTCCTTTCTTTGGCTCACTTCATTTAAAGTTCTTTGTATCTCCCCTTCTATTTTTTACCAATCCGAGCAGGTCAGATCCGAAGAGGTTAGCAAGCACACTAAGCACAGAAAATGAGGAATCATGTACTACCTATAATATGCTGAAGGTGTGCTCATGGATTTTTTTTGTGTCAGTTGTTTCCTATTATGCTCCTAGGGGAAGAGTGAATATAGTGCCTTGTGCGTTTATTTATGCACAAATGTGAAAGTTTGTAGGTTTCCCGCCACCTGTTCAGATGGACCAAAGAAATGGCATATGCTGATTATTACGAGCGAGCATTAACAAATGGTGTGCTCAGCATCCAAAGGGGCAGAGATCCTGGAGTGATGATATATATGCTTCCTCTTGAACGTGGTGGTTCCAAAGCTCAGACCTTCCATAAATGGGGATCGCCGTTTAATGACTTCTGGTGTTGCTATGGAACAGGTGATGGAATCAATATTCACTCTGATCTTCACCCTTTTTTTTTTTTTTTTTTTTATATATAATCATGGTGTCCAGGTCAGCTTATGCGTACCTAGAGTAACGGGGTACTTGCTACCTCCCACCAGCACAAGTATCGGGTAACTCTGTCCACCAATGCTTGGACATACGGGAAGAAATCACCCAGTGTTTTCACCCTTCTTTTCTTGCAAAGAACAATCTTCTCTATGCTCCTGGCAGTGCAATTATTTTTTTAAGTCTGCTACTCCTCATGCTAATATGTGCAACAAAATTTTCTGACTTTCCGAGGTTACCTCAAAGATGTCTATCTTATCATAATGGAAATGAATTTAAATTGTATTTCCCCCTTTTTCCTTTATAGGGATTGAATCATTCTCCAAATTGGGAGATTCTATTTATTTCGAAGAGAAAGGGAATGCTCCTGGCCTCTACACTATCCAGTATATATCTAGCTCTCTCGATTGGAAGTCTGGGCAAGTTGTGGTGAGTCAGAGCGTAAAGCCTGTTGTTTCGTGGGACAATCGCCTTCGAGTGACAATTACAGTGTCCTCAAAAGGGGTATGCATTCTAATTTATTTTGTTCCTATCCATTTGTTGGAACTTTATTATTTGAATAAACTACTCTTCCAATATCCAAGCAATAGTACCTCAAAATGCCTCTTTATGCACTTCTTCCCTTTCAAAACTTACTTTGTCTAAATTGCTATTTGAGTATGTCCAAAGGATCGAGAGAGAACTGGTTTTACACGTTTCGGTGTTCTCATGAGGTTTGATTATACTGGAGATATCTAGTACGATTATCATTGGCCTATGTTAACTGAATGCTCTGTAGTGGATCAACCTCTTAGGTATTATTAACTGTTCCCTGTGTATCCAGTGAACCTAAGATAGTATACTATATCATCAATAAGGCTTGCATCTTCCATTATCAGTAACGATTACATTTTCCCTTTTTTTGTAAGTAACTAGGCTATTGCAGATCACCAACCTAATCAATTAGCTTTCCTGCTGCTTTTTTTCAGGGAGTTGACCTCCATTTGTTTATCCCCTAAAACCTTTTTCTTACAGCTGAGTATATGCAATGTAGTGTGTCCTGTGAAGTCCCTTTAAACCCTCTCCCTTTGTGGAAGATATTGTTTTTGGAACATAACTTGTTATGATTACTATTTCTTTCAGAAAGCAACTAGTGCACCATCTACATTGAATCTGAGGATACCAAGTTGGACGGATTCAAGTAGTGCAAAAGCATCCTTGAATGGGAAGGATTTATCTCTACCTCCACCAGGTAGGAACTTTCCTCCTTTTTGTGATGATGCCTTTCTATGTTTTGCATCAAATAAATTCTCACCTAGCTAATACCCTTTTCAACAATTTAATGACTCACCGATGCAGGTAACTTCCTATCGATCACCAAGGGTTGGGGCTCAGGTGAAAAAATCAGCATTGAGCTGCCAATGAATCTTAGCACAGAGGCCATTAAAGGTGATAATTAAGATATTTCATTGTCCAATCGATAATATGTCTCTATTAGAAGAGCTAACGGATCATATAGTATAGCTGCTGACAAACTCTTGTAAATGGTGCTTCAGATGACCGTCCAGAATATGCATCGATACAGGCTATTCTTTATGGTCCATACCTTCTTGCTGGCCATTCTACTGGTGATTGGGACATTGAAACTAAAGCCACTTCTCTCTCAAATTTGATTACTCCAGTTCCATCTGACTATAATTCTCATTTAATATCTCTCACACAAGTATCCGGTAATGCAACATTTGTTCTGACAACCACGAATCACTCGACTCAAATGGAGAAGTACCCTGAAGCCGGAACAGATTCTGCTGTCCGTGCTACCTTCAGACTCATCTCAAATGACAAAGAATCTGTCAAGCTAGTCATGTTAGAGCCCTTTGATTTCCCAGGAATGCTCATTACTCATCAAGGACATGATTCTAGTCTCAAGATCACACATTCCTCAGATGGCAATGGGTCTTTGTTCCGTTTGTTTGCAGGATTGGATGGGAAAGATGGGACAGTTTCTTTAGAATCCGTTGCCCAAAATGGTTGCTTCATCTATAGTGGTGTGGACTACAAAGACATTTCAAGTGTCAAGCTTAACTGCACTTCAAAGTCCTTAGATGCTGAATTCAAACAGGCAACAAGCTTTAAGTTGGGAAATGGGATTACTCAGTACCATCCTATCAGCTTTGTGGCAAAAGGTGCTACCCGAAACTTTCTTTTGGCACCATTATTGAGCTTCAAAGATGAATCTTATGCCGTGTATTTCAATATTCAATCATAGTTGTGGTAAAAGGAGGTTGTTTCAAATAACAGTAACACCAATTAACCGATCGTTTGGTTTATATTAACAAAATTCCCAACTCCCAACATGTTTTCGCATAAGTTATGCAATATTTGGTTGTTCAAGAAAATAGTATCCCTGTGATTGGTTGGCCTTATTAAACTCTGCATACCTACATTAAGTTATGCAAAAGTAATTTGGAATAAGAATACACGTATTAACAATACATGAGTAGCTTAATACAAGGGGGCACCAAAAATAAGCAATTTTCGCATAATAATTTTTACATTATTACTCTCCATCTAACAATGTTTTCACATTATTTCATTGTATAAGAAATTCCTCCAGCATCTTGAATTTTTAGTCCTATAACAAGGTTGAATCTTCTATGATAGAACCACTGGTTTAAGCCATTGAAGAGCAACAAACAGGGAATCCCCTTGCCTAACTTAAAACCAACGTACACTCAATTAGGGCCTGTCATTCTCTTCCATATCTGAATGTTGTATAAACAAGAATAACTTGGCTGGAACTAATGTACCAAAATGTCGGAATAAAAGCAGAAATGATATAACCGTAATTGTTGGAACTTGACCTTGTTAATCGCCAAGTGTGAACTTGATAGCAATTTAAAAGAGAGATAGCTAGAGAGATGTGAAGAGGTAAAAGAAAAAGAAGGATGAAAAGGGTATTTATGATTAAAAATTTTGACCAAAGTGTAAATATACAAAGTTTGGGGGGTATGGGGCCTAGGGGGTGTTTTGGGGATGTTTTCTGAAGACTAGTTGGCTAGAATTAAAAACATCTTTCAGACCGGACTAATCTAGTTTGAGCTGGGTTCGGTTCGGTTCGGTCTCTAACCAGTTCATAGACGATTTGATTTTACTATGCTTCTCCAATATTAGACGATCTTATGGTTCACCTCTAATGTGACACGTTCCCTCACAATTATATGACCAAGGGGATCAGTCGGCTAGAGATCGGCACTGTTCTTCTTCCCGGATCCTAAAGTCGTCCCTTCTACTGACCGAACCCTCAATTCAGGGGCCTTCCTCAACATGTTACGAAGCTCTAGTCTTCGATAGGCAATTCACACGATTGTTCCTATCTTGGGTTGGTCTTTAATTGAGAGGCAATTACTGGTCTTTAATTTTTGTCCTTCGACACTTTAAGTAGTAAAAAAGTGACCGAAAATGCTCCTGACATCGAAAAAAAAATCGGATCTACGACCTAATTTCGCAAGGCAAGGTTTCATAAAAACTATGCCTATTTGGAAAAAGTTGCATAAAAACTATGTTTTGTCCAGCATAGTTCTGTATGATAACTTAATTTCTACAAAACTATACCGGACAAGGCATAGTTTCTATGTAGTTACATTAAAGACCAGTCCATATGAAGGGCAATCCGAGCAAAAAAAATAAAAAATCGATGAGTCACACATTACCCGGCCCCAACCCTTAACCCTAAACCGGACCTCCCATAGACCGAAATGGTCCGGTATAGTCCGATCCCTTAATGGTCCGGATGGTCCACTTGGCAGCCTTAGTTGTGGCCCTTGTGGCTAGTGTCCCTCGGTCCTATCAATACTTGAGGTATTTCACAATTTTATAAGATTAAAAATAGGGGGAAAGATCACATATGCCCCCTTAAATAAAAAAAAATTACTCGCCCATGCCCCCATTATTTTTATACCCCCTAGAAAAAATTAAAAATATTTACCCCGAGATGCCCCCCAGTTATGATACCAACATGGTATATAAATATATTGAGATGGTATCATGGAAGATGCTTCAGTCCTTCTCTTAGTCCTCCGTGATACCATCATGGTATATAAATATACCGAGACGGTATTATGAATGATCATGTTCATTTATTAAAAATGACACACTTTTTTCGAAAAAAACCTCTATGATACCATCGTCTTATATACACATACTGTGATGGTATTATGAAGGACTGCTTCAGTCCTTCAATGAGACACTCCTCAGGACCATGGTACCATCATGGTATATAAATATACTGAGATGGTATCATAGAGGACTGTTTCAGTCTTTCTCTTAGTCCTCCATGATACCATCGTGATATATAAATATACTGCGATGGTATCACGGAGAGGAAGGGGTTTGGCTGAGGGATATGCTGGGTAAATACTTTCAGCCGTTGGGGGTAGTGTAGCGGATCGATATTTTTTCCGATTCGTATTTGCACTTGCCTCATTTAAAAAGGAAAGTGTCCGGGGAAGTACAATTGTCAATCGTACCGGGAAAAAGAAAAAATATACCTCTACGGGATGGTGCTCTAAATGGACTTTATTTTTAGAGTCGCCACTTAATTTTTATGAAATTAGGAAAACCGATTCGAAAAGGTTCATTTAAAACGGCTAAATTTTAAAGAAACCTAATCTAACCAAAGTATGGGTAAGGGTTCTGGTGATCCTCCGAGGAAGGTGTTAGGCACCTCGGTATTAAGGATCCGTAAAATACGGTTGACCTACGGGTTCTAATAGTGTGCCTTAATGTTATGAATTGTTTTTGATAAAAATTGCTTAAGTTTTCGTATTTCCGCAGTAAAGAGTCAGTTTTTCACGCAAATACACACTTTCGAAAAATAAAAGTGGTATAGTTTTGCCTGAAATTGGGCGTCGGGTGTCGGACTAGAATACTTAGGCTAATACCCAAGGGTCTTAGCCATAGTCTTAGTAGGACTCTACGTAAGTCCACCCAAAAAATAGTTTTGAAAGATATTTCGGAATATTGAAAAATAGTTTTAAGAAAATAATTTAGATACACTATTATAGTCCACATAATATTCTACACATATATAGTCCATTTTGTTTTACTCTACCCTTTGCTAAGTTTTAGTCAAATTTTATTTTTTAAACTTAAGTCTAAATAATCATATTACTCTAACAAGTTTTGTCTAAATCAGTCCACACGTCCAAGTCCATAGGGTTTTATAAATGTTCAAATCAGTCCCACATTTTACAAAGCCGACAGTTTTGTTCCTTTAACCAAATCAGTCCCAATTTGCTTTTAAAGTCTCAAAATTAATCTTGATTTTCGTAGTAAACTCATTTTGGCGATTTTAAAAATACGACAATCTCATAAGGGTTCCAATTGACATAATAATTGTACAAATAATAACTCAAAATGCGTAATTAAAAGAGATAGAGAATCTGGGCCAACCAAGCCCAAATAGAGAAGTAAATATGCAATTTTGGTTCCTCGGGTCCAACGTTTGCTCCAGATTGTGCTCCATTTTGTAGACTTGATCTATACATATTGGTGGGCCTCGTGGAAACCCACCAATGGGTTTTGAGAGGTATAAGATGCAAAGGGTGTGTTTAACATTAGTATACATCCAACAATTAAAATTAGATACGAAAATTAAACTAAATAACTTATTACAAAGCCAAAATATGAATAACAACTTTCTGGGCCAAGCCCAATAATAAATGATGCTAATCAGAACGTATGGAAGCTCAAATAGAGATATAAGCAGCAATAATAATCGACTGAAACAACCCAACAAAGTGCCAGGCCCAACTAATGGCCCAACTACCTTTTCTCTTCAAATTCTACGTGTAGGATACACAATATACCCCCTTGATATACCATTTTATTTCTTAAAAAAAATTCTAAGTATGAAAACTGCGGTATACCTCAGATATACCACTAGTATACCCTGATTTTAACTATGTTTTAACTAAGTATAAACCTGACTATACAAAGTATACCTCCCATATATCCAAGGATCAAGAGGGGACGACCACCAAGAAGGGGCATACCCATCCTTTACCTTAGTAATCTCAAATTTTAACTCTCAAACTCCTCAAGAATGCAGACAAACAAACACACATATTCAGAACTTAACAAAAGAATGGCACAGTCAAATGACGGAACACTGGGCTTCCAAATAGTAAGAGAATACAATGCATATATGCATGACATATATAGGTCCAGTAATGTGACAACATAATGAAGGTGTAAGGCTTTGAAAACTGATGTCATACATGATAAGTTAAACAGAGAAAAACACCAAATACACAGCAAGTAATCAGCATGAAACCAATGCCTAGCTCTTCATTCAGTAAGGCAGTTCTTGGAATGGGTTCAAAAGGTTATAAATTCTAAGGTGACTGTCACGACCCAACCCCGTAGGCCGCGACTAGTGCCCGTGCTGGACACCCATACGTACCCAATAACCCAAACCAGCATATTAACAGAATATATCAATATAAGGATCAATTGGCACTCCTAGTTGTCACAGATGAACAGTCATAGCACAAAGAAGCCGAGAAGGCTATCACAGATCATACCAACCCAGAACATATACAGAACCCACACAAGTATGTCTACAGACCTCTACAGAATATGACAAAATCATAAGACGGGACAGGGCCCCGTCATACCCCTGAATAACATGCATATATACAATAGCAGCAAACTGTACCAAGGTATAGGCTCTGGACAAAAGAGCTCTCCAGAATAGCAGAATAGATGTCCTAGACAGGCAGGTCAGCAAATCTGTTGTCAGTACCTGCGCGGCATGAAAACGCAGCCCCCGAAGAAAGGGGGTCAGTACGAAATATGTACTGAGTATGTAACGCACGGAACGTAATAAACAAAGTCATAAACACAAAAGGGTAAAATCGGAAATTGTGGGCCCACCTCGGGACAAGCAAAGCGGTGGGCTCAAATTACGTATTTTAAGCTTATGGGGTCACCTATAGAGGTACTAGGGACATTTCATGACTTTCTAAACAATTTGTGAAAGTTTGCCTAATTCTTCCAACAAAGCTTACCTAAAGGGTTCAATTCTATTGAATGAAAAAGTGACAATTTCAAACGCAGATTCCGATGGACAGAATATATTCCGAGGCTCAAATCCGATCCTAGTATACCTAGGACATGCCAAAAGAAGAATCGGGATAGCTTTACATACCTTATATGCTCTTTACGCCTTTCCAAATTCAATTCCCGTTTCGTCCAAAATCTGCAATTGGTCACATTTACCAATTAATAATTTCAAGCATTTAGAACTTGAATCTTAACTTATATTTTTCTACAAAAATTTGGGCAGCACCTCGCCTATACATATAGCATCCCTGAGAATTTAACTCGGCCAAAATAACTCCACAATAACCCAACAACAACATCAACAACAACAACAGTCACTATACAACACAATATAGCGCAACTAGTTCTCTTTCCAACATAGTGCAATAACCTTCATTCCAACTTCATCTTTCCAAACCAATTTCAATGTTTTCACATTCATTACTAATCAAGATCATTACAATACAATTCGGAAACATTTCATATCGTTTCTACAAAATATTCACAAGATATACAAAATATACAAACTTTTCCGCCAAAGCCATAATCCATCCAAGACTTCTAATCTTCAACACACATATTCATAACATATTTCCATCTTTCACCTTCATCAACAACAATCATAATTCACATTTAGAGTCTTACTTTCATAATTATATAAAAACTATATAAAAGTCACATAGTTTCCCATAACAACATACAACCTATTTCAACGCCGATTCGAATCGCCAAACCTTCATTCACATCATAAATGTCATAACTACGCAACTAACACGCTAAATAAATTTAATTCACCTCTCTCCTTCTTCACTATGGCTCACGGCCACACACACTCGTCACATACACACACGCCATGCACACACACACCACACTTCCATAATTCTCATCTACTACTAATCATTATAACATATACAATTATTCCATAACACAAAAGAATGAAATTCTTACCTTTTTCTTCAAATTTCAACTTGCCGCGGACGTGGTTCTTTTGTCAAACTAATTATACCACGTCGAAGAGCGTCTTGAACTTATTAATAATTCAAGAAAGACAAGATTTTTGGATGAAGCTAAAGGGCTTGGAATTATTTTTTTTATTTTTTTTTATTTTTTTTTGTATAGGGCCGAATGCCCCCTTAAACTTTTGCTCTCTCTCTTGTGATTTGTTTCTTGAAGTTTCTAAGGGGATGAACACATATATAATCATCCCCCTTGTATTAGTATGTCACATGATTGGCACATGGCTACTTGAATGGGTTTGGGCCAAGGCCATGTTGGCCGGCCACCCCCCCAAATTTTGGGCTTCAATCACGTTTTTTTTTTAGCCCACTTGACTTTGGTTCCTATTTTATAATTCCCGAAACTAATTTTCAAAATTCCAATTTTGCCCTTGGCCTTCTTCCGTATTTCCACACCAATATTTTTCATGAAGAACACACATATATAAAATCAAATCAACATATGACCTTATTTCTTACAAACCAAAATTATTTCAAATTTTCCAAATGTGTGAAAACACGGGGCATAACAGTGACACTGCATTAAGTTCATTTTATCAAGGTTTTCACAACAAACAGTTTCCAACAACAGTGTCTAGTGTCAAATTCACATTTAGCAGGTTTAAGGAGTCAAATTGGTCAAGTTTTAGGATGCCAATTGCAAGTTAACATCTCGGCAAATATGGGGTATCAAAGGTCAAGTTGAAATGCAATATGCATGTGATCACATAGATAGACAAACAGCATGTTCTATAGCCTAATTTAAGTCACAAATCCAATTTCTTAGTAGTCGGTTTCAGAAAAGAATGTCACATAATGCAGGTGTTTGTTTTCAAAGCTAATTTCCATCAAGTCTAGCTAGAAGTAATGCAATCATATGGTGTATTTAAGGTCACAGGATCATATATACTATTCAAGTTTCCAAGGATCACACTTAAGCCCAAAAATGGATCGGGATGATCAGCTAGAACCACTGAGTGCCAGTAATATTTAGAAATAGCTTTTTCAGGTTTTAAGACTCAGGCAGCCATCATACTTGAATAGTTAATCAAGATATCAACCAATATTCAAGCGACTAGGACAAAGGAAATAGACATAAATGTAGGTGGTCAACTTAAACAAATAGAAATAGCTAGGATGAAGGAAGAACAAAGAACACATATCAAGCCGGCAGCATATTAGGTGTAGATAAAGGATAGTATAAATTGGTTTTAAGGGAATTAAGTAGCATGGTCACAGGCTCAGGGTTATATTGAACTTAAATATACAAAGAATCCAGGCTAAGCACCCAACACTGCTTATATTTTAGCACTCAAACATGGATAGTGACTCTGATACGTAAAACAAATAGAGAACAGACTAGACAAAGGGGAATAGGGGTGAGTTCATGCAAGTTTTAGGCATGTTAAAGCTATTTTGGAATCAAGCAGCATTGGAGAGTCAACTAGTGGCCATAGATCTAGTAAAACTTCATTTCTAGACCAAGTTTTCAGTTAAGGAACCAGTAGTCCATTCTTTACAGTTTAGGATTATAAATTATATGATCAATACCACATTTTCATCCTAAACAACTTAAGCATGAGACTAAGGAAATGACACAGATAAATCAATTCAGCAGTGATCAAAGACACATAGAAGTAGGCTTCAATGCAATCATTTAGAAACACAGAAACACAAGGTATTTAGAAATAGCAATCAGACCCCTTCAACACAAACAATGAGGACCAGTGATCAACCAAGACCCCTTCTACTTATTTCAAACTCATTTTTTGACCCTAAGCACACTATGAACCATTAGAGATCCCCTAAACCTTACCATGCTTTACTTCTACACCAGAACTACCTAGAAAGTCTTTTAGTCAAAGCAGTAAAGAGGAAAAATAGCATTAGCAACACTTTATTCCCATTTTAGACTTCATTATCTTTTAGAAACATCAAATAGAATCTCAGAATCAACTCTTACCCTTTTCAAAAAAAATAGGAATAGCAGTGGGACAATGTCTAAGCACAAGACACACTTAGCTAGTTATAGAGTCAAAAACCAGTGACACAAGCGTTTAACACCTTGTATAGCCATACTTTGCCTTTTAGAACTATTTAGAACTCCATTACTCAACTATCAGTCATTAGAGTGCCACTAATCCATTTCTAACTATTAGAAGGAGCCTTAGACCAGTTCAAAACAGACCTTCAACCATTTTTAGACTAATTAGAAATCATATCCTGAGATAGCACCAAAACAAATACCAAACAGGCCTTGTAAACACAAAAGGATCAAACTTGGATAATTTTAAAGGAAAGCAGTACAAGATAAACTTCTGAACCATAAGCAAAACATTCTTTTTTATTTTTTAAAAGTCATTTCTGTATACACAGGTCCTCATAACATCAATAGATCCAACACACACTTAAAACACAATGACATACGAAAACAATTCAAAATTTCCCAAATGACTCAATGTAACAGTAGGTTTAAGCTAAAGAGCTATCTTTCTTTTCCTTTTTTAGACTAGTTTAGCCATCATTCTCCATTTAACACCACTAAACTGACAGAAAACACTACATTAACATAGCAGAGACAATACAAACATAAAAAATAATCACATTTTAAACAACAACAATTAGACAACAACATGGAACAACTTGAAAACAAAGCAATGTAGGGTGGATATTAGAAATTACCTTTCTTAGGGGTAACCTAAAGATCAAAAGGGAGATTGGGATCCAAAGCTTCAACACCAAACCAGACCTTAAACCTTTTCTTCAACTTTCTGAAAATAACTTCTATTTCTAGTAGTATAGGCTATAGAGTAACGTATATTAGTATTCTTTATAGTATTGTATATTGTATATTATAGTGTGTCCATGGTGTATTGTAGGAATATAGTGATATATAGGCTAGTATACTTAGTAGTTTCTAGGATATAAAAATTCTCCCCCTTATAATGAACAAAAACTTGCTATTTATAGGCAAATTCAGTGAGCTAGGGGTAAAAATGGTACGGAAGATACCTCAAAACAGAATTTCCCCCTGATATTCAAAATATTAGGATATAGGATAAGGGATTTTTGTTGCAAAATTGTACAGTTAGTACTATTATCCACTCAAATATTGTACACCTCATACAAACAAACAAAAATCCAGCCAATTTGTACTACACCCTAATTCAAAATCCCTAAATTTTAGGGGAATAACTGAATAGTACTCCTAGTCATTATATAGGACAAGAAAATAAAAAATTGATGATAACACAATACTAAAAATGGATAGAAACCCCAAAATTGTACCCAAATTCAAACACGTTTTTACTCTAGGTCCCTGCTTTTGGAGTCTCTGGTGCACAAGATGGCTAAAGGTTCTAAACCTCGCCCATGGCAACCAAAAACCCACAAGGACCCGAGCAACAACCCGAGTGATAGTTGAATTTAGGTTAAAAATAACGAAGTAGGTTAAATTAAACCTGATAATCAGTAGAGTGAACGATGGGGACAAAACCCCCCATGAAACTGCACCAAAAATGGCCATGGAAGTGACCGAATTAGAATCGCGATGAAACCCTAAACCCAAGTCGTCATTGATGATGAAAGAAGACGACGAGTTCTTCAGTTTTCCAAATAAGACGAGGTGGGGCTAAAGTTATCAAAGGATAACTTTGGTCCCTCTGCCTTATATACCCCTCCCCCTCATGTTTTTTTTTTGAAAAGTTAAAAACCGCCCCTTATGTTTTAAGTTAAAAAATAAAACTAAGTATTAAAATATGCGTATAACTTAAATAAAAATAGTTATTTAGGCAGATTAAAATTTAAAACTCGTAAATTTAAAATATTACCTTCAAGACAAGCCTAATATTGATATAGTTTCGGAGAATATTTAAAAATGTGAAAAACGCGGTCCAAATGAACAGTAATTCATGCACCGTCTTAATTAACACTATTCCCGTGTTAAACGGAGCAGGGTACACATTTTCTTTTTGAATTATATTTATGAAAGTAAATAACTTGTAATTTCCTTGCAATTATCAAATTTTACGGAATAATAATTAAACGTCAACTTTTGCAATTTTCTCAGAATTTTGAATTTTAATTTTGAAGGGGCATCCTCGCTCCGTCTTTGACTCAGAAATTTTGACAATTAAAATACGTGTCCTATGCAGTGAAAATTAGGTGTCAACAGGTAGAAGCGAAAATATTTTGGGATGGGGCATGGGCGGGTAAATATTTTGTATTTTGGGGGCAATTAGTGATGTTTTCCCTAAAAATAGCTGCTTGGGAAGGGTAATAAACACATCAACTTAGGAGAATCCAATATAATCAAATAGTCTCGTCTTCAAGAATCCAATATAATTAAATATTGGGAAAATTTCATAAATATACAATTTGCTCACTTATATTACAAAAAAAAATAGCCCAAAATTTACATTGCAAAGATTTAGCCAAAAACACTTTTATACAGTGTTATACACTTATATACAAAAGATAGGTACATTATGTATATAGGTGTTTGAAGGTGTATAACGTGTAGGTATACATACTAAAAACTATAATTATACACGAAAATACGCACGTATACACATTTATACACAATTATACAAATATTGTATAATGCGTAGGTATATACACTAAAAAATATAATTATACAATATTATACACCAAAATACGCACATATACACATTTATACACAATTATACAAATATTGTATAATGTGTAGGTATATATACTAAAAATATAATGATACAATATTATACACGAAAATACGCACATATACACATTTATAGACAATTATACAAATATTGTGCACTTATACACATTTATACCCACTTATACAATTTATACAAAATTATACAATATTGTATAAGTGGGTATAAACATAGATCTGGACTGATTTTGAATAAGAATTGCACTTTTATACAAGACAGATACATTATGTATATAGGTGTATAAAAATGTATAATTGTATAAGAGGTGTGTATACACCCATATACACTATTATACGATAATATACACTAATATACAAAAACTAACTTCGTCATCTTCTGAAATTTAACTCAAATCTAATTAAATCTACTCCAAATCACTTCAAATTTAAGTTTTGAACTCCTCTTGATGTTTCCAATCAATTGGAGCACCACCTAATCCAAACAACTAATAAACTCGAAAAACCCAATTCCCACACCACCTCCTGCTACTCCACCTCCTCTCTCTGCGCCTTTCTCTTCTTACTCGCATCCGATACCATGTATCCATTTTAAAAATAAAAAAAAAACGCTTCTGATCATTATAAAGCGCAAGATATACAGAAAGGAAAACTTCAATAATATGTATAACTAAATCGAAAAGAAAAATACCTTGAAATAGAAGATGTTAATAAGATTATCTAGGGTTTCACAATAATTAGATATATATTAGTCTTCTTTTTCTCTGATTATAATTCCGATGATGAGGGTTTTGAGTGTGGGAGGAGATGTTAGAGAGAGAGAGAGAGAGAGAGAGAGAGAGAGAGAGAGAGAGGAGGAGGAGGATAGCTCTCTCATTTCGTCTTTACTTATTAACTAATAATCATATCTTATTTATCTTACCTTTTTATGATAGCTCTACATTGTATCCTACTTTTCTTGTAGGTTTATTCTTCAAATTGTTGATGTCTAAGACGACAGTAAACGATACGATCTATCCAAATATTGTATTTATCAAAACAATACTATATAATTCAACACAACACAATACGAGATAATACGTACATTATGAAACAATAGGTGACAACCATCCAAACATAGTGTAAGAGACACTTTTCTTTCTATAAATTTATTTCCTTTTGGCATTTGGTTTTTTCACCCCATGTATAAATTGTCTTAGGTTGTGTTTAGAGCTAAGAAAAAAACATCATTGAGAGTGATGGAAGAGAAAGTGTGAAGGATCATATATCCAAATTACCAGTGCCAATTTTGCAGCACTTTCTGTCATTACTCGTTGCTAAAGATGCTGCACAAATGAGTACTTCCTCCAAGACATGGTATACTGCTTGAAGTTCCCTCTCCTACTTAAATTTTGGTGATAAATTCTTCTATCATGAAGGGGATGACTGCTGGATACCTTCAGAAAACATACAACAGATTGTGAATATTGTGGATCAAACTCTAGCGAATCGCCAGAAGTACAAGGTTTCTATACAAAAGTTCTGGCTAACATAACTATCCTGTCATTCTAGTTCTTATGGTTGGGTGTGCGAACAAAGTATCAAATTGGTAGCTGAAAAGGAAAAGGAGTTACTTATAAGGTGTTGGATACTCCTAATGATGTGAAGCTTTTTGGGGAAAACCGTGCGGGCTTGGCCCAAATCAGACAATATCACACCATGTTAAGAGTATCTTTGGACTGTTTATCCCAACAACTGGTATCAGAGCCAATAATTTGGCGGGACGAGTACGGCGTGGGGCCCGACTTAGTGCCTTTGCCCGTCTATGAGTTGGTTTACGACATTTACCCATAGCTTTGAAGATGCATACATAGCCTTTGGGCTTCGAGTCGTAAATTCTTTGACGACGTGGATGGCACACAAACATATTGAATTTCTGACCCGTGAATTAAGGTAATGAGTCATGTAGAACTTAGTTTGAGGGGGAGTGTTACACCTTGGAAAAATCCCCCGTATATGTACAGGGAACAGTCTAGCAGAGGACATAGCATATGCGGTGTTTTGACGAGTAAGAAAGAGTATTAGATGACCCTCAACGAGATTTTAAAGGCATAAAATTCAAGGAAAGGAAGTTGTTAAGGAAAACGAATCATACGTTGTGTATCGGATAGGAATTTCGAGCAACAAGTCCATGATGGCATGATGATGTCTTAGAGAATTGTAATAATGTCCCTAAGGTTGATGTTGAGATGTTAAACAAGTGCCAAGAAGGTTCCATAAGGATCGGAGATCAAACGAGACAACGAGAACGAAAACGAAATCACTGGGCATTATACGGCCCAACCTACGGACCGTATAAATTGTACCAGCCGTATGTTGGACCGTATAATTGGCCAAGGAGGCCACCAGCCACTGGACCAAATGTACGACCATACATACGGTCCGTATAAATAGTACGGACCGTATGTTGGTCCGTATAAAGAGGGTCGGGCAGATTTTAAGTTTAAGTATAAGGGACCTCTTTCATTTCATTTTTATTCCATTTCTACTCTACACTTCAAGAAACATCTAGAACCCTTCCTACTCTTCAAAAACAAGAGAAATCAAAGGAAAGCTAAGATCAACATGACATAATCCATGAATCAAAGTGTATGAAACTCAAGTAAAGTTCATCTTCCTCAAAGAAAACCAAAAGAGATGAGATAGGGTTTTGGTGCTAGAGGAGAAACTCCACTCAAGACTTGTTCAACCATCATCCAAGGTAAGTTTCATGACCATTTCATGTTGTTTAAGGTATTGGAAGTTAAGATACCCGAATTGTAGAAAAGTATAGCAAACGGGTCATAAATGAGTGAATAGTGCCATGAGTGAATGGTAGTTAAATTGAATCATGAATGTTAGTGTGTTGTGAGTATGAATACATTATAAATGACATGTAGACCATGAGATAAGTGTGATACATGAGAAATACGATAGCGAACCCAAAACCATAAATGTGGGAAAAATAAAGAGAAATGGTGGATCATGGCCATTGTATATGAATGATGATTGTTGATTGCGATATTGTAATTGTTGTTGTGAGTGTTGGGAGTTGATATGGAATGTGGGAAAAGTAGTATAAACAGAGGAAGTGCTGCCCAATTGTCTCTAGAAATAGTAGTGCGTTCTTATAGTTGATTAACTAACGTTAGTATGAATCCTCTTTTGAAGGTAGAGACGTGACATTAAAGAAGAATAAGCGAACGCTAGATTGCTTAAACAAGAAAGTTATGTGAGGCTTAACTCTTCTTTCACAAGGCATGAATCCTTCAAGTTTCCATAATCCTTCTATAAGATGAAGCTTATGAGTCCTTTTATATATATCGAATCACCTATAAGCATGATTATAATGACAATGAGCTAGAGTATAGAGATTCAAGAAATTGTGGCACGATGTTCCTACAATGCTAATGATGTTATTATTGCTAACACTCGCCTTATGCTTTATTTCCTTCAAGGCGAGGCATGATACTCATAAAATGTCCATAATACAATCGGGGGTTCACGACCTTACGTCACCCCGACATAGTGTGGGTGCCTTGAAGCCTAATGTATGCTTTTAATACTAATGTATGCTATGACAATAAGATGATGAATAACGTTAACTTGTAATACGACTATGGGATGCATGGAATACCAAGAAATGATAACATGATGCTATGGCAAGAGATGTGTAATAGTGATGTGTTATGATTGATTTTGTGATGATATGATTCCACCGCGCCTATATGGCCGGGCATGTCACCGCTAATGCAGGCTGCGTATGATTCCACCGCGCCTATATGGTCGGGCATGTCACCGCTAATGCGGGCTGCTATGTTTACACCGAGCCTAGAGGGCCGGGCATGATCACCACTAGTGGGCGACATATGAGGGTTACCCGGACGCGGGTAACGATGCGGACTACGATGTGAGGATGTATGTGATGACGTATATGACGATGTATGTGACGATGTGTGGGATGTGATAACATGTATACTATGATTATGTAAAATGCGATATATGTAGAGAATATGTTATCCATGATATACATTCAGGTTATATCTTTCTCTCATGAATCCTGATCCCTCTATTGTGTTTGTTTATTTCATTCTTGCCTTACATACTCAGTACAATATTCGTACTGACGTCCGTTTTCTTTAGACGCTGTGTTCATGCCCACAGGTAGACAGGGGGGAGATCTTGCTCCTGATTCTTAGAGGCTGTTAGCTGACTAAAAGCACCCCATTGTCCTGGAGGTGCCTGTGATAATTCTTTTGTGTACAATTGTAGATGTCATCTCATAGAGGCTCGTAGATACTCAATGTGGGTCATGTGGTTTCACGGCGTGGTCATTGTGTAAATATTTACATATATATATATATATTATTTTGCTAGCCTAAGGGCTCATGTGTTTATAAATACATTATGTTTCTAAAGGAAAATGGGTTTTCTTATAAATCGGGCATGAATCTGATAAATGATAGTTAAATAAGCCTAACGAGTACTAGTACGAGCGGTGCTCGGCGGTTGGCCCCGGGTACCTGTCACGGCCCCTAGCCGGGTCGTGATAGGGAGATTATTGGGTGTGCGAACAAAGTACCACGTTGGTAGCTGAAAAGAAAAAGGAGCTACTTATAAGGTGTTAGATACTCTTAATGATGTGAGGCCTTTTGGGGACAATCGTGCAGGCTTGGCCAAAAGCGGACAATATCACACCAAGTTAAGAATATCTTTGGACCGTTTAGCCCAACACTTATAATGTTCATAACTGGATTAAGCTGCTCATCACGAGTAACATCAAGGAGCTGATTTTAAACGTAGACAGACCTATCGACAGTTTCAACATATTGCCGGAAGATATATTTGCTGCCAAGGGACTAAAAGTTCTTGATTTACGTGTATTTAAGCTTGAATTGCCCCCTGATGGCATAAAGTTTTCATCTTTGCGAAAGTTAGAACTTTCTGATACATATTTGGACGAGCATTCGGTCAAGATTTATGTGAAAGCTGTAGTGATTTAGAGGATTTAAGTTTATCTTTTTGTCACGGACTAGCCAATTCACAAATTGCAGGAACTTTACCGAAACTAAAGATAGTTTGGCTGATTTGTCTTCCTGAATTTCAGATAGTTGATATTGTAGCACCAAATCTTGAATATCTTTACATTGAAAGCCATCAAAGGGAGCTACAAATAATTAAAAATTGTCGCGGAGCCTTGAAAATTTTGTATCTCGTTGATGTGAATGTCACTAACGAATGGCTAGAAGATCTTCTTTTCAGTCAACCCAACCTTGAACACTTGTTACTTATCAGGTTGCCTTAAATTGCCGAAAATCAAGATATCAAGTGACCTGCTCGAGTATCTTGCATTATCTTGGTGCTTAAATTTGATTGATGTTGAACTGGATACTCCTAATTTAACAAGCTTTAAATATACTTGTGGTGATAAATTGCCAACACTTAAACTCATGAAAGCTTTAGTTTTGCTAGAAGTTGAACCCTACTTGCTTCTGAGAGAGAGAGAGACTTGATAGTCATTGGTACTCTATGCTCATGAAATTTCTCAGAAACTTCAAGAAGTCAAAGGCTGTTGAGTTGGTATGCGGCAGGGATGCGATAGTTATACCAAAAGGCATGAGAAGAAACTTTGTTCCTCCACTCCATGGTACTACTGATAGCTTGCATATAAAATTTGAAAGTTCGGAGAATTACTCATTTGTGGACGTTCTTGATAGTTTGAGTTGGTTTTTTCCTCAATCGAAACCCTATATTTTCTCCGGTATATGAAGTTAAACAGTACCTTGAAGTTATGTATTAGCTGAAGATGTGAAAACTCTTTGGAAGCATAAGTTAAAGGAAGTCAAAATGGAAAACTTTACATGTATGGAGCAACAGGAGTTGAGAAATTATCTTTTCACAAACGAAGACTATATCAGAGATGATTAACGTTCCCCTAGAAATACAATCTTTGAGTCCCCAAGATATGCAACCTTTGAGTCCAAGATTTCACTTCAATAAATGTGTTCTATATAGAAGGATTCGAATAGTCGACCTAACGTAATTCTAAATTGAGTCGTAGTTGATTGATTGATTGATTTTATTAATACAGTTGAATTGGACGGGAAGTCACATATATAGGGTGAAAGACAATGGTATTTACAGGGTAGACAGTGTCCCTTCCAAGTCCAACTTCAGATTTCAGCTGTCATTTCTGCAATTTCTGCAGAGTAAATGAGTAAATAATACTAAACACAAAGCAGTCCTTATTTCGATTTTCATGATTCCAAGATGTCCTTTTTTCCCATTAGTCAACTTTAAAAAGGATCTCATTCTGTTCACCGCAACAAGTTGGTAAGATATAAGTCTATTTCATAGAAACTTATATGGTAAATATATTGGCTCTATTAACACAAAATGTTGACTTGAGAGGCTTGTCTATCAGGTTTGCCGCTTAGTTGAAAGCTACAGCAACAAGTCGGTGGTAGCTCAAAACTGGTATTTGTCAGGCTTATAAGTTTGTTTTCTGCCTTTTGCACAACCTGTAAAGCATTCATTGTCTAATGGATAGGACAGAGGTCACTCAACTAATAGGAATTGTTCAAAAAAGCTACTTTTCTTTGTTTTAGAAAAGTCGGTTTGTTTTTGTCATTTAACACGGAAAATCACTTTTCCTTGTGTTGTTAAAGAAAGGTCACTTTGTTTTTGTCATTTAACATACAAATTCACTCACTATACGCAAGTAAAATTTTCCTTAATTTTATTAGTTGACTGGCCTTTTGAGTAATCAACTGAGGAGTTCCATAACGAATATTTTGTGTATTTGCTTCCAGTAGATGCCATACTGCTCGAATGCAACGTCTTTATTATTGTACTTTGTACCCAACAATATCCATGGAGGTAAACAGCCTAGTAGAAAAGGCAAGATTATTGAGTCTTTAGAATTTCTTTTGCCACAGAAGGTGATGATATGGCTAATGTAGGAACTTCCCAAGTTTCCAGTACATGATAGGACCGTACTTTCAAGCTAGTTTTCTAAGAATGGGATGTGAAGGTTCTCCAATCAAGTGATAAGACTCCCAATAAGTGGGAAATTTTTAGAGACGGATTCAGAATTTGACATTTATAGATTGCTTAAAGACATGCACATTAAGGTCGACCAAATAATAAAATAAACGATGCCAACTTACTATACGAAAGACAATTAAATAATACGCAAGCAATACTGAACAAAGTAATTGAGTAATGGTTTTTCAAATTGCTTCGGGGTTATTGATTGGCAATGCCACCAAGATACAACTACTGAAAGAGAGCTTGAGAACTTGAAAGCTAAAAGATATCAATGGAGTAAAAATACAGCCGTATTCTATAAATGAAAATCTGATGTCTTACAAATGAGGTGAAAATATGTTTTTATATCCTAACCCTAAATAGCGTTCCTCCAGACTTGACGCCCCATCTCGTTGAGCAGTTTCCTCACGCCTCCCAAATAAGTGAGATTCTTCGGGGGAGATCTCGTATTTCTTGGGGTCGGTTATCCCTGGACTTATTTTGACTAGCCACCTCCCTGGTTGTGGTCACGAACCTCTGGGTCTCGACAAGTCAGCATTAGGGCCCTGGGGGCGCCTTTGCTTAGTCAAGTCATGTTTGACTCATCTTCCACGTGTCAATATTTGATTCGCACAACTGTTTGGTCCAAATTTTTCCCCATATAGCTGCTTTGAAGTTTAATATACAAATATCATAATACTAAAGTATCAACTTGTGTTTAAATGTTAAATAGAAACACCTGAATGCTTAAAGTGCTCTCCAGACATAGGTACCAATTAAAAGATGTTTCAACACCAAAGTGCAATCTCTCTAATGAAGCCAAACACCTAAATAAACTAAAAGTGATAGTCATTGCCATATAGAGCGAGAACCTCAAATGGGACTATGAATATCAGCCATTGGCGTATGTCTGGATCTTCTTCCCATCAGTTTTAATTGTTGAGTATTGTTACACCTCGTGGTTTTGAACATTGAGATTCGTCGTGCGTTAGCGGTTCTAGTCTTGGATAGGAGGAGTTATCAAGGTTAAATGAGATTAAATGAGTTTATCTTATAGTTATAAGGGGTTAAGTTCATGTTTAGCAGGTATTGGAAGGATTAAAAGTTGAGCAAATCGACGAGAATATTTTCAGGAAAAAGTGGGTTTTACGGTCAAATATATGGACCGTATAATTTTTAAGGACCGTATATCTGGCTGACAATTCCCACCGTAAATTGATTCCAGAGGGGGTTGAATCACTGGTCAGAATTTACGGTCCAATTATACGGACCGTATAATTTTTACGGTCCGTAGAATGGACCATAAATCCGGGTCGGTACCAGATTTCTTTTTATATATAATCTCAACCCTTATTCATTTTATTTCATTTCAACATTTCCCGCAGCCCATAAAAGCTCTAGAGACTTCTCCTAAGCATACCAAACCAAACCCAAGTGAAATCAAAGATCAAAGGGCAAGAATCAATGGATTCAAGTGTTGAGAGGCTCACTATGGTTTGTAGAGTCCAAGAATTCCTTAGGTGTTGAAGTTGGAGGTTTCACTCAAGTGGCATAAATTGATCCAAAGCTTATTCTTATGTGATAAAAGGTTAGTTTTCACATCTATTTCATGTTATTGAGGATGCTTGGTTGTTGAACAACTTGATTGAGGGAAGAAAGTGAAAAAGGAAGTTCAAATATGGATTTGATGATATTTTGAGTGGTAAATTTACTTGAGTTATAATTATTAGAATGTGTTGAATATAAACTTGTTATGAGGGGTAATAATGATGTTGATAGAGTGTTGTATACAAGTGTATAAGGGGTTGTGTTGAAGTTGTTGATATGCATTGATTATGAGAATGAGTTTTGAGATTAAATTGGATATGACTACTTGATTATGATATTGTGGATGTTGTTATTGTTGTTTGGGAGTTGTTTTGTAATATGGTGGAAGTCGATAAAATAGAGGAAGTGCTGCCCAAATTTTATTAGCTCGTCAATTATTCTAGTTTGAACTTAAGAGTGTTTTTAAGACTTAACCTTAGTATGAATCCTCTTAGATGTAGATTTTTTGGACTTTGGGAGAGAACATTAATTAAATAAGGAGACGAAAAGGTATGTAAGGCTAACCTTTCCTTCTAAAAGCATGATTTCCTCATCGTGAATCCATCTATGATATGCATAATGTTCTAATTCTTAGAAACGCCAGAAGCTCACGATTCTCAAAGTTCTCATGATCTTGTTGACCTTGCTCCTTATCGTTGACCCTCTAAGGAAAGATATAGTGATGATGATGACGTTGCTTTTACTTATACATTCATAAATGTGTGTGTGTATATATATATATATATATATATATGGCTATGTTGTAACACCGAGTTTATATGGCCGGGTATGATATCTATTGCGCGCACACCACTGCAGTTGGGTAAGGATAACATCGATCCTTGTTATGGTCGGGTACGGACAACATTGAGCCTAGTTATGGCCGGGTATGGATGACACCGAACCTATATGGTCGGGTAAGGTTTGGTATAAGTATACGTATGAAATGTTTCTCTTAGAGAAGGGTTATGTTGCATGACAAACGTCTTAAGAAGTGTTATGAGGTATAAATTGCTCTCTTTATCTTATGTTATTTTCATGCTTTCATCGTGTTACTATTCATGCCTTACATACTCAATACATTATTCGTACTGACATCCTTTTGTTTGTGGATGTTGCGTTCATGCCTGCAGGTAGACAGAGGGACAGACCAGATCTTTAGGCTGTTTCGTCAGTGATTGCATAGAAGTGCTTCTTTTGATCCGGAGCTATAGTAGTTGGTATATATATATATATATATATATATATATATATATATATATATATATATATATATATATATATTGTCACGATCCAACCCCGTGGGCCGTGACTAGTGCCCGAGCTGGACACCCGTACACACTCACTTACCAGAATCGGCATACAAATGGCTTATCCAGATACGAAGGTCAGACGTCGTCTCAAGCGATCGCATATAAACAAATGTATCACACAGAAGCCGGCAAGGCGGTCGTAAAACACATCGCCCCAAAAATATATATATGGATATACATACAAGCCGATAAGGCTGTCACAACAAATGGAACCGCTTAAGACATAAATTACACAGACATAACTGAACATCAACGACCCATGACCCACATACATGTCTACAGGCCTCTAAGAGTAACAAAAGTATCATATGGCGGGACAGGGCCCCGCCGTACCCCGGAATATACATACATATATACAACGGAAAAGTTTGTACCAGAATGTTGGCTCCAGAACAAGGGGAGCACTCCAAAACAGCAGAATAGGTGTACTAAGCTGGCGGGTCACCAGAACGAGCGTCTATATCTGCGGGCATGAAACGCAGCCCCCGAAGAAAGGGGGTCAGTACGAAATAGGTACTGAGTATATAAAGCGTGAAATACAATAATCAGGATCATAACTGAAATAAGAAGTATGGAAAACGAGTACAAGAATCAATATACCAAAATTCTTGTTTTTGAAACACAAATAATGCATATCAAAATCATGTATAGGGCTCGGGAACGTGGTCGCCACCCCGTCACTGGCGCCACAACACATCATACTCCAGAAGATTTCATATCCCCGTAACATCTCTATAACACATCATAGCAACATAACACATCATAACACCATAACATACATAAACGGTACCCGGCCCGCTAGTGGGGGACTCGGGAAACCGTAACACATCATAATGCCGAATATAACATAGTGCGCACGATGACAAAACCGGCCCGGGACTCGGCGAAGGATATAATAACAGTATGCACGAGCAGAGTAGTGAGAAACCATATGGACATAAATCATTTTTTAAGACTTGATAGACAAGTACACTTACCGACACCTGAAGGCTCATAAACACGTTTCGAGTCAATCCGATTTAGTATAAGAAAGTTATGGGCATTTTACTATAGGAACATTTACGAACGATTCAAAGCAATTCGAGACCGCCTACGAAAGTTACAGACATTATTCGCTTTAGAACTCTCTAAGAACGTATCGGAGCGATCCGAGCTCGTCTATGAAAGTTAGAGACATTATTCGACATAAGACCTTTAAGAACAGAAATTCTGTATACGCGTTCATTATCCAATTATGCAAAAGACCTAAGGACCATAGTTCGACTATATTAGGAGTGTAACATCAAGAAATGAACAAGAATCGTCGACATGCTCGGATCTTATGAAAGGAGTTACCCCGAGGTTTGTATCACATTTTATTTACATCTAAGGCATGCCAAAAGAAAGGGTAAGCTTTACATACCTTGCCCGCTTCCTAAGCTAATCCCAACTCAAGTCTCGGGCTCCCCAAGATCTACAATAACGTCATTAAATACCAAATGTTAGCTACAAGTACTTAGGAATTCAATCCTAAGCTAGCACTCGTCTACAGAAATTTGGACAGCATTTCCCCTGTAAATTCAACTCGGCCAAATCATCAACAACAATACCAACAACCCTATTAACAACATCAACGATTAATTATAAACACATTCTAACATTAGCAACTCCCTTTTACATAATTCGACGACATTCCATTTACATTCACCTCAACTACATACAATCAAGCTAACACCAATGCTCGCACACTCAATTACTAATCCGAAACCATTCAAACAAAACTCAAGAACACTTCAAACAATCCGCACAATATTCAAAATAATCTAACCAATATGTCACTCCACCCGAAACCTCCAAAATGCAACAATAGCAATAACAACACATTTCCTTCTTTCAAATTCATGAACTACACTAATAATTCACACTAACAACATTATTTTCCATAAATACAAGAAGTGGTATTAATGTCGCATTAGCTTCTAAAACAACTCTCCAACAATTACAACTTCAACTAGAATTATTGAACTTTCATTTTCATCATAGAATCCATGACGACAACAACCAAAATAATAGATAAAATTAGTTCATTCCTTGCCATACAAAGCAGCCCATATTCGGCCACCACCCCAACACACAAAATTTCATGATTTTCATTCATTTCTACATACTACAACATACACAAACCATCCATAACATATAAAAAGAAGATTAAACCTTACCTTTCTTCACTACACTTCTCAACTTGGCTAGGGTGGTAAAGTGCACAAATAAGTGTTTTGCTTGCTCCAACAACTACTCCACGTTAAACAGGACCTTCCAATTGGTTGAATTGCTAGAAGAAAATATTTTTTGTGATCAAGATTTGAGGGCTTCAATTTTTGGCTACCATGGCCAAATAGCTCTTCTTCTTTTTCTCCAAGGTTCTTGAATTTTCTAAGTGATGAAGATGAAGAATATGATAAACTTATCATCTTTTATCTTAATTATATTATGCATCCATGTGGGCCAAGGCCCACACCACACTACACGGCCACTTGGCCCTTTTTTTTTCAAGAATTATTAACTTCCCATAATTCACTTTTAACCCCAAATTTTCCTTAATATTTCCATGAGCCACCTTGTGAATTTCTCTTTTTACCCCTATCCTTTCTTAATATTTCCACATCAAAAATTTTCATAAACAACTTGTGTGTTAAACAAGATCAAAATTATAGCCTTGCCCTTAACTTATCGCGGTTATCTTGAAATATCCGAATGTACAAAATACGGGATATAACATATATATATATATATATATATGGGCATGGCAGGGTCCTGTCCCGTCTTTATGATGTTACATACTCTATGTAGAGGCTCATAGACAGATGTACATAGCTAGATGTCCATAGCCTTGTCGGCTTTTATTTTGTATATCATTTTGATAGCCTTGTCGGCTTGTATTTATGGGCATAATTAATGATGTTATATAGATGTGTCCACGTTCGATGGAACTTGTGTCCTTTCAATTTGTGATAATTATGAGTTAGCCGTGTGGCTCACCTAGATAAGGTTATGAGATGTATGACAAGAGGTACTCAGTAGATTAGCTCTGGGTGCCCGTCATGGCCCACTGGTTGGGTCGTAACAAAAGTGGTATCAGAGCAGTTCGTCCTAGGGTGTGTCTATGAACCGTGTCCAGTAAAGTCTTGTTTATGGGTGTGAAGCCCTCCACACTTATAAACAGGAGGTTGCGGGCATGTAGGAATGGATGACCTTCTTCTTCATCATAGATCCTGCGATAGAGCCATGATATAAGAATTTCCCTTTTCTTAACCATGCGTTATGTTTTCAGCGATGCCTGTAAAGAGAAAAGCTACAACAGACAAAAAGCGCAAGACAGAGGGAGGTATGAGGACTAAATGGGTACCGCCTACAGAGGTAGATGAGGGCGAGTCCCAGAATGAGGTTCCATATCGGTCCTCTCATACTCCACCAGCTTCAGAGGAGCATGAAGGAGCCTCAGCTCCAGCTCCAGCACCCTCAGTTCCTCCACTAGATGCCTCAGGCCAGGAGATGAGAGAGGCTATCCATTTGCTGACACAATTAGTCACCGCTCAGGCCTAGTGGCAAGGTACGGGTCATGGTGATAGAGCCGTCAGTGCCAGAGCCCGTGATTTCATTAGTTTGAACCCTCCATAATTCTTTGGGTCAAAACCGGATAAGGACCCGCGGAGCTTCATAGATGGAATGCTTAGAAAATTATGGGTAATACATGCTTCGGATGTTGAGTCGGTAGAGTTGGCCTCTTATAGATTACAGGATGTTGCGATTCATTGGTATGTTGTTTGGATGTCTTCTAGAGGAGTTAACGCACCTCCACGGGTATGGCAAGAGTTTTTAGATGCTTTCATCCGACACTATTTGCCGCCAGAGGTTCGACAGGCTAGAGCTGATAGGTTCCTGAATCTTAGACAGGGGAATATGAGTGCCCTAGAGTATCGCCTCCATTGTAATTCTTTGGCTAGATATGCTCCAACCATGGTAGCTGATATGGGAGATCGCGTACACCTGTTTGTGAATGGCTTAGGGCCATAGTTAATGGATGACTGTTTGACGGCCTTACTTCAGGATGGTATGGATATTTCTCGCATCTGGGCCCATGCCTAGAATTTGGAATAACATCAGCAACAACGGGGAAATGAGCGTGAGTATGATAGGGGTTATAGCAAGAGGGCTAGCTAGATCCTCATGTCCTATTAGTGAGTTTAGAGGAGGTCAGAGGCAGCAATATTCTACACACTCAGGCCATTCAGTGACCAGTGTACCTTCACGATTTGCGAGCCAGAGATTTGATCGACCTATTCACTCCGGACCGGGTCAGAGTTTCAGGGTCCCGGGTTCTCAGTATAGGGGTGATTGAGGTCGAATGAGACCATCCTTACCGCGATGTACTTAGTGCGGGAAGCTACATTAGGGACAGGGTCGTTTAGGTTTAGATGTTTGCTATGCGTGCGGTTAGCCAAGCCATATTATGCGTGACTGTCTATCGAGAGGTGGTAGAGGTATGGTCCAGCCCACAGGATCAGTAACTCATTTTTCATCATCCATACGCCCTTCGGGGCAAAGCTCACAGACACCAGCAGATCGTGGTAGAGGTAGAGGAGGAGCGCCTAGTCTGAGTGGTCCTCAGCACCATATTTGTGCACTGACTGGGCGACAGGATCTCGAGTTTTCTCCCAATGTTGTCACAGGTATATTATCAGTATCTTCTCATGATGTATATGCATTGATTTATCCAGGCTCTATATTTTCATTTATTACCCCTTATATTTCTGATCGTATTGGGGTGAAACCCGAACCAATTAAATCTTTCGAAGTGTCTACACCCATTGGTGACCTAGTGATAGCTAGCCGGGTATATAAAGATTGTGTGGTTGTAGTTTGTGACCGTCATACGATGGATGATTTAATTGAGCTAAAAATGGTAGATTTTGATGTCATTATAGGTATGGATTGGTTGGCTTCTTGTTATGCCAATGTTGATTATAGAACAAAAATGGTTCGTTTCCAATTTCGGGGAGAACCAGTTTTAGAGTGGAAGGGTAATACAACGTCTCCGAGTGGAAGTTTTATTTCCTATCTTAAGGTAAAGAAGATGATTGCTAAGGGTTATATTTATCATTTAGTCCGGGTCCAAGATATAGAAGCAAAGTCGCCGGCACTTTAATCTGTTCCGGTAGTGAATGAGATTCCGGATGTATTCCGGATGAGCTCCCTAGCCTTCCACCAAAGCAGGAGATTGATTTTTCCATTGATGTGTTACCGGATACCAAGCCAATATCTATTCCTCCTTATAGAGTGGCCCCTGCTGAATTGAGGGAGTTGAAGGAGCAGTTCAAGGATTTGCTTGAGAAGGGCTTTATCAGACCTAGTTTGTTGCCGTGGGGAGCACCTGTGTTGTTTGTAAGAAAGAAAGATGGTTTCTTGTGGATGTGCATTGACTACAGGCAGCTGAATAAAATAAAGAATAAGTATCTCCTTTCAAGAATCGATGATTTATTCGATCAATTTCAGGGTGCTAAATGGTTCTCAAAGATAGACCTGAGATCGGGGTATCACCAGGTGAAAGTTAGAGAGTAAGATATTCCTAAGACGGCCTTCAGAACTCGAAATGGTCCCTTTGAATTTCGGGTAATGTTGTTCGGATTAACTAATGACCCAGTAGTATTCATGGATTTGATGAACAGTGTATTCAGACCTTTCCTAGACTCGTTTGTGATTGTGTTCATCGATGATATTCTGGTATATTCTCAATCCGAGGCAGAACATGCGGATCATTTACGTGTTGTCCTTAGAGTTCTTCAGGCTCGGCAACTATATGCAAAATTTTCAAAATATGAGGTTTGGTTGAATTCTGTAACCTTTCTGGGGCATGTTATTTCAGCTCATGGTATTCAGGTAAATAACTAGAAGATTGAAGCTGTGAAGACCTGGCCAAGGCCTACAACACCTACGAAAGTTCAAAGTTTCCTGGGCTTGGCAGGGGATTACAAAATATTTGTAGAAGGGTTTTCTTCTCTTTCTGCACCATTGACGAACTGACTCAGAAAGCAGCTAAATTTCGATGGACGGATGCTTGTGAGCACAGTTTCTAAGAGTTAAAGAACATATTTACTTCGGCCCCGGTTCTGACACTTCCAGAAGGACCGAAGGGCTATGTTTTCTATTGTAATGCTTCAGGCATGGGGTTGGGTTGTGTACTGATGCAGCACGGTAAAGTTATTATTTATGCTTCAAAGCAGTTGCGGAAGCACGAGAAAAACTACCTGACCCATGATCTAGAGTTAGCTATAGTGATTTATGCATTGAAAATGTGGAGGCATTATTTATATGGTGTTCATGCTGATATTTATACAGATCATAAGAGTCTTCAGTATATTTTCAAGCAGAAAGAGTTGAATTTACGGCAAAGGCGATGGTTGGAATTAGTAAAGGATTATGATGTTAGCATTCTATATCACCCCGGGAAAGCGAACGTGGTAGCTGATGCTCTTAGCCGTAGATCTATGGGTAGCTTATGTGATATTCAACCAGAGAAGAGAGAGTTAGCTCATGAGCTTCAGCAGTTAGCTAGCCTAGGAGTCCGATTAATGGACTCGAGCAATATGGGATTTACCATTCAGAATTCAGCTGTTTTGTCCTTAGTAGTTGAGGTGAAAGAATGCCAGTATAAGGACCCTATATTAGTTCACTATAGGAATACCCTTCCTCAAAAGAAAAAGTCATATTTTGAGATTTCAGCGGATGGAGTTCTCAGATGTCAAGGAAGATTGTATGTTGCAGGATTACGTCACTGGATTTTGGAAGAGACCCATTGTTCCTTATTCTGTTCATCCAGGAGCGACGAAAATATATCATGATCTTAAATTCATTTATTGGTCGGACGGAATGAAGAAAGACATAGCAGAGTTCGTAGCTCAATGTCCTAATTGTCAGCAGGTAAAGATTGAGCATCAGAAACCTCGAGGATTGTTACAAGCTATGGAAATTTTGGCTCGGAAATGGGAAATGATTAACATAGATTGCATCGCAGGCTTGCCTCATTCTCAACGTAAGTGATAGACTTACAAAGTCAGCTCATTTCCTACCAGTCAAAACTACGTACTCAGCTGAAGATTATGCAAAGCTTTAAGTCAAAGAGATAGTACGACTCTATGGTGTTCCAGTATCCATTATTTCTAATAGAGGAGCACAGTTTACAGCTAATTTCTGAAATTTTTGCAAGAAGGTTTGGAGACTCCGGTGAGTCTTAGTACATCATTTTATCCACAGACTGATGGACAAGCAGAGCGCACCATTCAGACTCTCGAGGATATGCTACAGGCATGTGCGTTAGATTTTGGAGGTAGCTGGGACGATCACATACCGTTTGTAGAGTTTTCTTACAACAATAGTTATCATTCCAGCATTCAAATAGCCCCGTATGAGGCTCTATATGGATGATAATGTAGATCACCAATTGGATGGTTCGAAATGGGAGAAACTAAGGTAATAGAGTCAGATCTGATCCAGCAAGCCATAGAGAAGTTCAAGCTTATTCAGGATCGATTATTGACAGCCCAGAGTCGTCAGAAATCTTATACAGATGATAGCCGACGAAACCTAGAGTTCCAAGTTAATGATTGGGTATTCTTGAAGGTGTCACCTATGAAAGGTGTGATGAGATTTGGTAGGAAAGGAAAGCTTAGTCCCCGGTATATCGGGCCTTACAAAATTGTACGCAAGGTAGGCCAGGTAGCTTATGAGTTAGATCTACCTTCGGACTTGGAGTCAGTCCACCCAGTTTTCCATATATCCATGCTTCGCAAATGTATGGGAGACCCTTCCAGAATTGTACCTGTGGATAATATCTAGGTCACCGAGCAATTATCCTACGAAGAAGTTACCATAGCTATTCTAGATAGGCAAGTTGGGAGACTCAAAACTAAAGATGTAGCTTCAGTTAAAGTTCTATGGAGAAACAACAATAAAGAAGAAATGAAGTTCAGGTATCCACATTTGTTTCCACTTCCAGAGAATGGTCAGATAAAACCACCATTTTCTTCAGGTACGTAATGCTTTCTTCGTAACGATTTCTTGGTCGTGTGTGGCCATTATTGTTGTTGTTGTAGCCCTGTGAGGTGTTGTATATTTTGGGTTGTTGTGATAGGATGGTAGTGGCATATTTACAAGGGAAACTCTGGCAAAATTGTTGTAGAATCCCTAAGAGCCTAACATTCGAGGATGAATGTTTCTAAGGAGAGGGGGGGGGGGGGGGGGGGGGGAGGATGTTACACCCCGTGATTTTGAACATTGAGATTCGTCGTGCGTTAGCACTTCTAGTCTTGGATACGGGGGGTTATCAAGGTTAAATGAGATTAGATGAGTTTATCTTATAGTTATAAGGGGTTAAGTTCATGTTTAGCGGGTATTGGAAGGATTAAAAGTTGAACAAATCGACGAGAATATGTTTCAGGAAAAAGTGGGTTTTACGGTCAGATATACGGACCGTATAATTTTTACGGACCATATATCTGGCTGACTCCCACCGTAAATTGATTCCAGAGGGGGTTGAACCACTGGTCAGAATTTACGGTCCAATTATACGGACCGTATAATTTTTACGGTCCGTAGAATAGACCGTAAATCCGAGTCGGTACCAGATTTCATTTTATATATAATCTCAACCCTTATTCATTTTATTTCATTTCAACATTTCCCACAGCCCATAAAAGCTCTAGAGCCTTCTCCTAAGCATACCAAACCAAACCCAAGTGAAATCAAAGATCAAAGGGCAAGAATCAATGGATTCAAGTGTTGAGAGGCTCACTAGGGTTTGTAAAGTCCAAGAATTCCTTAGGTGTTGAAGTTGGAGGTTTCACTCAAGTGGCATAAATTGATCCAAAGCTTATTCTTATATGATAAAAAGTTAGTTTTCACATCTATTTCATGTTATTGAGGATGCTTAGTTGTTGAACAACTTGATTGAGGGAAGAAAGTGAAAGAGGAAGTTCAAATATGGATTTGATGATATTTTGAGTGGTCAATTAACTTGAGTTATAATTATTAGAATGTGTTGATTATAAACTTGTTATAAGGGGTAATAATGATGTTGACGGAGTGTTGTAAACAAGTGTATAAGGGGTTGTGTTGAAGTTGTTGATATTGATTACGAGAATGAGTTTTGAGATAATCTGGATATAACTACTTGATTATGATATTGTAGATATTGTTATTATTGTTAGGGAGTTGTTTTGTAATATGGGGGAAGTCGATAAAGTAGAGGAAGTGCTACCCAAATTTCGTTAGCTCGTCAATTATTCTAGTTTGAACTTAAGAGTGTTTTTAAGACTTAACCTTAGTATGAATCCTCTTGAATGTAGATTTTTCAGACTTTGGAGGAGAACGTTAAGTAAATAAGGAGACGAAAAGGTATGTAAGGCTAAACTTTCCTTCTAAAAGCATGATTTCCTCATCGTGAATCCATCTATGATATGCATAATGTTCTAATTCTTAGAAATGCCAGAAGCTCACGATTCTCAAAGTTCTCATGATCTTGTTGACCTTGTTCCTTATCGTTGACCCTTTAAGGAAAGATATAGTGATGATGATGACGTTGCTTTTACTTATACATTCATAAATGTGTGTGTGTGTATATATATATATATATATATGGCTATGTTGTAACATAGAGCTTATATGGTCGGGTATGATATCTATTGCGTGCACACCACTGCAGTTGGGTAAGGACAACACCGATCCTTGTTATGGTTGGGTACGGACAACCCCGAGCCTTGTTATGGCTGGGTATGGATAACACCGAACCTACATGGTCGGGTAAGGTATAGTATATTTATATGTATGAAATGTTTCTCCTAGAGAAGGGCTATGTTGCATGACAAACGTCTTAAGAAGTGTTATGAGGTATAAATTGCTCTCTTTATCTTATGTTATCTTCATGTTACTATTCATGCCTTACATACTCAGTACATTGTTCGTACTGACGTCCTTTTGTTTGTGGATTCTGCGTTCATGCCCGCAGGTAGACAGGGGGACAGACCAGACCTTTAGACTGCTTCGTCAGTGATTGCATAGAAGTGCTTCTTTTGATCCGGAGCTGCAGTAGTTGGTATTATTCTTTTTGTGTATATATATATGGGCATGGCGGGGTCTTGTCCCGTCTTTATGATGTTACATACTCCATGTAGAGCCTCGTATAGATGTACATAGCTAGATGTCCCTAGCCTTGTCGGCTTATATTCTTTATATCATTTTGATAGCCTTGTCGGCTTGTATTTATAGGTAAAATTAATGATGTTATATAGATGTGTCCACGTTCGATGGAACTTGTGTCCTTTCAATTCATGATAATTATGAGTTAGTCGTGCACCAGCGGTGTTTCCAGTTTTTTTTTTTCAATCTCATGTTAGCTAGTGTAAAATTGAACTAGTTCTCAAGCATGTTTTTCAATCTCATGTTAATAGTTGCATTACCTTGTATATTTATTAGATTTGTTAACTTTATTTAGTGTTCAATATTTGTTTTAGGGTTTATAGGATGTTAACTTTTTTTAGGGTTTTGAATTGAAATTGAATGAAATATTGAAAATGAATGTTGATGTTGTTGTATTGAAATTGAAATTCCAATTAATTTGCTTTAAAGATTGTTGTTGTTGTTGTTGTATTGAAATTGAAATTTCAATTAACTTGGTTTAAAGATTGCATTTGTGTTTGTTTCATGTTGTATGTTGTGAGTTTTTCAAACATTAAATGTGAGTTCAAGTGTGTTATCCAATTGACCAAATGTATTGAATTGAATTTGAAATTCCAATAAATAAAATAAGATTAAAATAAGATTATAACTAACTAAGTTAGTGTTAACTTTGATTATAAGTGTAGATTTATTATTCAACATAGGGTTTAACAATTTCAAATTTTGTGCTATTTGTGTAGATGGAATCTCGTAGTTGAATGTATGATAGAACTAATATTGGTCAATTTGGGTCGAGGAATGAATTTGTAGCCGGTGTCTGTGGTTTTGTTGACTATCTAATGACACTTGAGGATTTTACAGTTCATGGTGTGGTTAGGTGTCCTTGTGCTAAATGTAAATGTATGAATTACGAGAAACTAGAGATTGTTATGCTTCAAAAGTGAATATACAGTGTGGACTAGTCATGGAGAAACGTATAATAGTTTTGGTAGATTTCGGAACTTTGTTGTTGGTGAAAGTAATAAGGGATAGAACCTAATATCCAAAATTTTAGAATGCATGACATGGTTCAGGATGCTTATTGTTATATCCCGTATTTTCGAACGTCGGATTATTTGTAAGCTGAGGTGGGGCCCACACGTCAAGATTTTTTTTTTGGAACATGTGACAAGTTATATGAATCGCATATGTAAAGTTAAACACAACTCGTGAAGGGCCCTTGAAGCCCTCCAAACGAATATTTTTAAGAAAACGTTTTCGGGTGACCTGACTTTGAGGGGAAAAAACGGTATTATAAATTTGGAATTTGTAAGTAAAAAAAAAAAAGTGTTGTGATGGTTTTGTTGAATATGTAGGAATTTTGGATGGAATATGGAATTGTTGAGTATTGGATATATGGCTTGGAATATTCTTGGCCTATGTTTGAATGATCTTAAATTAGTATATGAATATGGAAATATTGATAATGATTTGAAAATGAGGAATGTGTTAAAAAGGGTTGTTCTCGGTTGGGGACTGTTTTCGGCCAACTTGGGAAAATTATTGGATTGTTGGAAATATTATGTGAATTGTTTAGAATGTTTTTGAATGTTGTTAGTATGGGTTTGGGTTAGTATTTGAATGCATAAGCGTTGATGTTGGCTTGAAGGTAAGCCGTTGAATTGAATATTTGGAAAGTTGTCGAATGGTGTAAAAGAGAGCTATTAATGTTATTTTGCCTTTCGAATTGATTATCGATGTTGCTAGGTTGGTTATTGTGGTTGTTGTTGTTGATTTTGAGCGAGTTAAATTCTCGGGTTGGCCTATTTACAAGAGAAATGCTGCCGAATTTTCTGTAGAATTTAGAGTTAGTTTGGAATAAATAATTGCTTAAGTGCCTATGGTTAATATGGGATCTTCGTTGGCATATTTGTAGACCTTGGGGAGCCCGAGGCGTAGATTGGGAATAACTTTAGATCGGCTAGCTTGGAGTGCGTTCGAGGTATGTAAAGCAACCTTCTTTTCTTGGCATGCCTTAGTTTCACATAGGCTAGATTAGAGCCTTAAGGAAATTCCAAATCCGACATCCGAGCATGATATGATCTATATATTCCTTGGCACTCCTATGTATGATTTGATGAAAAATGAACCATTATGTTTTTGAAAGAAGGGATTTCGAAACTTTGTACAAAAGATTTCACTTTAATGAATTTCGTAATTTTTGAATGTCATATCTTTCGCATAAAGGCTCGGATTGTTTTGATATTTTCGTATGAGTTTGCATGGCCTATGATGAGTATGATTTCTATAGGCGGGCCCGACTCGGATAAATACCCGTCCGTGGGTCCCGCGACCTTCCTTTATGTAATTCGGAGAATCTTTGAAAGAATTTGGTATGACCATTATTCCGATTTCAAATATGATCATTTTACTTATGTTTGAAGTTATGATAATGATTTTATGCATATGACTACTCACGACTCTATTCGTGCGTTCTGTTATTCCTTTCGCCGAGTCCCGGGCCGGTTCTGTTATCGTGCGCATTTTGATATACTCCGGAGTTATGCTGTGTTTATGGTTCACCGAGCTACTCGCAAAAGAGGGTCGGGTTCCACCTATATCTGGTGTTATGCTGTGTATGGCGTTATGTTGTGATGTGATATGTGACGGGGATACGGAGATTTGAGACTTTCTGGTGTTATGCTGTGTTATGGCGCCATCGACGGGTGGGCGACCATATTCTTCTGTACCCGATGCATGACTTACATGTTTTTGAAAGCAAACAAATTTTGATATGTTGGATTTGCACTTATGTTTGATACTTCCATTTCGTTTATATCTCAGATTTGCTTTCTGTACATTCTGCTTTGCATACTCAGTACATATTTCGTACTGACCCCCTTTCTTCGGGGGGCTGCGTTTCATGCCCGCAGGTACAGACGCACAGTTTGGTGATCCACCGGTTTAGGACACCCCCTTTTTGCTGTTGGAGTGCTCTTCTCCTTTCAGAGCATATCTTTTGGTATATATTTTTGTTCGCCATGTATGTATATATATTCGTTCAGGGGTACGGCGGGGCCCTGTCCCGCTATATGATTCGTTTGGTCTGTTAGAGGTCTGTAGACGTATTTGTGGGTGTGTGTGCCTACTTCTGTTCAGATGTGGTTGTATGACCCTATTCGCTATGGCAGCCTTGTCGGCGTGCATTTGTATATGTTTTGGGCCGTTGTGCCATTTGATAGCCTTGTCGGCTTTTGATACATTTGATAGCCTTGCCGGCTTTTTGATATGTATATCCGCATACGGTTGCGTTGAGATGTGTCTGAATTAGTTTGACATAGTTTGAGACAGCATATAGTATTTATGGCCGTATATGCTATTTGTGTGTGATTCGATTGAATAAGTACGTCAGGGTGCCCAACTAGGGCCCCAGTCTCGGCCTACGGGGTTGGGTCGTGACACTTATGGCATTCATTCGGGTTTTGAATTTGGTGGACATGTCGAAGAACCTCCCAATGAAGAGGTGAGACGTTTTTTTGAAAAGTTAAATCAAGCTAGTCGGCCTTTACATGATGGCAGTCCCCACTCTCAGTTGTCTATTGTTGTTAGATTATTGAGTATCAAAGCTTATTACAATGTTCCCCAAGGGGAAATGGATTCTATGATTGACCTCATGCATGAATTGGTTGACCTGACTCTAGAGATACCCGATAATTACTATAAGGCAAAGGGATTGGTGTCTAAGTTGGGACTCTCATCGGTAAGAATTGATTGTTGTGAAAATGGTTGCATGTTGTACTATAAGGATGACATCGGTCTAGAATCTTGTAAGTTTTGTAGTAGTGATCGATTTAAGCAGACTCGCAGTTGGAAGAGAGTTGTTGTTAAGGCGATGCATTATTTACCTCATATACCAAGGTTAAAGAGGTTGTATGCATCTAATAGCTCCGCTCCTCATATGAGATGGCACAATGAAAATAAAAGGCAACCGAGTGGTATGTGTCATCCAACAGATAGTGAGGCCTAGAGGCATTTTGATAGAACCTATCCAGACTTCACAGCTGAACCACGTAACGTTAGGTTGGGTTTATGTTCAAACGGATCACTCCGCATTCTGTTTCTACTGCTCCATATTCTTGTTATCTTGTGTTCATAACCATGTATAATCTTCCCCCTGAGTTGTGTATGACTAGTCCATATATATTCCTTAATTGCATTATTCTTGACCTGCGTAATTCAAAAGTTTGATTGATGTGTACTTGTAACCTTTGGTTGATGAGCTGAAATAGTTGTGGGTTAAAGGGGTTGAGACATATGATGTTTCGCGTAAGCAGAATTTTAATTTGAGGGCCGATTTAATATGGACTATTAATGATTTTCCTACGTACGGGATGTTGTCTGGGTGAATGACAGCTGGAAAGTTAGCATGTCCTCACTGCATGGAATGTACTAAGTCTTTCACTTTAGAAAACGACAAAAAAAATTCATGGTTTGATTGTGACTGTCGATTCTTGCCGATGGATCATCCATTTAAAAGAATGAAAAATGCGTTCAAGAAGAATACAATTGAACAAGACTTTCCGCCTCCAATATTGTCTAGTGAGGATATTTGGGAGAGGGTTCAGAACCTCCCAAAGGTTACTGAAGAAGAACCGTACAGATTCGATGGGTATGGGGTTTACCACAACTGAACAAAGCAGAGCATATTTTGGTAGTTACCATATTTGAAGAATAATCTTTTGCGACATAATATTGATGTCATGCATATTGAAAAAATTACTTTAATAATTTGTTAACACAGTGATGGATGTCAAGGGCAAGATCAAAGATAATGTTAAGGCTAGAATGGACTTGCTTGAGTATTGTGGACGAAAAGAGTTATGGTTGCAGCCGAAATAGAACAGGATCTTCAAGCCTAAGGCTAGTTATTCTTTCAAAATAGAGCAGAAGCAAAAGATTTGTGAGTGGGTCCAAAACTTGAAGATTCCAGATGGGCATGCATCAATTTTCGGAACACGTGTTGATATGGAGCAAGACAGGATACATGGGATGAAATTTCATGACTGTCACGTTTTCATGGAAACTTTACTCCCCAGAGCATTTTGTGGCTTGCCTGAACGAATCTGAAAACCTATGACAGAAATTTGTTTGTTCTTCAAAGACTTGTGTTCCAGTACGTTGAGAGAAGACAATCTTTCTCGGATGGATCAGAATATTCATGTTATCACAAACAAGTTGGAGAAGATTCTTCAACCGGGGTTTTTTGATGAGATGGAACATCTTGCAATTCAGCTTGCATACAAAGCCCGACTCGGAGGCCCAATTCAATATAGGTGGATGTATCCCTTCGAGAAGTAATGGGTCAATTTTTTAAATTTATTCCTATCTAATCACTTAATTTGAATTTTTTTTTTGAATTAAAACTACCAAGCAGATTGCCTGATAGTGCTTTAAAAAAATAAATTAAGTTCTGTACAAAAGCTAAAATACATAAAATAAAGGAAAATAATACATCAATCCAAACTAAAGGAATACTAAAAGCTTGTCTATTGCAAATCCTTTGGCCTTGACTTGATACCATGTTGACACCTCAAGCTCTCACCAGGTGTTATCGATCCACAGTCCATTGAATTAAAATTCAGGCTTCAAGGATGGAATAGAATTCTTTCATAGAGTTCCTCAGGTTCAACTGTTTTTGTGTTTGATCCAGTCCTATGTAGTGTAGACCTTTTCCTTCAAGAATGATTGTATAAAAGGATCCTTTGGAGAAGTGACAACAGAATGAGCATGAAATCACACTAATACCACTGTTGTAACCTGTCCAAAAGTCCTTATATTTAATCTACAAAATCTGTTCTAGGCCTGATTACTGCAGTTTTGACATACTGCAGAATCCTCATTGCATATGTTAATCTCCTGGAATCTGATGATCTTTGGCTTGCCTGATTCTGATGTATGGCATATGTGCTTTTTCAACATTCAAAATCGGTTTTGCTTTCCTTGGAAGTGATTGGAAGCTATTGAACTGATGTTCACCTGCAAAATCAAAAACAAAGTTAGTCAAAAAATCTGCCAATCCATTTCCTTCCCTCAGTACATGCTCCACTCTCACTTCCTTATCCCTCCTCAACCTTGTAATATCCTTTATGATCAAAGAGATACTCCATGGTACTTCCCATTGTCCTGTCAAGATCATTTTAAGAGTCATTGAGTCAGTCTCCAAGATTACAAGCAATAGATCATTTGTTACACAGTATTTAAACCCCTCCTGTAATGTCATTGCTTCAGCAACTAAATTTGATCCATCTAATATTCTTCTAGTTGCAGCATGCACTAGGTCCCCCTCAGAGTTCCTAATACAAAATGCCACTGAGCTTGGCCCTGGATTGCCTCTAGAAGCACCATCTGAGTTACACTTAAACCACCCTAGCATAGGCAAATTCCATCTCACTATCTTTCTCACTATATGTGGTCTGTATGTTTCAAACATCTGCATAATCTGTGGAAGAGACTTTGGTACTTGCATCCTTAGATGTCTAACTCTGCACATCTAATGTATGGTCAAATTCATTTCATATATCATCTTATTGATTGTCATCTTCCCTCCATGCACCACAGTGTTTCTCCACTTCCATATTTGCCACATTGTGATCACTGGAATGGCTCTAATAATAGATTTGAACTTAGATGAAAAATCAGCATTCCACCAGACCTGTATCACTTGTTTCACCTGAAGCAAAGTTGTTGCAATTCCTACAGCAACTTTAACATATCTTCAGACCGGTGAAGCAATTTTCCCTGTGACAAATAGATGATCTATAGTTTCACATTGTTTAGGATCATAACAATAGCATTTTCCTCCTGTATCAATCCCAATCCTTCTCACTATATCCCCTACTGGTAGTTTGCATTTCCACAATCTCCAGAAAAATAATGAGATTTTGAATGGCAAACCTCGAATCCACATGCTTTTGTATATATCAGACTTCTCAGCTTTCCTTCTTAAGAGCTCCCATGCACTTCCAACTGTAAATTTACCGGATGCTGTTATCATCCACCTTGGTTTATCCCATTCTTCTGTAGATTAATGAAAGTCTAATTCTTCCAGTATATGATCAACAATATTAGTAGGAAAAAGCTGTTGTAGTTTACTCATGTTCCACCCATCCTGATTTCTCAATTCCTTCACATCTTGTACTATTTCATCCACAACAAAATCATTAGGAACTAAGTAGTATAAAGCTCCAAGTTTTGTCCAATTATCAAACCAGATATTAGCAGTTCCACTTCTTGGCTCCCACCACATTTCATGCTCCATGTTGTCTCTAGCTTCTAACATTATTTTCCAGACCTGAGAGCCTCCTTTCCAAGGCACATACTAAGGGTAGTGCCTTTTACAATATTTGTTCCACATATAATTTGACCATAGAGAATTTGTAGTTCTAAATTTCCACCAAAGTTTAGCAATAATGCTTTAGAAACATCAAATAAGGATCTGAAGCCAGCTCCACCTTCCTCCTTTGGCAAGCACAGATTCATCCATGAAGACCAATGTCTTCTTCTTCCTTCTTCACTATTATTCCAGAAAAATCTTGCAAACACCCTATGCAGGTCATATATAACACACTTTGGAGGTCTGATAGCTGAGAGTAGGTGAATTGGCATACTCAGTAACACATTGTTGATCAAAACAACTTTTCCTCCAAAAGATAAAAGCCTTACTTTCCAGGCTGCCAGTTTGTCCTTCTTGATCAAGTCACTATAATCAGCCTTTCTCTTTCTTGCATGTGTGATTGGGAAACCTAAGTATGTGAATGGGAAAGATCCCCTAGAAAAACCATTAATAGCCTCCACCTGCTGCACTATCATATTTGCAACTTTACTATGCATGTAGAAGGAACTTTTTCCTTTGTTGATAAGCTGCCCTAACATCTGCTCATACTCCTGTAATATTCCCATGATCAACTGCAATGAATTATCATCTGCAGATGAAAATATAATAGTATCATCTGTATAAGCAAGATGATTCAAATTAGCACTCCATTTAGGCATTCCATAGCTTCTAAAGCCATTGTCCTCAAATAAAGAGTTCAATGCTCTAGACAGTACTTCTGCAGACAAAATAAACAAAGCAGGAGAGAGTGGATCCTCCTTGCTTAACACCTCTTGTTGAATGGAAAAATCCAGAAGCTTGTCCATTGAATAGAACTGAGTACCAATTGTTTGCTATCAATCTCCATATCATATCTATAAATACTTCTGCAAATCCCATCTTCCTCAGAACTCTTGCCAAAAAATCCATGATACTCTATCATAGGCCTTAGCCATGTCCAGTTTAAGCACCACCTTAGTTGGTTTTCCCCTAAGTCTTATATCTGAAACCACCTCTTGAGTTAACAGTACATTCTCAATGATACATCTTCCCTTTACAAAACCAGACTGATTAGCAGATATCAAAGAAGGCAAAACCTTTTCAAGTTTATTTTGCACCACTCTAGAAATCACTTTGTTAATAAAATTACTGAGACTTATGGGCCTCATATCTGCAAAGGTCTCAACATTATTCTTCTTTGGGATCAGAACCAGATTTGTATGAGTTATGGAATTTGGCAAAGTCTGTCCTTCAAAGAAGACTTTCACTACATTATACATATCAGCCCCCACAATTTCCCGGCATACTTGATAAAATGCTCCTATCATACCATCTGGACCACCTGAGCTATCTCCTGATAGATCAAACACTCATTCTTAACATCTTCTAGAGTTGGCATGCTGGTAAGTATCTGGTTTTTCTCCTGAGTAACCATATTAGGAATATGTTGCAGCAATGAGAAATCTAAGAAGATATCCTCTTATGTAAACTGATGATGATAAAATTGAGTTTCTTCCTCAGCTAGAGCATCTTCCCCCTCAATCCAACTTCCATCTTGCTTTTTCATCTTTTTGACTTGTAGTCTCTTCCTCCTACCATTTACCATATTGTGGAAAAACCTTGTATTTCTATCCCCCTCAGAGAAGCAAGTAAAATGAGATTTCTGTCTCTAGAACTCCTCCTCATAATGCATATACTTCTTCAATTCTGCTTGTGTTAGTTGGAGTACCATCCTGTTTTCAGGAGAACGATCATCTTCAAAAAGCTGTTCTTTAACTCTCACAGTATCTTCCCTTACTACCAGTTGCTTGAAGATATCCCCAAATGTAGCTTTACTCCATTCTGATAAAACAAACTTAACTTTTTTAAGTTTCAGTTTAAAAGTAATGAGTTCATCTCCTTCAAAATCAATATTCCACCTTTGATTCACAACCTCTAAGAAGGATTCATGTTCTATCCAAAACTTTAGAAATTTGAAAGGCTTCCTTACATGTTGAGATGAATTTCCACAAGTAGAAGAGGAGCATGGTCAGAACCAGTTCTAGATAAATGATCAACTTCCATGTAACCAAACCAATCCTGTAGTTTTGAATTAGTGCGCATTCTGTCCAACCTTTTAAAATACAATCTCTACTAGCTCTACCATTCCACCATGTGAATAAGCTCCTGTCACGACCCAATCCCGTGGGCCATGACTAGTGCCCGAGTTGGACACTCGTATACGTACCTGTTAGATATAGTCAACTGAATCTAAGAACAATATGGAAACTTGCGAAAGAACTCCAAAGGTTCATAACGTCATCATATATATATACATATATATATATATATATATATATATATATATCCAGATAACCTGTCTCCTGAGGAGTCACATCTAATCAAAACATAATATGGTACGCAAGCCGACAAGGCTGCCACTACATGTCAATATGATACGCAAGCCGACAAGGCTGCCACTACATATCAGTATCATATGCATGCCGACAAGGCTGCCACAACAGACGAACATATCCATAGCACATCATATAGACACAGCTGAACAAAGCTTATACACAACCCACACATATGTCTACAGACCTCTAAGAGTATCGATAGTGAAATATGACGGGACAGGGCCCCGCCGTACCCCTGGATAAACATATACATATACATCATAAGATCTGTACCAAAAGTCTAGGCTCCGGAACAATGGAGCTCTCCAAGACAGCTGAGTAGAAGTCCTATGCTGAAGGGTCACCAAACCGACTATCTGTACCTGCGGGCATGAAACGCAGCCCCCTCCCCCCCCCCCCCCCCCCGAAGAAAGGGGGTCAGTACGGAATATGTACTGAGTATGTAAAGCATGTGATACAGTAAAGAGGATCATAACTGAAATAAAGGTCACAAGAGACAAGTATGACATTCAAAATACCAATACATTTGCCTTATAAAACGTAAATCATGCATATCAATATCATATATCATACCCGGCCCATTATGAGACTCGGTGAATAAAGTCATCCTTGGCGCCATAATCACATCATCATATCATCATATCATCACATCATCATATCATATATATATATATATACCGTACCCGGCCCTCTAGTGAGGGACTCGGTGAACAATGCAGTGAAACTGTGCACGAAAACATACCCGGCCCGGGACTCGGTGAAAGACATATTGAGGCATGCACGAGCAGAGTAGTGAGAAACCATATGCAAACTAAGTCATATCTGAGACTCAATAGAATAATCAAAATGAACAATCATTTGATAATCAAGACAATAATCATATCAAGTACCCTTCGAATGTCACTATGGATTATATCAAAATAGAACTTCTAGAATCATGGACACGTATCAAGACATAATGAAATAACTTCTGGAAATCAAGAACATTAGCCATCCTAGTGGCTCTAAGAATAGGAACTTCTTTGGAATCATATACACGTCGTCTGTTTGTTTCATAAAGATCATGCCAAAAAGAAAGAAGGGTTAGCTTTACATACCTTTAACGCTTATTTAAATGTCCAACGTCTACTTCTCGAGCTCGTAGGTCTAATATTAAGATAACATAAGCCACAGTTAGATCATCTACATCACCTACTAACCAATCCAAGTACGAATGAAACTTAACGAAATTCGGGCAGCATTTCCCCTGAAAACTTAACAATCCTCGAGATTCCAATTTAGCCAAACATCAATCAAAATACCAACAGCAACAACACCAACAATTTCATATCAAACTAGAATTAAATCCATTCTTAAATCACTTCCAAAACAGCCCAATATACATTCGTATACCAATGCTTGTATACACTTCTTTATTTTCGTATATCTATAGTATCACAACAAACACAACAACAACAACAACTACAGCCAATCCCACGATATTCCAGCCCACAAAACAATTCATAACAACCACCAAATAGCCCCAAAATATTGTCACAAAACATCTACAAAAATCATATAAAAACAGCCCGGTATACGCTTTGTATATAATATCTTCATACATTTTATTCTCCCAAATTCAAGAACAGCAACTTGTCAATAACATCAACAATTATTATACATCATAACTCAGCCAATTCCATCCATTTAATCCAACTAAAACAGCCCCTGATCCATAAATCTCAACAAAACAACAAACGAATTTATAACGCTATTTTCTCCGTTCTAATCCGTTAAAACTCTAAATAAACTTGTTAACAGTGAAAAAGGGACCTTACTCTTACCTTAAGTATGCAGCAACCAAGTCAACACTCTTCTTCTTGGCTGATTTTTAGCTCAAATTGAAGGCAACGCAACGTACAACACTTTTCTCTTCATGAGCTTCGGGATTCGGGGCTCAGATTTTGATCAAAACTTTGTTTTTCTCTCTAAGGCTTTCCTCCCTCTCTCTCTCTAGAATTTTCTAGGTCTTTTTGGTCTAAAAATGTGGAGGAGAAGGCTGAAAATTCCCTTAAATAACAAGGGAAATGGGCCTGGCCCGGATTGGAATCGGGTTGGGCCCATTTCACTGCCCAGCTTGACCTTTCTGCCTTAAAAAGTCCATAACTCTTTATCCCGATGTCACATACAGGCCCACGGCCTATGTTTGGAATATATTTCAATTATCTACAACTTTCATTTTAGGAGTTTTCCCAAATTCCCAAATAATGATGGGGTTATGGCCTCCCGAAGTCAGATCACCCGAAAACGTAACTTAAAAACATCTTTTTGGAGGGCTTACACTTGGATTGGGCTCAAGGGTCCTTCTTGAATTGTGTTTAACTTCACATATATTTTCCATTTAACTTATCATATGTCCTTTATAAAAATCCCATCATGCGGGCCCCACCTCATCTTACGGTTACGAGGGTTATATATCTTTTAACGTATTATTCCAATCATATTGTACGAATTCCGAATATCATACTCATACTACTACAGTAGAATTTCATTCTTTATACTTGTGATATTTGCTCCTCCTCGAGCTCACATTAAGCCGTCTGTAGCCTTAGTAACACGAACTTTTTTGAGGTGTAATAGCTTCCTTTAAAAGAAACTTCAAATAGTTCACTTGAATTCACACAGAATGCAAAATCTTCATACTCATCTGGATAAACTGGCAGACCCCCTATTTTCTCATCTTCATGCATAATGACATTGAAATCCCCTCCCACAAGCCAGGGCACTTCTATTTGATCAGCCAGATTATACAAATTATCCCAAAGACTAATTCTTTCCAATGCTTCATATTTTGCATAAATCATAGTAGTCATAAGAATCTTCTTATCCTCCTGAAAATTTAGCTTAACTGTAATCTGTTGATCTGTATCTTGAATCACCTCTACATTTATATTATCATTTATTAAGAACCAAATTTTACCATTGCAGTTATGATGTGCATACCTCATGCCCAATCTCCTTCTAAATCCTTGAATGTGTCTAACATGCTGAACTGGTTCCATCAAAGCAATGATGGAGAATTTATGATGCCTATGTAACATTTGCACTCGATGAAAAGCTTACTGTGAATTCACAGACCTGATATTCCAAATTAGAGTCTTCATAAAGATTTATTGACATTCTTCACAGCTCTATTTGGCAATATTCTTATAGGCTGAATATCCACTACACTTTGTTGTTTGCCCTTTTTACTCCCTTTCTACATGGACTTTGGAGAAATATCAGCTTCCTTAGCTACCTGATTAAACACCTGTTCTATGGCTTCCTCATCTACCCCATCTTTAGCACTGCTACTTATATGAAGCTGCTCAGGTACTGCCATATCTGTTAGATTATTAAACACTACATCATGCAGTTCCTTCAAATGAGAAGGTTTCTTCAGTGGTATAATTTGTTGATCTTGACCTTTTTCCACCAGATCCACATGCAACTCATCAGGTTCCTCCCTTTCAGGTGGGTAGGATCCCACTCCATCATGATTTATAGAAAAATTCAAATGATCCTCCTGTCTGAGAATAACTGGAATAGGAAATTCCTTCTGAGTATGCTCCTGATTAAAAACTATAATGCTTAGCTCATGATCCTGAGCTAACTTGTCCACACAATCATTTAATTTCCGCTTCTCTCCATCCTCTACATGTTCCTGGCTATCTGCTACTTTTTCTCCTCCATCAGCTTGTGAATCATCTAGATTGTTAGTCTTTTCTTCAAGACCATTATAAATAACTATCTGAGAACCTGCACTATCCTCTACTTGTTCTTGGCTATCTGCTACATTGTCTTCTCTATCAGTACCTGTCTATTGGGGATCATCTACATTGTGAAGCTTTTTTTCAGGGCCCTTGTAAGTAATTATCTCAGTACCCACAGTTTCCTTCACATTCTCAGCCTGCATTCCAATATGTCCTTCTTCCCTAGTTACTTTTAAACTTTCATCAGATTTGTCAACATCTTCTGCCTCATTGAGTAAAACATCTAGCTCTTTGGATGTCCCTACTGAGTCAGTAGGAGATAAATACTTTGTGTTGTCATTATCCACCCCTTCTTCTACATTGTCATTCAATACTTCAAAAGTATTTTGAAGTGGAACTCCTTATAGTTGCTTGTCTTTCCCTGCATGACCATCCTCCTTCCTTTTCTTTCCCACGTTAGTAGCATTTGGATAAATAACAACTTTTCCACTAGACAACACCTTTGGCAAATATTGTTGTACAAGATATCTCCATCTATTATACCTATTATACCTTCCTGGATATTGAAATCCCTTAGATGTTGTTGCCACTGTTTGTTTCTCAGATGTGACTTCCTCACTCATCTTCACTTCTGCCTCTCCTTCATAGACATCCTCTTTCTTTTTTGCCTTCAACTCAGGATGTAACACTCTACATTCTTCCTTTGAATGACCTTGTAACTTACATTCAGTACAATACTTAGGCAAATGATTATACTGAATCTTCACTTTTATAACATTCACTTCCTTGGTCTGGTCATCTTCAATCTCCATCATAACAAACTTAGGAAGATCTGATAATAAATCCAGTTGCACCTTTATCCTAGCACAATTAGGCCTGGTTTTATTAATAGTAGCCATGTCTAATAACAATGGTTTCCCAACTGCTGATGCTAAGGTAAACAAGGATTCCTTAACAAAGTACGTAGGTAGTAAATAAGGGAAAGATATCCATGCCATTGCAATTGAAGTCTCTTCATCAACCCTAAAATGGGAATCATATATGAGAGGTCTCATCTGATAAGACTTACCATCCTTAGACTTCAATCAAAAGGCACTCTTAGAGAAGATGTTTATGAAATCTTCCATTAAAGAACATCTAATCAAAATATGTCAATCTCTTAGGAATCTAACTTGACACTTTCCCTTAGCACCACATTGACTTGGAACAATATCTCTCAACTCATCCATTTCTAGCCAGCCATATGAGAACTTACCTACAATAGCATGCTTTAAATTCTCTATATGCTCCATTCTTGATACTTCTGATGTAGTCCATCGCATCACTGGGATACCATCAACATATTGAACCTTCTTGATAGGTATAGGTATAGGATCACCAATAGGGTTGGTTCAACAATAGGGTTGGTAGTAGGGGTACATTCATGCACAAGAGTCTGCATGTAGGTTGTAGGGTTTGTATCTTCGACTGATAGAAACGAGTCAATAGGCTCAGAAGCGGGTATTTTCGTGTTGGTAAGGGGAGGGTAGTGCACTAAGTTGGATGTTGATGGAGGCTGGCCAACCGCCGTTGACGGCTGACCAGTGGCCGGAGTGGCCATATTGTGAAAGTACGTTTAGTTTAGGGTTTTCATGGGAATAAGAGAAGAGAGAATAGAGATGGGTTTAGTTTAGGGTTTTCATGGGAATAAGATAAGCTTCTATACGATGACATAAGGTTTCATGCTATGGGATTCTATTGGCCAGATTTCTAATCTTTTTAATCACTTAATTTGAAAAAACTTATGCTTAACGCAATATAAATATAGGTCTATTGGTAAGTTAAAAAGGGCTATCAAGCAGAAATCAAAAGTGGAAGGCTCAATGTCCGAAGTTTACCTTGCCAAGGAAACAACCCATTTCTGTTCTTACTACTTTGGGAACGATGTGGCTTGTTTGCGAAACAAGACACTATGATGGAGGTGTGAATAATTCTTTGGCGAAGCCAATATCGATTTTCAATCGACCATGTGATGGGTCCAAAAAAACGTGTGAGAGAATTGAATCAAATGGAGTTTAAATCGGTATTGACACATATCTTGGTAAATTGCCCAAAAGTTCAACTTTATTATGAGTAAGTTCAAATAAAATTGCAGTATCGATTCATTTAAAAGTAAAAGTGACTAACCTAAACTCCATTGTGTTGTACAGTCTCTTTGTGCAGATACATAACCAATAAAAAGTGTACGACCAATTGGCAATGTGGTTTAAGGATTATGTAAGTATTATAATGTTCTAACACAAAGCTACCATAATTACAAAGTTGCACATTCTACTATCGCTAACTTCCTATTTCTTAACTATTAATAGGTTTATAGTACATCTTGTGGTTTTCATGAATAATTTTTGAAGGACTTATCTTGGGGACCCACTAGTGTCCATTATATGGACAAATATGTGGTAAATGGCTCAAATTTAAAATCTGAGAATGTTCTAACCATATGAAAACTAACAACAGCGGCGTGTGGGTTAAAGGTGGTGATGGAAACCAAGAAGGTGTTGATTATTTCGATATAATCGAAGAGATCTTAAAATTAGAGTATTCTGGTTGGCCTGTAAAAAAAAATTATACTTTTTCTGTGGAAATGGTTTGATCCAACCCCAAAAAGAGATACGAGGGTACTGAAAGAGTATAATATCATTGAAGCAAAGCGCACACCGAGGTATGCAGCTTATGATCCTTTCATTATTGCACAAAACGTTAAACGGGTGTACTATGTCCCTTATCCATTGCGACAAGATAAGTCTGATTAGTGGGTGGTAATTAAAATCAAGCCTATTGTTTGTGTAGAAGTTGAGAATGACCTGCTAGCTACTTTCAAGAATGACGACATATCACATGTTAACCAAATAGTCGACCCTGAGTTAAAAAATGAACTAGAGCATCCAAAACAGACATGGTCGGAGCTTCAAATCAAAGAAAGTAGCTCTTATTCTGATTGTCCTGCTCCCCCATGAGGAGGCCCTCCATAACTTGATGAGTATGGTCGTCTCATCATCGAGAGAGTGGGATTCACGTAAGTATTTTCAATTTGCATTAGTTATTTACTTTAGTTTTTTAACATCTAATTAATTCATTGTTTTGATGCAGCTTTTATCCAGGAAAAGCAACAAATAAGATTTCGAAGACAGCGGAAGGACTCTAAGGGGCTCCATTCCGATTTGGGGCAAGGTGCCACCGGAGCTGAAGAGGCAGATGTTTATGGAGTTTAGGGTACATTTATACATATTTATTATTTGTAGTAAAATATTATAACTATGTTGATTGATTCCATATATATTAATGAAATCATTTTAATTTCTTTGCTGAAAAAGTGTTCCTGGAAGCCGCAACATGAGGAAGAAGTAGCGTAGAATTTTGAGAAAAGGGTGGCAAAAATACTTAAGGATGCGTTACGTAGAGCCCGTAAATGATGCCAGAAGCCTAAGTGGGTCCATGAAGATAACAACAAGAAGCTATTGCATTACTGGGCGGCTGATCCCCGACTTTTGCAACTAACTGTGATAGGGAAGAACGCTACAACCTCAGAGAAGTGTGGATCGCTACACACTAGTGGGACTACGAGCCAAGTGGACGTGAGGAAGAAGCTGGTATGTCTCCTTAAATCATATTTTAAAGATACTCAATTTGTTTACTTTATATGATTAATAACTCAAATAATTTGTTTGCACGAGCTCGAGAGAGGGAAAATATTACCTCAAGACGAGGCGTTCCAGATCACCCACATGAGGAAGACGAAAAACGCCTATGGTACAGACCAATGGGTTGAGCCACGGGCTGAGCGAACCTAGGTAAGTCACTAATTAACAATAATAACTACTTTCTTTTTCTAAATTTATCTACTGACAATGTATCTTTTAAATTCAGAACGAATTTCAACAAAACTTAGAGGAGTTTCGTGCCATGCATCTAGCCGGCACACCAGTAACCCCAGAGCTAATAGAGCAGAAGAGGATAGAGAGTGTTGGTGGCTCACCAAGGTATGGGACAACATATAGCACAACGAATCGAGCCTTTCATCGTTTCCCGTCAGTGCTTCAAGGCTTAGGCAGTTCTAGTGATGCGGGGTTGTGGATCCTAATGAGTACCTAGAAATGAAGCAACATGTTTCTTAAGTAACAAGCTCACTTAATGTCGCGGAGGCCAGGGAGAGGAGGAGGGACGATGATTTTTTGGGTATGAAGGCCCAATTAACCAACTTACTAAATTTAGGGCGGTTCCCGATTCCCCGGTGTCCCGAGAGGATCCTTGATCGCAGCCCCGACCTTCCTAGGGTAGATGACGTAGGTCCTGTACTCAAATAGATCATACTGTTCTTGATAAGTCTAGTGAGGAGGATACGGAGCACGTCTCTAACACACAACGTCGACCTTCTTGATTCGTATAGTTTGTATTTTAATGTATCTTTTGTTGGATGTGAACCATGGTCTAGGTGTAACACGGCACTCGGTGCTTTGCTGTATGTGAGTGACCGAACCACATGGCTTGCTGAATCAACATTGGGCATGAGCTGATGCGGAATATAATATACACATGCATGGCTGGTGTAAACATGGCATCCAATAATCATAAGTCTGAAAATAATAATATATCATGAATGCAGAATTGGTCTGAAAATATAATAAGTAATGAGCCAACACTAACTATACGACTCTGAACATCTGACATAACATAACTGACTAGTCTAGTCTGTGAAACCTCTGACATGAGTCTGACTGCTAAACTGTTTACCGGGACAAGGCCCCCCGGCATACCTTAACTGCATAACTGACAATAAATAAATAAAGATAAAATCCTGATTGAGATGGGGCTCACCAATAGCTGATACATGCAAGGTCCTAACGAGCTAATCCGTCTTCCTGTAAATCTGCATCGTGAAATGCAGTCCCCCAGGCAAATAAAAGGGGATGTCAGTACATTCGAATTGTACTGGTATATAAAGAAACTGAATGAAATAAGCATGGCGCATGAAACAACAGAACTGAAACTGTATATGTAAGCTGAACATGGACATGAATATATATAACATGAATAAAATATTTTAAGTCTGTAAAGATATCTGTGGGAGTGCATTAGTATAATCAACATGTAATCACCACGTAGGCACGTGACGTCTGATCTCTGCCCGATCAGCTAAGCCATCATGTAGTCAAATAGTGTAGTCAATAGTGTAGTCAAATGTACCTTGCTAGGGTACAAGACATGAACATGGCATGAATGGATCCAATAACCCGCAATGGGTAAACATGAAGAAATCGTCCTAACTGGTCGGAGCGATCCTTATCCTACGCTGGCATACATAGTTTCAGGCTGTCTGAGCCTTCTCGGTAATTTGTGCAACTCCCAAAACATGAACATGGATACAATTGGCTTAGTAGCCCATGAATTAAATAAACATGATTGTAACATGATTCATGATGGTATTGCAACATGAAGATAGATATATAGTACAACTTGTATGAAAACATGGAAGCATGTAGAATTTCATGAAAATAAACATAAAGTTCATATCTTGCATTTAAGAACCCATGGGATGCAAAGTATGGTTTTCATGGATTACAGATAGATTCTCAATAACCAAAATGGATTATTAAGAACACAATAACGAATTATTAATACAACAAGGTTTGTCATGGTACATGTACTTAGGGTTATCATGAACATAGCTAGAAACTCTAGTTATGGTGAAATTTCGTATAATCATGGAAGTACGTGGCGTGGGGAAGAACAATGATGTTCCTACACGTAGATAGAAACCCTACATACCTTAATCGCTTCGAAACTTGCAACAAGGTTTGTATCTTGAAGAAGAAATTCAAAAGCTTGACCCTTGAGATGGGTTGTCTTGAAAACCCTAGGTTAGAAACAATGGATTTGGCTTAGAATTCATGTATGTATGTTAAAAATACTTGAAATTGCTTGGAATAGGCTTACCTCGACGTAGTAGGATGAGGAGAGGAGAGGAGAAGAACTTCGTTCTAGAGCTTGAGGAGAATGAAAAATATGAAAAAGGGCTGAAAAACGCGAATATATACTGTTCAGCCGTCGGACCACTCTGCGGTCCCTTTTACGGTCCGTAAAAGTGACCGTAAATCGATTATAGTGACTCGATATTCCTCCTCCTCATTTACGGTCGGTCCAAAAGACGGACCGTATAATATTCTACGGAACAAAGTACGGCCCCGTAAAATTTATACGGACTGTAAAATCCGCCGTAAATCGGTAACAGTGAGCTAGGTTTCCTGAAGTTCATCTACGGTCCATTTTATTGCTCGTAAAACTATTTACGATCCGTAAAACCTGGCGCAAAATGCAGATCGCTGAACTGAAGCAAATTTTAATCCTAACACTCCCCGTCTTGGTTTGCTAAGTCCCTGAATCATGAATATGGCTTAGTTTGAAGGTACGAGATGCTACATTTATGATGTTTGATGACGTTTGAAGTCGTAGACTAGCTTAAATGTTTTGTAAGTGTTTGAATGTAAGTTTTCACTCGAATTAGAACTACTTTGAAGTTGAATTTGTGTATTGTTGGTTGTAGAATGTATAATGTAGTTTATGTTTGATTTTGTTGGATTGTTGGCAGCTATTTGAGCTGTTTGTTGAAGTTTTTGCTATTGTGTTTTGTTTGACAGGTGGGTTGCCATAAAAGTAGCCAAATTCTGGAAAAAAAATTCAAAATTCTATCCAGAAATTTGAATGGCAGAATTTCGAATGTCGACCTCATTAGGTCGAAATTTAGCAATGTTGTTGACAGATTTCGACCTCATGAGGTCGAAAGCAATAATTTATACTGTATTTAAATCAAAAACTCAGTTTTCAACCTCATGAGGCCGAAAACAATAAATTATATTTAAATCAAAAAAATCAAATTTCGACCTCATAAGGTCGAAAGCTGTATTTTTTAATTTGGGTGGTAAAATGGATTTTCGACCTCGTGAGGTCAAAAAAAATTGTGACCAAGCCCTTAGCGACCTAGGTTAAGGTCGAAATTTTGACTTTTTCGACCTCATGAGGTCCGAAATTGGGATCGAAATTCCCTTTTTTTTTTAGTAGTGTAATTACTGGGATCAAGGTTACTCATAATTTTTTTGCATTTACTTAAAATCTATTTTTTGTTATTAACTACGAGTTTCATTTCATGAATGCGTATGAATTAATGTTAATACCACTATTGAGTTTCATTGGTTCATAAAATATATATGCGACTAGGAAGATTTTATTAAAAGACATGCAAAGATTTTATTGAGGTTACATTTAATACTTCTATTTGAATATTATTTTCCCTTAATAGAAAAGGTTTAGTGTATAAATTCAATGAGGCTATAGCCTGTCTGGCCAAACTTATTTTTCCCCCAAAAGTACTTATTTTTTCAATAAGTGCTTATTTGAAAAAAAGTGAGGTGTTTGGCCAAGCTTTTGGGGAGTAGCAGAAGCAGTTTTTCAGAAGCTAAAAAAAACAGCTTTTGCCCGAAAGCACTTTTGAGAAAAATACAAATAGAAGCATTTTTTAAAAGCTTGGCCAAACACTAGTGAATGCTCAAAAGTACTTTTTTTAATTAATTGGCCAAACACAAACTGCTTTTCGCTAAAAGTGTTTTTTGAAAAGTACTTTTAAAAAACAAATACTTTTAAAAATAAGCAAATTTTAAAAGTTTGGCCAAACATGCTATTAATAGGACCTGACAAATTTATTAGTTAATTTAATAAATCATAAATCATGGGCTATAAATGCAGTGTTTTGTGCTTCAAAGTGGAAACTTCATTCCCCCATTCTGTGAAAGCTAACCGTAAAACTCTCCAAAATTTCAAATTAAATAATCCTTCATTCCCTTTTAAGTGATTTTCTATCTTTCTAAAACTATTTCAAAATAAGTGATTTTTTAAGAAATCAGGAAGGAATATGTTTTTTTTTCCCTCAATATTATCATTGTCTAATAAATGATTGAACTCTTTACAATTTCTAATGAATAAATTTGAGAAAAGATAAAGATAATCACAGTCAATTCTTAATCTCAAGTCACAAAATAGTTTTCTTAACAAGTGTACAAAAGACTAAAAAGTTAAATAAAAAGTAACTGAGGAAGTACTTAACACTTGAGCAAGAAAATTAGTTTGGACATATGAAGCAACAAAAGATGCTCTATGTTCCCTACATAATGGAAAACATTCTTCTCGGAGAAACGACCCAAATAGGTGTATATTAAAAATAATACAAGCGGAAAAAGAAAAATAATCATTCATAAATAGCTATAGTTCAGAACATATTTACGAAACGTAGTTATAAATATAGTGTATTTTCAAGCGTAGAAAATCACGGGTATCAGTTATATGAGTGCATATTGTATCAGCTGAAATTATGCGAAAGAACTGTATAAGCCAGATGCGAATCTAGGATATGTAGAACATGGGTGCACCACTATAAAAATATGAAAAAAACAAAATTTAAAGTGGGCATTGATCCCTAGTTCTCTAGGCAAAATAATTCAACCTTTAACCAAGTGCACCATTTAACCTTCTTGTAGTAGGGCTCTAGCAGATAATATTACTCTCTCCGTCCCAATTTATGTGATATAGTTTGACTGGGTACGGAGTTTAAGAAGTAAAGAAAACTTTTGAATCTTATGGTCTAAAATAAATCAACGGAAAAGGGCCTAAAATACCCTCGAACTATTGAAAATGGAGCAAAAATACCCTCCATCCATCTTTCAGCCCCCAAATACCCTTACCATCCACCTATTGGGTCTAAAATACGCCTATTGCTAACAGAATATTCTGGTCAAACACGTGGCATTTTTTTATTGGTTGGCTTATAAAATTAATTAAACTAATTGACCAGATAACCCAAGTGCCCCCCACCCCCGAACCCCCCCCCCCCCAGTGAATTTTTTTTTTTTTTGAAAAAAAAGTTGACATTTTTTTTTGCACCCCACCCCGCACCCCTACCCCCCCCCCCCCCCCCGACGCAAAAAAAAATTAATATTTTTGAAAAAAAAAGTTTTGACGTTTTTTTTTGGGTTTTTTTAGTTGGGAGGGGAGGGGGGCGTAGGGGGAGGGTGCGAGGTGGAAAAAAAGTCAACTTGTGCCTTTTAGATTTTTGGGGGGTGGGGGGGTGCGGGGGAGGTGTAGGGTGCGGGGTGGGGTGCAAAACAAATATTGTAGTCTACACTTGTGCCTTTTAGATTTTTGGTTGAAAATATAACATGTTTTTTAGGGTGAGATATATTTTTTTTTTTGGTAACTCAATTACATTAGACATTTTAATTTATCAAGACATTTCACAGTACTTGTGCTTTTTACTAGGAAGTTGAGAAGCGTAACAATATTTTTTTTGCACCCTACACCTCCCCCCCCCCCTCCCAGCTGAAAAAAAAGTCAACTTTTTTTTCCACCCCGCACCCTCCCCCTCCCCCCACCCCCTAAACCCCGCACCCTACGCCCCCCTCCCCTCCCAGCTAAAAAAACCCAAAAAAAAACGTCAAAACTTTTTTTTTCAAAAATATTAATTTTTTTTGCGTCGGGGGGGGGGGTAGGGGGTAGGGGTGGGGTGCAAAAAAAAATGTCAACTTTTTTTTCAAAAAAAAAAAAAAAATTCACGGGGGGGGTGGGGGGTCGGGGGGTGGGGGGCACTATCTGGTCAATATTGCAAAAGTTAATTAGTTTAATTAATTTTATAATCCAACCAATAGAAAAATGACACGTGTTTAATGAAAAGATTCTGTTAGTGATAAGGGTATTTTAGACCCAATAGGTGGTGATAAGGGTATTTTAGACCCAATAGGTGGATGATAAGGGTATATGGGGGCTGAAAGGTGGATGAAGGGTATTTTTGCTCCATTTTCAATAGTTCGAGGGTATTTTAGGCCCTTTTCCGATAAATCAAAGATATTTGTGTGGTTATAGATCATCTCGTAAAGCGTAAAAGGTAAAGTTTAAAGTTAAATTGTTGTCAAATAAGAAAATGTATCATTCTTTTTGGGATAGACTAAAAAGGAAAATGTATCACATAAATTGGGACAAAGGGAGTATAATTTTAGAAAATATATACAGAAAGTATCTAATTTTAAAGAGAAATCATGAGTTCACATGTCATTCTTTTTGAATGAATACCCGGTAGCTCTCCGCTAGGAGACAAGACCTGACGTACCAGCTTATATGAACCCCTAACAAGGAACCGTAGGCATAGAGCTATCGGGTCATAACTCTTCTCACTCTGGCCTTAGGGTTCTTCTTTCAACAATCTAAAATCCTTTCTTCATTTACAAACACTAGTATCTGTGCATACAGTCGCACACATATATTATGTACTAGTGATTTTCTCCGCGCTTCGCGGTTGTAAAATACCATAGCTAATTTTTTACATAAATTTTTTAAAACATTTGAGTGCTTAAAATATTCTAAAGATTCTTTTAGTGTTCAACTCCAAATATATAGGAATTTATCGAGTTTTAAATTATTTTATTATTAATATATACTTAATTTTTGCATTTTTTTGTACTTGAATTGCCTAAGAGTCTTTGATCTTCGGAAGATGCTTTTTGGATAGTTGAAACTACCCCGTTTATTTTTGTCAAAAAAGTAATATATATCATTTAAAAAAGTTGAAGCTCTCTCTGTGTGTATGTGTATAACATACATATTTTTTTCTTTGTATATCTAAAATATATATAAGCTTATATGTTTACAAAAATAGAAGAAGATGCATCTCGGGTCGAACGTGCAGTTCGACTTGTCAGATATATGGGCTCATGTGCTATTTTCTTGTTCTCTTCCCCGATATGCCCCGTTTCACACAAGAATGATACATTGAATCATAAAAAATCTGGAGCGTGAAGTGCAATTAGATCCATTTTTTAGGGGATTCGTATTACTATTATCAATTAAAATACTTTTATGGTTGGTTTGGTTGGACTAAAAAAAATGAAATATCCAGGCTCCGTTTAAAAAAAAAAAACCAATAGGATTGGTAAGATATATATCTATGATTGATATTCATATTTTAAAATATAATATTTTTCTTTGTATTATCTATTTTTTCCTTAAGTAGAGAGTTAAATTTTATTTATTTCACAATTTTTTAACAGTATAAAAACAACAATATAAAGAAGACCACATGAAAAAATGAATAAGCATAACCAATCCTTACTTTAGGCTCCAAAGTCATGGAATCAGTATGGATCCCTCCTCCAATATCAGTTTCTCAAGATAATTCGAGGAACAAAAATTTAAGACATACAAGATTAAGTGATTCATAATAAGATTTAGGTAAAATATAACATATAATAAAGATGAGTGCACATACTAAAGAAACTACATGGTAGACATCTATAAATAAAAATGATAAACCTTTTGAAGATATCTCATTTGACATACATAAAAACCTCCAATATTTCTGCCATGTCGAATAGAGTTCCTTGAACATCATTTAGGCCCAAATTAGTTTCCCTAACAATACTTACTGAAAACACTGTGCTTTATAGCAATAATGGATGGGGAATGCCAAAAGATAAAGTAATAACACTATTAGAGACTGTTAAGCTTTCTGCAATGAAGAATACGAAAGATGGGGTAATTAAAATTGAAACAATATTTCTTCATAAGTGTGACACGTATAGAATTTATGGTTGGAATAGCCACTGCACTCCAATCGCTAATCAGCAACGCCTTTCTTTTTCTTGATTTTGTAGAAAATTTTGTGTTTCTAAGCAGGTTATTAGAGAAATTTACTAAAGAGTTCTTGAGTTTTTAAAATAGGTTGAATGAACAAATGAAAGATCAATGGCCAAAAAAAGGAGAAATAGAATTGTTTGCTATAGAGAGGTGTTACATCACCTTGTTTATGCCTAACTTTAATTTACAATACAAAATCCTAATTCTGGAAAAATCTCTTCTCACGAGACTCCCTTTTCATTCTTGCAAAAACAATTCACTCACATGTAATCCAAATGATATTCCTACAAACATATTGATATTATTTCAATCAAATTCAGCATAATAAAATAAAATTCTCAACAAATACTTCAAATATCATACATCACAAAAGAAATACTCAAAAGAAAAATACTTGAAATCTCTACCTGTGAAATTTTGGTCTTTTGCCACAAGATGAAGACTTCAAATGATTCTCGTGGTCCTGTATAATACATTGTCACTAACTAAAAGCTCAATAATAATCATCAGAAATCAAAAATGAAAAACACCCATGAGAAGAAAAATCAAACAAAAACATGACGTCCAGCATTCGATCAATTAAATATGGTAAAAAGGATGAGAGAAAAATTAAGTGAAAAGAAATTATATTAAGATATATATATATATAGAGAGAGAGAGAGAGGGGGGGGGGGGAGGATGTTACCTGGCTCAAGCAATTCACTGGACGACCATTGGCTTTAACATGCCGCATGAAGTAAAAAGCTGCATGAAGCAAATTAATTAGGAGGGTTACGTGCTCATTATTTCCGCTGCTAGCTAACAGTCTGTAAGTATTACTACTACTAATATGTACCAATAAATGCTAATTATAGGGAAATAAATGCTAATTGTCCCACTTGCTTTCAGAATGAGGAATAAGCATTGATGTTTGACAGTAAGTGAATCGTTCAAACGTAGAAAATTTCTTACACATTTTCAGCAGTTGAGAGGAAGAGGAAAAGGTGTGATTAATAGAATTATGAGAGTGAGTTTTTGGCTATCTAATATATGATACATTAATTTAAAGTGAGAAAAAATTCAAAAAAAAAAGAGAAAAAAGATAAATAACATTGTAGGTCATAGAGAGATGTCATATCATTTTGTCTATGCCTAGTTTTATATTATATATAGATTTGTTACAACACTCCGAACATATCTACATTTGGTTAAAATTATAATTATATATCGTAAATATAGTCTACGTGTTTGCACTGTCGCATAATTTTTTCAAAAAAAAGCAAAAGAGAAATATGTCTGTAAGTTGTAACTCCCCTCTACACTCTACAGTCCCTCCTTTCCCCTCTGCCAGCCCACAACTGTCACTTGCTTTGGCATCAAATTAGAATCTCTGGTCTTTTCTTTAATTTTCGTTCATTTCCCACAATGCTTCTCTAATTAGAATCCATCAAAGACCAAACACACCCTTTTTAGGGTTCTTCTCAATATCTGGTAATTTCATTCTTTTCCTCTTCCTTTTATTGTTAAGTTAATCAATGTGGTAATGACCTTTAAGCTTAAAGTACACTATAATTCTTGAACTGCTTTTATGGTTTTAGTTTGTGAGTACTTTGCATTATTAGTTTTTGTTTGTGAAATTACAACTGAAAGAACAATTGAAAAATAAAATGAAGAAATAAAAGCATCTGAGGCGCGAATATCTCGCTCTCTTTTAAGGAGATTCAAGCCTACTGCAGCAAATTTTTACGGTCCAGCAGTAATTTTCCTGACTTATCCCAATATAAAATAGTCCGACAACATCCTACAACTCAACAAACTCTGTACAAAATGTTGAGTCCAAAGCTCCATCAAAAGAACACTTCCTTCAACTAAATAAAACTCTTTTTTTTCCTCACTTTTCAAGAACTCTCTAATATTTTTCACCCACCGCAAAGTAAGGATGACTAACTATTTATAGGTGAAGAAATTCATCCTTGAAATGAATCAGAAGAGTAGAGGGAAGGTGGGGTAATAATGTGACAATATGGAGTAGTAAATTATGAGAATATGGATGAATAAGTTATAAGAGTTACAAGGGAAATTATTGGCACATTCTTCCACTAACTAAAAGGAGTAATGAAATAGTGGTTATAAGAATTTCAAAGGGCAACAACGGACACAACTTCTGCCATAAACGAATTGGATAAGGAAGCAATTGAGAGGCACTCCAATAAAATATTAATATTAAAATGCTCAAATATCCTACAGTTTTATTTTTTGTTAATTTGATCAATGTGGAACTTTTTTGTTTGTTCATTTAGAATTCGTTGTAGAAATGAGGGAAAATGAGGGGTGAGATTGTGTTGACCTTTTGTTGTGGGTAGCTGATAAAGGTTTGTTTTTTCTTTGTCGCATTATTTCGTTGTTGTTACTGCTTTCATTTCCGTATTCCCTTTTTCAAACAATATGGTGAAGTAGCACCACAATAAGAATGATTTGGAGTTTCAGTATGAAAACATGAAGCCAAAGAAAATTAAGACTAATTTGACATTAAATCAACTGATAACTAACTGTGCTAAACATATGGGTGAATGAAAATTGATAGTGGTAGGAGGGTTGGAAGTAAAAGAGGAGCACCATGGATCGTTCTTTTTTTTTTTTTTTTTTTTTTTTATAACAGTGGTGTCTGGGCCGGCTTGCGCGCACCTAGTCTAATTCCACATGATACCTGCTACCTCCCATTAGCAACAAGTACCAGGTAACACTGTTCACCAAGGCTTAGCCAGATGGGAGCATCATGGATTTTTTCCTTGATCAATAAGGAAGTAAAAGAGGAGTAGAGGTAAAAGTAGAGGATTTGAATGTCCCATGTAAGGAAAGTAACTTAATGAATCTTCTATTCCTTTCCCGTGCCTCTCTCTCTTGGTGAAACCAAACACAGTGTGAGTTAGTAGGTGGTAGTTAGCTTCTTTATGATGGCAATTTCTCTTTGAGGTTCTACCAAAGTGAACTAATCTGGTTCTGCTGATGATCTGGGAAATTTCTGTGAGAAGTGAAGGTCCAAAATGGCACTATCTTGTTATGAGAGGCATCCTTACGGCTCCAGTAAATGTTAAGATCCAATGGCATGAGAGAGTGATACGAACTGTTGCATCTGCGGGAAAAAGGTCGACTGAAGTGCCACTCATTCCATGTCGCTGCTGAGTCTACTGCAGAAATTTGGTTTATAGTTTCTCAATTGGAGGGTCTGCCAGTACCCCATTAAGTTTCTGCTGTCGCGCATTATGGGGATAGTTTCTTGGACGGAGGATCAAAGAAATTGAAAACCCTCCTAATGCATTTGTGGTGCTCTAGATTTAAGTGTGAGTTCATATTACATTGGAAAATGTATATTCACTTCTTGCCACATTCAAAATACCGTTGCTTGATGTCGTTCTTCTACTAGTAAATCAAGGCCGTTTTAAGCAAATACTTATAGCTTCTTCCTGTGGTGGCTATGTTTTAGTGGAGAAAAATGAACAAGAAGCGAGATTGATAGATTAATAGAGGAGTCCAGCCACAATCAATATTGATTTGTGCTGGAGAAGTTCACTTGACCTGTGTCCTCCTTTCCATTCCTCAATTTGCAGACCATTGGAGCAAGGGTGAAATATCTGCTTTCGACTGATAGACATGATCTCTTTTTACCCCCCCCCCCCCCCCCTGTCTGAACTCGTCAAAAGAATTTAGTAATAAAAAAGGTTTATTTCCTGGGAGAGTAGCGGTAGAGAAATCCTTATCGAGGAGGAGGCTTTGTCATCCGACCTCTAGTATGCTCCGTCTTCGGTCTTCCAAATCCTAATATATAACCTGGAGATGCTCGTCCATAGAATTCAAAAGCAAAATGAGACAAAAATGACCCTGAATGGGATGACTTTGATTTTAGTGACATATCTTACCAGATTGAGTAGGATGTGAAGGGGTGTCATGATCATTTACTTAACACTCAGTAGGCTAGGCCTGATAATGAAGTCTGTTCAATTCGCGATTATGGCTGCTATCGAAATGATGCCTTCCATGCATCAAGGAGGCGAAAATCCAAATTACTTGAATCCAATTTCTAGATAAAAGTTGAACCATTGGTTTCTGGTGTTTCCTGCCTCTCACACGCTTCCCCTTTGTTTCCAGCTTGCCCCTTTTTGAATCTCTGTGAGTGGTTTGTGGATATAGTATCTCTATTATTCTTATTTTCTGTTTCAGCATGTTCATTTATGAGCTAAGTATTTAATTCAAGTCTCCTTTGTATTCTAATATTATCAAGGCTCTAAATCGTCGTCTCTGTTTCTTGGATCACTTCAACAGAATTTCAAGTGCACTCTTTGGACGCCTTTGTCAAAGAACCGCCTATGCGGTGATCTGGTGTGTGGTTTTATTTTACAAATTTGGAAGCAATGGGAAGCAGTAAATTCCCGAAGCATTACTTAATTGTAATTTTGACCTTCATCTGCACGTCAGTCTGCTACGTAGAGCGGGTGGGCTTTTCTATTGCGTATACTGTTGCTGCTCATGCTGTAGGAATAAATCAGAGTAGCAAAGGTGTAATCCTTTCAACCTTTTATTATGGTTATGCCTGTTCACAAGTACCTGGTGGCTGGGTTGCTCAAAAGATAGGGGGACGCCGTGTCCTTCTCCTTTCATTTGTTTTGTGGTCGCTAACTTGCGCTTTTGTACCCCTTGACCCAAGCAAACCGATGATCCTAGTAATAGCCCGCTTTCTTGTTGGGGTGGCTCAAGGTTTCATTTTTCCATCTATTCACACTGTCCTTGCACAGTGGGTACCACCACATGAAAGATCACGATCTGTTTCTTTTACAACCTCTGGAATGTACTTAGGTGCAGCTATGGGTATGCTTATGCTTCCTAGCCTGGTGAAATTTAGGGGTCCTCAATCTGTATTTCTAGCTGAAGCATTTTTAGGTGCAATGTGGTCATTAGTCTGGTTCAGTTATGCTACTGATCCACCTCGTTCTGACCATCGAAAAGCAACTGCTGCTGGCTTTGGGGAATCATTACTTCCCATCAAAGGGAGTTCAAAGATGAAGGCAGATAATGCCAGTAAAATCCCTTGGAAGCACATCCTCGTTAGCTTACCGGTTTGGGCCATTGTTGTGAGCAATTTCACTTTTCATTATGCTCTTTATGTGCTTATGAACTGGCTTCCAACATACTTCGAATTGGGTCTCCAGCTCAGCCTTCAAGAAATGGGTTCATCCAAAATGCTGCCCTACTTCAACATGTTTATATTTTCAAATATCGGTGGGGTGATTGTGGATCACCTTGTCACCAAGAGAATCCTGTCTATTACTAAAACCAGGAAAGTTTTAAACACAGTGGGTTTCATGGTTGCATCTATTGCATTAATGGCTCTTCCTTTGTTCAGAACATCTGGTGGCGCTTTATTTTGTTCCTCTGTGGCTCTTGGTTTCTTGGCATTAGGAAGAGCTGGGTTTGCAGTTAACCACATGGACATCGCTCCAAGATATGCAGGAATTGTTATGGGAGTTTCAAATACAGCTGGTACATTAGCTGGAATAGTTGGGGTTGACCTAACTGGTCGACTACTAGAAGCTGCTAAAGCCACTGAGTTAGATCTTTCCAGTCCAGGTAGCTGGAAACCCGTGTTTCTCATCCCAGGGGTGCTTTGCATTTTTAGTTCTTTTGTTTTCATACTATTGTCCACTGGGGAGAGAATTTTTGACTAAAGTGTTTGTGCATATACAGCAGTTAATCTGTATCTATATTTTGGAGAAGCAGAATATAGCATAGTTTAGGCTCTACAGTTCAAATTGGATAGTTCTTGGAAATAGCTACTGGTAGTTGGGACCATTCATACAGTCTTCAATAGCCTTCTTATTACTGAAGAGAGATATTTATACAATGTTCAAAAGGTTCTACGACTTCATTGACAGATTCTTCTGGACTGAGAGATATTGCTTCTTGCTCCAGCTGTTGCTGCTAAATATACTGGTTGATTTATGGAGCTTTAACAAGCTGAAGTTTTAGAAATCTGTACTGCACAAATGTCAACGGAGGTGTTCCATGGTGGTAGCAGACGTTTTCTCAGAAATAGGTGTTTAATCTGAACAGAAGCATATAGGAAATAAGTGGTAGAAAATACTTTTTGTATCATGATTCCAAAAATCTGATAGTCAACTATGAATCTTTTTTTGGTTAACTCTATTATCTTAGTCATGTACCAGTAGTTGATGAGCTGAACTTCTTCTGAGACCAAAAGCTCGGGTTGTTTTACTCACTATAACTGAAGTTTTGTTTCTCGGAATATAGTTTCTTTCATTGAAATATGAAAGAATTATTTGCAGAAATATGTTTCATTCTTAGCTGTGCAGTTATGTTTTGCTAGTTCAGTTTCAAGTTTTATAGATTGTGCAGAGCACTGTCAAGATGCGAACGTACCATCTGAGGCACCGAGAGCACATGCTTAGTCCATGTTTATCATTCTATCTGGTATTTCATTTTCTTTTTCCTTTTAATTATTGAAGATCTATCTGTTATTCTTTGTTATCAAAAAGATCTATCTGGTATTCCTTATCGACTGCTTTGGGTTCTGGAAACAATTGTGCAACCATCAGGTCTAATATAGTTAGATGTGCATATAATTGTGTCTCATCCATCTAAGGTTGAAATTCCTTTCTGGGAAGTCTTTTCCAATGCTGAAGCTACTGCAGTCTTTTTTTCATTGTTCTGAAAGATTTTGTGATGATCTCATCTGTGTAATCTTTTGAAAACAAGATCCAAACCCCCACTTCTACTAGGATGAAAGCTCATAATGTTGTGCTGACTGGTGAGCACTGTTCAATGTCCATTTATTTGTCTGGCACTCTTCTTCTGACGTATACATGCGCTCCAACTCACCATGTCTCAAGAAATTATGATAATTGCAATAGTGTGCTTATTTTTCCAACACCTGCAGGGGGGATACGTTCAACTGTTAGATTAAAAGAAAAGGTAGTATTCAGCTTCCAAGGTGCATTAAGTCAAGTTATTGTGTTAGTGTTCATCAGATGGGGAAAGGAATTGAACTGGCTAAATTATGTGAGCCTTAAAGGGCTTAGGAAGCAGCGCGGATAAGCTAAGAAGGTCAGACTACTTTCTTTTGTTGCTATATGATGTATTTTGATGCTATACTTTCCTTATACACCAAAAGTGAAGTCATATTTTTGTGGTCGCAACTCAAGGCATTTCTATTGTAGAAGGATTCTTTTTTATTCCTTGAAAAGGTCAATAAGTTATACAGTATATTATAAGAAGAACAACTAAGCACTAAGATGGTGCTAAGACAGTAAACATGTCAGGAAACTCTCTTTACAAAAATAAAAAGAAGGATTCGTAATGTTGAAGTCCTATCCATGTAATGATTCTATGAAATCTATCATGCTATCTTCATTCTTTACATCCTGCAGATTACACCAAAAAGCCAAATACCATAGACAATTGTATTTAAGCTGCTGTACGCTATTCTTCTTCCCTTCGAAGCATTTGGCATTCCTATCCTTCCATAAGATCCAGCATATGCAGGACTGTTCCAAATCTGCTTTAGTGGTTTGCTTAATCCCCTGGAGTTCCAGCTGCTAAGTAGCTCTTTAACGGAGTATGGCATCACAGTGTGTATCTTGAAAAGATTGAAAAAGAGAAACCAAAACTGTCCAGCCGCAATGCAGTGCAAGAAAAGATGACTGCCATTTTCCAACTCATTGTTACACATGAAACTTCTACTGCATATGATCATTCCCCTTCTCTATAGGTTATCGTGTGTTAAGCATGCATCATGGGCCACCAGCGATGTAAAACACTTGACTTTGGAAGGAGCCTTGAACTTCCAAATTTTCTTCGATAGCCAATTGGTAAAGCTGGGACCCTCATTGTTGATCATCCTGTAGCATGAACTTACTGCATGAGAAGTTTCCATTCCATAAAATACAGTCCTTTGCTTGTTCAGTGAGGGATACCTTCTCTAAATCTTTCAGTAGGAGAGCAATTCTTGGGACTTCCCAGTCAAAACAGTTTCTTCGAGAAGAAATGCACCAACTATTTCCCTTCCAGCAATGAGACAAGACTTCCTGCAGAGTTAGGGAAAGCATAAAGATCATGATACTTGGTCCTTAATGGTGTATGACCTTATATCCCTTCCATTGCCATTTTTAATCTATAAGTTAGCTACAAAAGTGGGTAAAACTGCAAATCTGTTTCCATAGGCCTATACCATGAGAGGAAAGCAAAAGACCTGTGTGCCATGGGCTTTGCTTCCCATATTATACCAGCTATTATTACCCTTCTGGCCTCCTCCATAAACCACTTGCTTTCTTTCGATATCTCCACAGCCACTTCATTTTCTTTTTTCTGATAACCGTGGTGTCCGGGCTAGCTTGCGCGCACCTCGACTAGTTTCACGAGATACCTGCCACCTCCCACCAGCAACAGGTACCAGGTAACTATGTCCACCTAGGCAAGAACAAATGAGAATAAATCACCTAGTGTTTTGTCTCTGTTAGAAATTAAACCTGAGACCTCTTGGTGCTCAACCCACTTCATTGACCACTTGGCCACACCCTTGGGTGCCTCCACAGCCACTTCATAAGTAAGCTAGTGTTGTTTGTTTTCAAGTTTCTAATGCCAAGTCCACCCTTTCTTTTCTCCCGTAGCACCTTATCCCACTTTACCAAATGAAATGCCCTATCTTTTTTACCATCCCATAGAATGTTTCTCCTAAGATTGTCCAGCCTCTTCTCACACTCACAAGCATAGGAAATAGTGACATAAGGTAAGTAGGATGGGAGTCCAGAACACTGTTTATGAGGATCAACCTACCACCCGCCCTTCATCAAACACAGTTCATGCGTCCTCTAGCTCTCCTGTCGATGCCTCAAAATAAAGGAGTGTCATTGGTTCTTTACAATATCTTACCCTCACTAGGCTGAAATCTCTCATGATGTCAGTTTTCTGTGCCAATTTATGCAATGCCCAACTGATATACACTGGTCTGGTGTCAAAAGGGTCCTTTGCTATATTGTGGATACTGCTGACTTGGGCCTGCACATCTTTGGCGAGTCTTCTCTCGATTTGGTTGGCTTTGCCAATGCCGATTGGGCCGGCTTCCCCCTAACCCGAAGGTCCACTACGTGTTTGTGCGTTTCTCTTGACTCAAATTGTATCAGCTGGGCCTCAAGAAACATCACACACTAGCCAAGTCTAGCGCAGAAGCAGAATTTTGCACTTTGGCATCACTTGTTGCAGAACTAACTTGGATTACCTACCTTCTTAAAGACATTGGTCTTCCTCTCAGTTGTCCTCCATTCCTGTGCACAGAAAACATCAGGTGCGCTTCATGCTCGCACTAAACATGTTGAGCTTAATTATCATTTTGTGTGAGAAAAGGTTGTTTGAGGTAGTGCTGGCAAAATGGATTAAGGAAAAAACAAGCATCCATCCATATTATCCACTAAAAATGCGTTGGATAATTGACCTTTTACAAATGGGTCAATGATAACTGAATTGCAGGATTAAGAACTAATCGAGAATTCAGGTAACTGTAGAGGAGTTTCAACAGAGGAAACTCGAGCTTAACAGTTAAGAAAATGGGGGATTTAGGTGATTTTAGGAAGAAGAAGTAGGATAAGAGAAATGATATATTTTCATAGATGATTCTAGAATGAATTGAATACAATGCTATATAGATCACAACTGATCTAATTTCAATAACTGCTCCAACTGCTTAACTACTTTCTTGACAGCTGTAACTAACAAACTAACAGTTCTGGACTAACTAACTAGCTGGTCTGTTGACTAACTAACTAACTAACTGAGTAGGAAATTCTCTAGAATCACAATATTGGCAACTGAATTACAAGACCACAAAATACATGTATCAGGACTCCCATCCTAGAAAAGATCCTTGTCCTCAAGGATCAAAATCAGGGAATCTGGTCTTGAGAACATTGAAATACTCCCATGTAGCATGATCAGCAGACAAACCAGTCCACTCCACCAAAACTTGAGCTACTGCTTTGTTGCCTTTCTTCACCATTCTTCTTTGTAATATGGATTCAGGATTGGGACAGTGAGGGTTAGCAATATCAGTGGTGGGAGGGTAAGCAATTTCAGTAGGTACAACATGACATTTCTTAAGAAGAGAAACATGAACAGTGGGGTGGATTTTGACTGATGGTGGAAACAATAAAGTGTAAGCTACTGGGCCAACCTTCTTGAGAATTTGGAATGGACCATAGTATCTGGCTGCTAGTTTGTGGAAGGGTTGAGAAGAGAGGGTAGATTGCTTGTAAGGTTGCACCTTGAGAAACACCCAATCCCCTACATCAAAATTTCTGTCACTTCTATGGTTGTCTGCCTGCTGTTTCATTCTGAGTTGGGCTCTACCCAAGTGATGCTTCAAGAGTTGTAGCTTCAATTCTCTTTGGAGTAATGTATGATCAACTTCAGCTGAAGCTGATTCCCCAGGTAAGTAAGGTAAATGGAGAGGAGGGGGTCTGCCATAGAGAGCTTCATAAGGGGTTGTTTTAATAGCTGAATGGTAGGATGTGTTATACCAGTACTCAGCCATGGGTAAGCAAGAAAACCAGTTAGTAGCATCTTCAAGACAAAAACATCTCAAGTAGGTTTCTAAGCACCTGTTTAAGACCTCAGTCTGACCATCAGACTGAGGATGATATGCTGTAGAAGTGTTCAATTGCACACCTTGCAAGTGGAACAAGTCTTGCCAAAAAGAACTGAGGAAAACAGCATCCCTGTCACTAATGATAGAATCAGGTAAACCATGGAGCTTGACAATATTATCCAAGAAAACTTTGGCAACAGACTGAGCAGTATAGGGATGTTTCAGAGGGATGAAATGGCCGTACTTGCTTAATCTATCAACAGCCACTAATATCACCTCATGACCCCGTGATTTTGGTAGACCATCAATGAAATCCATGCTTATCTGTGACCACACCACCTCAGGGATGGGAAGAGGCTGGAGTAAGCCTGGGTAAGCAGCTAGATCAGACTTACTTCTTTGACACACAACACAGTTCTGAATAAACTGTTTCACATCCAACCTGATGCCTTTCCAATAGAATAATGTCAACAACCTTTTCAAGGTTGCTTCCACCCTTGAGTGACCACCTTGAGGACTAGAATGCCATAGTTTGATGATTTCAGACCTCAATTGAGGTACCTTGCCAACTACCAGTTTCCCCTTCCTTCTCAACTGGTTATTCAACCAAGTAAATTGTGAATGAGCATCAGGAGTAGCCAGCAGGTGTTCAATTAAGTCTTTGAGCTCCTTATCAGTGGCCCAACTAGCAGTTATAGCTTGAAGTAGATCAGTGTCTGTAGGAGAAATCAATAAGTTCATAAGCTCAGCACCGGTCACCCTTGATAAAGCATCAGCTACTTTGTTTTCCACCCCCTTTTTGTATTCAATAGTGTAGTCAAATGGTAACAACTTAGTCAACCATAGCAGCTGAGAGTTGGTATGCAATTTTTGTTCCATCAAATACTTCAAAGCCTTTTGATCAGTCTTGATGATAAATTTATGGCCTAACAGATACTGAGACCATTTTGTCACTGCATGAACAATGGCCAGTAACTCTCTATCATATACTGATAAGGCAGCATGCTTAGGTGATAATGCTTTACTAATGAAAGCTATAGGGTGACCTTGTTGCATCAGTACAGCCCCAATACCATATCCACTAGCATCAGTCTCCACCACAAAAGTCTTGGTGATGTCAGGTAGTGCAAGTACAGGAGCCTTTGTCAAAGCAGATTTCAATGCTTCAAAAGCACCAGTTGCTTGTTGAGACCATTTGAAACTGTCCTTTTTCAAAAGATCAGTTAATGGTCTAGAAATCACTCCAAATCCTCGGATGAATCTTTTATAATAACCAGCTAATCCAAGGAACCCTCTCAATTGTTTCAGAGTTGTTGGCATAGGCCATTTCTGAACTGATTCTATCTTTTGAGGATCAGTAGAAACCCCTTCCTTGGTAATGAAGTGTCCCAAGTATTCAATCCTGTCAACCCCAAAGAAACACTTACTTTGCTTGGCATACAACTGGTGTTTTTGCATCTCTTGAAAAACAGCCCTTAAGTGTATCAAATGTGCTTTAATATCTCTGCTGTAAATCAGTATGTCATCAAAGAAAACAAGCACAAATTTCCTTAAGAATTGCTGAAACACAGAATTCATCAGGCCTTGAAAAGTTGCAGGGGCATTTGATAGACCAAATGGCATAACAAGGTACTCATAATGACCGGAATGAGTCCTAAATGTAGTTTTTGGTACATCCTCAGTAGCCATTCTCAGTTGGTGATAACCAGCTCTGAGATCAATTTTTGAAAACATTTCAGACCCTCCAAGTTCATCTAACAAATCTTCTACTATTGGAATAGGAAATTTGTTCTTCACAGTAGCTTTGTTTAAATCTCTATAGTCAACACATAATCTCCATGTACCATCTTTTTTTCCAACTAATACAACAGGTGCAGCAAAGGGACTACAACTTGGTTGAATGATCCCTTGTTTAAGCATTTGATTAACTAAAGACTCTATCACATCCTTTTTAATTGATGGATACCTGTATGGTCTTTTATTGATTGGTTCAGTACCAGCTTGCAACACTACCCTATGGTCAAACACTCCTCTAGAAGGTGGGAGTGTAGTTGGTTCTGCAAATAATTCTTTAAACTCAAGTAGTAAACTAGCTAGGGCAGGATCAGTGACAGATGTGTTCTTAGTTTTCTAGAGAATACCATTGTCTTTCTTCATTCAAATTGGATACCAACTGAAGCATATAGAGTTGTGTATGATTACCTGATGGAATCTTGGCTAGTTTCCCAGCTCCAGTGTTCAATATCTGTTTACCAGCACCCCTTAGAACATGTTTCTTGCCCTTATACATAAACTCTATTGTTAAATTTCTAAAGTTCATTTTGATATCACCTAATGTCAATAACCACTGAACCCCTAGGACTACCCCACAGTTGCCCAAGGGTAACACCAAGAATTCAGCTGAAAATTCTGCTCCTTGTAATAACCAAGAGATCCTACACATCTTGTCCACTAGTATGCTACCATTTCCTGTAGCAACTGGTTGAGAAATGGTTTGAACAACAGGACACCCCAACTGTTCCACCAGTGATGGATCAATGAAGTTGTGTGAACTTCCTGTGTCCACCAATATGTGTAAAGGTTTCTTAGAGTGATAACCCGTAACTCTTAAGGTCCTATACCCCAGTGATCCATTTAAAGCATGCATGGAAATCTCTAATTTTTCTTGGATTTGCTCTATTGCTTGATCTGCCTCCTCAGTTGGTGATTCTTGTTCACAACACTGGTCTTCTTCTTCTTGTTCTTCTAACTCAAGAAGATATAGTTGTTTCAAATTCCTGCACTTGTGGCCCGGAACATACTTCTCATTACAAAAGAAGCAAAGTCCTTGAGCCCTTTTTTCAGTCATCTCTTCTGGTGTAAGGGTTCTTCGATTGAATCCTCTTTGAGTTGGTTGTCCTCCTCTATTAGGTGTTGGCAAAATAGGTTTGTTGTACTGCCCCCTCTGATCATTAAACCTTCTTGAAGAATTTCCCACATTGCTTGAACTCATAGCAGGAAAAGAACTTTTTATTACAGCAGCAAGATATGCCTCTTCCATTCTGGCAGATTTGTAAGCTTGTGTTAATGTGATAGGTTCAGCCCTCTTAACAGCTATGTTCAACTCAGGTTTCAGTCCTCCAATGAAGCAACTGATAGTATTTTCTTGAGACAAGGTGACCCTAGTCAAGTTCCTTTCAAAAATAGCCTGATACTCCACCACACTTCCTACTTGCTTCACCTTCTTGATTTCCTCCATGGGATCATCAAAATCTGTACCAAATCTTTCCACCATCGCCATGACATAATCATTCCAAGTAGCAGGTTGAAGGTATTTTCTATATCTCATAAAGGACAAATGCCATTGTATGGCTTCACCCTCCAATTGTAAAGCAGCTACATTAACTTTCTCATGGCCTGGAACATTTTCCATTTCAAAGAATTGTTCGATTTTGAACAACCAAGAACTTAAATCTTCCCCAGTAAACCTTAAGAAATCCATTCTTGACCATCTAGAGAAGTTCGAATGGTGAGAAGTATAGCTAGCAGGGCTCCTTCCTCTTTGGACCCTTTCTTCAGTTCTGGCCCTTCTTTCTTCTAAGTGATCCACCCTAATTGGATCTTCTTGTTCGTGTTCCATTGGAATTTTATCTCGCCTACGTTCATCTGTATTTGTGAGTTGATTCTTCAATTCGAGTACTGTTTGATCCAGTTTCTTCAAATTGGATACATCACCTGCCAAGGTTCCCAATTCTGCTAACATCTTTTGCATCATCTCTCTCAGTTCTCCCATTTCAGAAGGAGAATCTCCACTAGTTTGTTCTCCATTTGCCCTAGTGCCTTTTGCCATTGATGCCGAGGATTCAATGGCTTTGATACCACTGATAACTGAATTGCAGGATTAAGAACTAATCGAGAATTCAGGTAACTGTAGAGGAGTTTCAACAGAGGAAACTCGAGCTTAACAGTTAAGAAAATGGGGGATTTAGGTGATTTTAGGAAGAAGAAGTAGGATAAGAGAAATGATATATTTTCATAGATGATTCTAGAATGAATTGAATACAATGCTATATAGATCACAGCTGATCCAATTTCAATAACTGCTCCAACTGCTTAACTACTTTCTTGACAGCTGTAACTAACAAACTAACAGTTCTGGACTAACTAACTAGCTGGTCTGTTGACTAACTAACTAACTAACTGAGTAGGAAATTCTCTAGAATCACAATATTGGCAACTGAATTACAAGACCACAAAATACATGTATCAGTCAAATATGGTTAATATCCATATTATACATTTAAAAATGGCGATAAAATATTAGCTTTACGCTAACATTTTAGAAACTGCTACTCAGTTGCATACGCTAAAATATGGGTTGTTCAAACTATGTGCTTTTAGCTGCCTATTTGCTGGTGTCTTTTGCTTCTTTCATTTTAGTTTTTTCACATAATAAGATACAAAAAGTGACAGATATTTTTTTCTTAATGATGTTGTGATTGTATTATTTTACTAATAGGTATTTTTTACAGTATATAAATTTTTATTTTATTTTTTTGTCATATATGCTTTTGATATTTGTATATGATCCTTAAAATGAAGGGATGAATGAAAGGAGAATTTATATTTTCGAGTTGCATCTTTGGGTTTCTATTTTATATTAATCACTCAAATCTCCTTTTTGTGACCTCATTTGCATTGATTCATTTTCTGCAGCTTTGTAGAAATCAGGTGAAGTATATGTTATTTGCGTATCATGGGATGAGGTCAAATAGTGTACTGTAATCTGCAGTTTGATAAATATATGTTGTTTTGATAAATATATCGTACTAAAAACACACATATTAAGAAGGGAAAATGACCTAATAATACTTATTGAAGACTATATTACAAAATAAAAAGATATTTTTCCTTATTTACAAAATATACCAACAAAATTACAAATACCAGATTTGGGCTTCATGGGATACCCACGATTTAAGGCTTTTTTTAAGGAAGAAAATTCGATTTTAAATGTGGACTTAATTCTAGGATAGTTACCATTCAACTTCTTCTTCTTTTTTAAAATATTTATTTCTCTATCTCTCCCTCTATGATAGACACCATTTTCATACCTAAAGTTCATCTTCTCTCCTAGTATAAATTTTCAAACCAATATTACAAAGTATCTTTGATTACTAACTTGTATATTAATTGTATGTAAAAATTGATTTGTATCGTTTTGAGATATATATGATCATTGTGTATTTTGAAAATCTGTATAAATTATATAAACTGTAGTTTTAAAAAAAATTGAAAACTAATATATGTATGAAATGTGTATGGAGTCTGCTATGTGTCATTTTTTAGATATATGCGACACAAATGTGTATGAAATGCGAACAAATTCGATATCAATTAGTCTTAGAAATGTTGAAAACTGATGTGTATGAAATGTGGATGGAATTTGGTTTGTATCAATCAGAAAACTTATTATACATATATATTTTCTCATAATCTATACATACTTTGATCATATTTTATATAATTTATATGTACTTTATCATAATCACAATATACATACTACTTTTATACATATTTCATACGTAGAAATTATAATGAATTTATACATTTATACATATTGCATACAAAAATTAATATATATTTATTTTCTGGTGTATGGTCTTTGTATGAAATCTGGTTTGTATCAATTAAAAGTTAATTATACATATTTTTCTCAAAATTTATACATACTTATATTAGATTTTATACAATTTATATGTACTTTATAATAATAAAAATACTCATATAATTTTTATACAAATTTTTATACATATTTCATATATAAAAATTATAAGAATCTATATAGTTATACATATTGCATACGAAAATTATACATATATGTTTTTTGGTGTATGAACTTTGTACATAAAAATTACCGATTATAATGGACTTTTTGAGTAAAAGTTGGAGAAAATTAGGTAACAATATCTCTTAATTTTGAATGGGGAGAGAAAGGTGGATGAAATAAGGAAGCAAAAGTTGGATAAAATCAGGGAACTATATCTCTAAATTTTGAATGGAGAGAGAAAAGAGGATAAAATAAGTAAAACGATTTCCTTACATTATTTAATGTGTTTTATTTGCTTCTTTTTAATTTGCCTAATTCGTATAAATTTTGTAACAAATCTATTGGTATATTTTGTAAACTGAAAAAAATCGTCATGTTCTGTAAATATATCTCCTTACCATGTACATATAAGTTTTTTGCCCTATATATTAAGAAACCAATAATGCAATGTGAAGTTTACTAAATTACCCAGATATAATAAAATAAATTACTTTTTTGATCAGAGCATGCACAAGTAAGCCTGTTATCCGGGCCAGTTATAACAACCGAAACCGGCACCGGAACTGGCATACCGGTTTGGCGGTTGCGAAAACCGTAGTATACCGGGCCGGTTACGTTTTTTTTTTAACCGTTTAACCGGAACCGGCCGGTTGGCCGACCGGTTAACCGATAATTTTTTTTTGTTTAAATCTGGGCGAATATGGACATTACTGGACCGTTGCCCAACGGTCCAAATTTATTTTTGGCCGTTGGCAACGGCCAAAAATGAGATTTTTGGCCCCCCTCCACCACCCAACCCCCCAAACTTTTATTTTTAACACTTTAACCCCTTTTCCACTCCTATATAAATTCCTCTCCATTTTATTTTCATCCACACTAATTTTCTCTTCTCAAATCTCAAATTCTCTCAATTAGTAGCTACTTTAAAATTACAAGTTTTCTCAAATTCTCAATTATTAGCTATTTTATATTTTGCAATTATACAAAAACAAAGTGTTGGCGGAGTTGGTGGATTTGCAAGTCTAGCCGCCTTCAATTCAACATTTGTTTTGGCGGAATTTATTTCGGCAATTTGCTACATTCATTCCAACTCTATTTTTAATTTTTGCAATTTAATTATGTCTAAGAGAGTTAAAAGAGGCGGTAGTAATGGGGGGAGGAGAAATATGGAGGAAACATTTGTGCCGGAAACGGAAACGTATGACATTACTCAAAATAATCCAATTTTAGATCATGAAGCATTAGAATACCGATTTGGCCCAATCTATAATGAAGTTGCTGATGATGATGACATTGATGACGAAACACAATATCCGGAAAATCGGATAGGAGATACACAACAAGCACAACAATCACAAACACAAGAAAAATCGACAAAAATTCGTACGCCAACCTTTAAAGTTTGGAATTTTATGACTAGAGATAGGGAGAAAGAAATAGTCACATGTAATTTATGTAAAAGAATATTTCAATTCAAGTGTCGGAACAGTAAGGATGGGGGAACGAGTTCACTAAGGACTCATTTAATGACTATACATAAGGACGTTTGGTTTGAGGGAACGAGTTTCCTAGGGGGTACTCAACGAACAATAGACCCACATACCAGAAAAAGTTTTAGTTACAACAAAAAGAAAGACCGTGTAAAGATAGCTAAAATGGAAGCTTATGATTGTTTACCATTTTTCTTTCCTTCAGGGCTGGGTTTTGTTACTTATATTCAACGTAGTTATAATCCGATGTTTGAGAGTATTCCTAGAAGTACTTGTAGAACAGATGTTATTGATTTATATAAAAAAAACATAGATTTTATTTGCGCCATGCACTTAATTCTTTAAATTGTAATGTTTCCCTTACCGCCAATATTGGTCTTAGTCTTAATAAGTTAAAACTTTTTGCTATTACATGTCACTGGATAGATGATAATTGGGTCATGCAAAAAAGAATTATAGCTTATTTATCTGATGAAGGGAAGGGTCGTCATAACAGTAAATTTTTAGCGGAAGGAATGACAACTATTACGAAATTTTTTCAAATTTACAAAAGAACACTTTGTATTGCTTTAGATAATGCTAGTAACAACACAAAAGCAGTTGTCCTTATAAAAAGGGAATTAAAACCTCCACTAGCGGATATTTTTCATGTAAGATGTAGTTGTCACATTTTAAACTTGATTGTTAAAGATGGTCTTTCCTAATTTGATGATCCTATTCAAAAGATTAGAGATGCAGTTGCTTTTCTTTTTTTGTAATTTAAGTAAGGTTAAAATGAGAAATTTTAAAAATCAATGTGAGAGTCTTGGTCTTAGACCTAGGAAAATTCAAGTTGAAGTTGATAATAGGTAGAACTACACTCAAATTATGTTGCAACAAGCGTATGAGTATAGGAATGCCATACAAAATACTCACAACAATCACAATAAAGAGGTTTCGGAGTGGTTAATTGATAGCGATTGGGAAGATGTTTTGGAATGTAAAGAACTTTTAGAACATTTTTATAATGCTACTCTTGTTTTTTCTAGACAATTTTATCCCGCGGTTACCGGATCTTAGCATACTTGACCGAAATAGCTAGAGTTTTATTTGAGTATAAGGAAAACCTGGGTTATCAAGCGGCTATTCATTCTATGAGGGAAAAATTTAAGAAGTATTATTTTTCCATACCAACTTTATTCATATTGGGTTGTATTTTTAATCCTTGTCTTAAAATTTCTTATAGCACTCAATTGGTTAAACAAATTTATGAATATTTTGAAATTACCACCGAGGAACCATCACATTTTGAGGCCAAGAGAGCCATAGAAATTGAGCTTAAAAAAGTTTTTGAATATTATTCTAAGTTGGAAGAAAGTGTTACCCCCGTTGCTCCACCACCTAGTACTTCTACTTCTCAAAATAAAGGAAAAGACATGTCGAGTTTAGGTGTTTTTTGGAGAATGTCTTCTTCTACTACTCAAACTACTGCAAACTTTGATGAACTCCACTTTTATTTGTCGCTGCCATTGGTGCAAATGACCGTGCCCGAAGTGGACGTCTTAGGATTGTGGAAAAAATACAAGGCGAATTATCCGGTACTTGCAAGAATGGCCCAGGATATACTTAATGTTCAACTATCAACCGTGGTCTCGGAAAGTGCATTTAGCTAAGGAAGACAACAAATTGGAGACCATAGATACTCCTTATCCGAATTTAGCTTGCAAGTACTAGTTTGCATTCGCGATTGAGGCTAGAGGCGAGGCAAGGCGACGAGAAAGAGATTGAATTTTTAATAGCAAGTGAAGCGGACCAATTTGAAGACATGGAAGATATCCCAATAGATGAATATAATATAGATGAAATTACCGAAATGGTGCTTACAATGTAATTTTATTCTTGTACCACTTAGTTGCAACTCATGTATTATTTGCAAGTTAAAAAAAATTACAACTTGGAAATAAATGTTATCCATTAATGAATAAAAATTATGGCTCATTGAACTTTCTTCTATTTATTTGTGTTCATATTCTTACTTATATTAAGTTAAGAAAATACCTACAATATACTTAGAATATATATCTACTTAAATTAAAAAATAGAAAGTTATAACTATATATATTAATAAATATACAATCTTGAATTTTATAATACTCATGAGTTATTAGTAAATATAAAATTTAAGTAATACATATAACTTAAACATATATACCTATAATATACTTAGGACGTACTTATAATATACATATACTTAAGTTACAAAATAGAAAGTTATATACTTAGAAAAAAAGAATCTTGAATTTTATAATACTCATAAGTTGTTACTTGTTAGTAAATATATAAACTTAACTAATACATATAACTTAAACATATATATACTTATAATAACATAACATAACATATATAAATATACTTAAGTTAAAAATATACAATCTTGAGTTTCTTAGTACTTATAACCTAGATATATGTAAAACTTATATATATATATATACAAACTAATAAATTATAGTGTTAATTTATGTGTAAAATACGTAATTAAGCAAAAACAAAAACACGTTTTTGGGATAACCGGTTATCGGTTTGGTAGAAGGGTACCGGTTCTGGTCCGGTAAGAGCCAAACCGATCGGCTAACCTGTACTGGTTAACCGGTAACCGTTTAGATTTACCGGTTTGGAAACCGATAACCGGTCGATTTGCTAACCGGTTTCGGTTCTGGTTCCGGGTCAACCGAATAACAGGCTTATGCACCAGTAGCAATCCTTTTGAGATTGGGAATCCAACAATACCAAGTTACTATGTGGCTTTTCCAATCATCATTTAAATGTTACTTTAACTTATTAGTTTTGTCTAAGGTAGAGTTGGAAAAAACTAGCCAATTTATATCTTGGTTTCCTAAGGTGACACTTATATCAAAGCGAAGGTTACAACTAAGGGAATGACAAACGACGGAGAAATCAACGCTTCTAAAACCCAAGCCAACGCCACCCAAGATGCCTCTGGCAAGAAGGGCCATAACTAAAAGAGGAATGCCGCCAATAAGAGCCAGAAGGTGCTGCCCAAGGTTGTGCCAAACGAAGGGCTTACATCCCAAGAACCATCTACCCCAGAGGCGAGCAAGGATGACGTGGAGGTCCTATCCGAGGACGTCTCGCTCGGTAAATAGTGGGTTATGAAGGTTAATGTGGGGATGGACGCCATAGACATCTTTGGCCAACGTTTGGGGAAGGTGGAGGGCACTCTTAGCGTTTTTTAGGGGCATACTCTTGAAGAGATTAAGAGTATCCGAAATGACTTGGAGGGGCGTATACAGGTCAAGATTGAGGTAAAGCAAAATATCACTGCCTTAGAGTGCAGACTCATGGAGGCGTTGAGTACTATCGATGACTTGAAGGCAAAGATAATGGCACTCGAGGAGCAGGTCGATGCTGGCGTGATCGAGGTAGCCATCGATGTTGTTGTAATGAAGGAGGCTAAGATCGTGGTGTCACGACCCAGCTAGGGGCCGCGACGGGTACCCGGGGCTAACCACCGAGCACCGCTCGTACTATTACTTCTTAGACTCATTCAACAATCATTTATCGGTTTCATGCTCATTTTACAAAGAAATTGCTTTTCATTACAAAACATAATGCTTTTTGTTATACCCCGCATTTTCAGAGCCTGAGCGTGACACGTGCTTCCTCAAACATTGACAATCACGTTGTTACTACATAATTTAAACTCACGTTGATAGTATTATATTTCGTATTTTTTGTACGTCGGATTATTCGTAAGCGGAGGTGGGGCCCACACATAGAGATTTTTTAGGAACACGTGACAAGTTATATGAATGACATATGTGAAGTCAAACGCAACTCAATAAGGACCCTTGAGCCAAATCAAAGTGGAAGTCCTCCAAACAAATAATTTTAAGTAACGTTTTCGGGTGATCTGACTTCGAGGGGCAAACACGGTATTATAAGTTTGGCATTTGGAAACATACCAAGAAATAAAAGTTGTAGATAATTGAATTATCTTTCCAACCATAGGTCGTGGGTCCACAGGCGACGTCGGGATAAGGAGATATGGACGTTTTAAGGCAGAAAGGTTAGTGGGTTAGGCCCAATCCGGGCCCAACCGGGTTAGGCCCATGACCCATGTTTATTTAAGTGATATATCAGCCTTTTCTCCTCATTTTTCAGGACACAACACCCAGAAAATTCTGGAGAAAAAGAGAGAAGAGAGCTTAGAGAGAAAAGATCAATTTTGACCAAAATCTGAGCCCCGAATCCCGAAGCCCGTGAAGAGAAAAGTGTTCTACGTTGCGTTGCCTCCAATTTGAGCTAAAAATCAACCAAAACGAAGGGGGTGGACGTGGTGGCTGCACACTTGAGGTAAGATTAAGGTTCCTTTTCATTGCTAATAAGTTTATTTAGAGTTCTACCGAAGTAGAACGGAGAAAATAGTGTGATAAATTCGTTTGTTGGCGCTGTGAATTATGGAATGAGATTTGAAGAGAATTTTAAATGAAAATAAATTTATGCAACTTGTAGAATGTGGAGGATGTCATTATTAATGTTGTTAGTATTAATTTCGACTCCCTTACGGAAATAAAATTATTAAATAGTTATATCGCAAATTTGGTTGGTTGAGGAATTTAGAAAATAATGTGTGGGATGTTTTATGGCATACGTTGGTATTGGAAATATTATGATTAATGTTGGTATTGTTGTTGTTGTTGTTGGTTGCTGAATTGATAATTCGGGCTAGGCATATAAACAGGGGAGATGCTGCCCGATTTTCGGCAGAATATAAAATAGTATGATTTGAAATATGGTACAAATGTGCGATGAAAAGGCTAACATTAGCATAAATTCCTTTTAAATGTAGACTTACAAGCTTGGACGAATAAGCGTAGCTTATTAGCGGTCGAACAGGTATGTAAGGCTTACCCCTTCTTTCTTTTGGCATGTCCTGGAGCTAAGTAAGGTATGACCTGACACGCGCCTTGGGGTAACTCTACTCTTTGATTCCGAGCTCAGTTATGATGCTTATTCTCTTTTGTCATGAGCATGTTTCGTATGGTTGAGTCTATTGTATGATTAATAAATAAATAAGCTACTTCATATGATTTTGATATGTATCCATGATTCCGAAGCTCTGTTTGATATGTTTCCGAGATTGTCTATGATTCTGATTCACTTCTGATATAAGTATGTCTGATATGATCGAGCTTATTATATGATTGAATAACGAGATAAGCATAAAGAATTGTGTTTCTAAAAGAGTTCTGTAAGTTTTAATGTCCCTAACTTTCGTAAAAGATCTCGGATTTGCTTTGAAATGTTCGTAAAAGTTCTGTGGTAAAGATGTCTGTAACTTTCACGTACATATGGTTCCAAAAGTTATATTTGATTTGATCCATAACGATATCCGAAAGGTACTTGATATGGTTGTTGCTTTAATTTTCCAAAAACGGCTTCTGAAATGTTCATAGAAGGTTTTGTACTTCAAACGCTCATAACTTTCTTATACTAAATCGGATTGATCCGAAACCTGTTTTTGAGCCTTCAGGTGTCGGTAAGCGTACTTGTCCATCGAGTCTCAGAATTAATTTATATGCATATAGTTTCTCACTACTCTGCTCGTGCATGTGTCATTGCCTCCTTCACCGAGTCCCGGGACGGTATGTATCGTGCGTATGGTTCGCCGAGTCCCTTGCTTGAGGGCCGGGTTCCATATATATATTCCGGAGTATGATGTGTCCGGTTCCGGGGTACCGTTTATATATGTCCGGTCCCCGGATACCGTGTATATGTTACGAAGTATGATGTGTCCGGTTCCCCGGAGTATGATATGTCCCGGGTACCGTGTATATGCTATGATGTGTTATGTGACGGAGATGTTCGGAGATATGAAATCTTCTGGAGTATGATGTGTTATGGCGCCAGAGACAGGAGTGGCGACCATGTTCCTGTGCCCTATGCATGACTTTGATATGCATCATTTGTGTTTCAAAAAGTAAGCATTCTGATATTCTGGATAAGCTACTTACCCTCTGTATTTCTTCTGATATATGATGTCGGCAATAATATAATATATATGGATCGGGCTGCACGTTCCGCAGCAATATAATATATATATGGATCGGGCTGCACGTTCCGCAGCAATATAATATATGTATGGATCGGGCTGCACGTTCCGCAGCAATATAATATATTTATGGATCGGGCCGAACGTTCCTCGGCAGTATATATTATATTTATGGATCGGGCCGAACGTTCCTCGACAGTATATATTATATTTATGGATCGGGCCGAACGTTCCTCGACAGTATATGTTATATATATATGGATCGGGCCGTACGTTCCTCGGCACTATTATATTACATATGGATCGGGTTGTACGTTCCACAACACCATCAGTTATATGTATATCTGTATATGATGATATGTAGGTGATGACATATGATGTCGGTACGCACAGTCTGTGTTTGGAAAGTAAGCATTTTGGCACTCTGGATGATTTACTTACTTGCTGTTCTCCTTCTGACATATGACTTCGGCATGTACGATTTGCGTTTGGAAAATAAGCATGTTGGTACTCTGAATGATGTACTTACCTTTGTACTGCTTGTTTTGATTATGGTTCCGTTTTCTGTATTCTATGCCTTACATGCTCAGTACATTTTTTGTACTGACCCCTCTTTCTTCGGGGGCTGCGTTTCATGCCGCGCAGGTACACCCAGATGAGTTGAAGCTATTATAGAAGATGTTCCAGCGGAGTTGGCAAGCTCCACTTGCTCCTGGGGTGCTGCCGAGTCAGAGTGTGTGTGCTATGATGTTTGATTAATGTTAGAGAGTTTGCAGACAGAGTTGTGGGTATAGAATGTCAGTTTTGTAAGCGGCTCCATCAGCCGATGTGTCATTTTGTGTTATGTGATAAATTCCATATGATTACAGATTTTGTTGATTTAAGAACAAAGAAAAAGAATATTTCTGAAAGCCTACTATGTATTTTATGTTTACTTGATTTAAAGGTTCAAAAAGGTTATGTGTGTATTAAGAGTCAGAGGGTTCGCTCGGCTCTAAGTAAGGGTCGGGTGCCCATCACACCCTAGCGGGATTAGGGTGTGACAAAGTGGTATCAGAGCAGGTTGTCCTAGGGGTTGTCTGCAAAGTCGTGTCCAGTAGAGTCCTGTTTATGGGTGTGAAGCCGGCCACATTTATAAACAGGAGGCTGCAGGGCATCTAGGGATTGTTGACCTTCTTTCCGTCTCAGATCGTGCGATAGAGCCAAGTCATACGAAATGAGATTCCTTATATGTAAGCCTTACATACGACGGAAGAAGTTGAGTGATAATATGGAAGGTCATAAAGGTAAGTTGTAACATATTTGTTTTGTTACCTGAAATTGGGAGCCCTGGGTGGCTGGAATATGTCGTACACAAATATATGCCCTGTGAGGCATTGTTGGTATTTGCTGTGTGCAGATTCTGAATAGTAAGAATGGTAAAGAAGATTCTGTTAGAATTTTTCAAAATCAGGCTATTTGGTTAGGTACATCTAACAGGAAAGAGCGTGGAAAGTAAATATTGTAAATGGACGATAAGTGGGGTGAGTTGTTTCAGAAAGGTTATGGATTTGGCAGGGCGATGAAGGCGCGATCACTACCATCGGGAATCTAGGAATCTGGGACGAAGGTAGTTATACACGAAAGTGAAAGGTGAATATTGAGGATTGAAAAGGGGTAAAATAATAATTGTAAAGGAAAGGACGTGTTACGAGGAGGTCTCGGAATCTGTAAGACTTCGACTTGCTCCAGATCATGTAATAAAGGTCATGTGAGGAAGTGGACGCGATTATATCAGCATTAAGGCACCGGATTCCATCGAAGTTTCGAGGTTAAGCGTGCTAAGGTGGGAGAAATTTTGGGATGAGTGACCCCCTGGGAAGTGAACTAAAGGTCCTATAAATTGAGACATAAGAGGCAAATGAGAAGTTAGAGTAGCCTAAGGGAAATCAGAGTATACGGGATGGTTGGAGACCATAAGAGGTCGCGTAGGACGAGGCAGACTAGATTGGTGAAGAGATAGAAAGTGCATCTCAGCTTTGAAATTAGGATAAGTTTGAATAGCGTTTGAAAATTTTTTGTAGGCGAGATGGTAGAAATTATATATATACCTATATATGAATGCGTATAATATTCTACATGTGATTGTATCAGTGGGCATGTATGTCCCAGCAACCGGTGCTATGGTATATTGAAGGCACCGATCGAATAGGGTAATAAAGCGCGAGTAACAAAGAGAGCAAGAAAGGTGTACAAGCTAAGTTCACAAGGGATAGTGGAGAGGATGACAAATCCAAAGGACATTTCGGATGATGACTATTATAACGAAGTGACAACGATTGGTAGTTAGTAATTTTTCGAAGAAAAGAAAGAACGATGTTCTTATGGTTGGAAAATAAAAGAGGCCGTCGGGTATTAGAAAATAGTTCATGGACCATTAATTATACTGAATATGAGAGTATACGCTATGGAATTATATGAAATATCAACGTGAAGCTATGCCCAATTATAATTGTGGGGGGTCTACGCCGGAGAGCCAACAAGGAATAATGATTGATGAAACGATCGCCAATACAAGGAAATTAAAGACAAGTATACTGGTGCCGAGGGATATAGAAATAAAAGGAAACAGGCGAAGTACACAAGCCTACGAAGTAGTCATATTATGAGAAAAAGGAGGATGCATCTCATACGGATACCTTATACTAAGACAGAACAAGTAAAGTACCTAAAGAAATAAGCTGGAAAGAAAGATGTGGCTATGAGTTGCGAGTTTACCACGTGATAATAAGGCGATAAAGTAAGGATATCACCAATAACAAGTAAAGATATGATTATGATTGTCGTTGAAATCAATTCTGAGTACAACACAAGAATAAAAGACTATGACGCACAAGGGGTCTTAGTTGCACATGAGACTTAGATCCTTGATAAGACAGATGGCGGCTTAAGGGAAATGCAATTACGGTTACCGTAAGTCAATTATGGGAAAGAGAGAAATAACGAAGATAGAAAGAAAAGGGGAAGATGACGCTACCAGTGAATGCTGATTATTGAAGAATGGGATAAATGGCACTACACGGAGGGTACAGACGGTTTGACATACTAGTATTCTAAGTATCCCCATGGGACAGAGTTGTTAATTAGAGCAGAGGTAAACATTGACCCATAATTAACGGTTGAGTTAAGTAAAATACATCCTTTGTTTAGATTGCAACATTGGTTGTACTATTGAATTACGTTACTGCAAGATGAGTATGTTAAGACTTCGCACATAAAGTACTGTAACTATAAATTATGGGAAATGGCATGAATATGATGTAGTTTGAAAAGGGAATTGAGGAAAGGGGTACATGAATTCAAGATCGGATATGAGGTAATGGATTTATGAGTGTTATAAGTAAGACTTTAAAAGGGGGGAAGCAAGTAAGGAAAGTATAAGTGTAGAGATTGGAACGACAAATCCTAGATGTGACAATTATAGACCCTAAAACAAAAAGTGAGAGTTATACGGAAATGATATAGTTGTTATCGTTATCCATTTCAGTACGGACATTGAGTGAATCGATGGAAGAAACGCATTGGGCTTAAAATTGAAAAGTAAGGATTGAAGACCGAAGTGTGGATTTGTTTTGGAAGGCACCGTAAGGTAAGACTCATAAGAAGAAAGCGAGTGAATAGGATACAAATATTCAAAACGCACTCAGACATGAAAAACAGATGTAATTTGAAGTGAGAATTTTTGTAGAAGCGAATTCAATAAGAAATAAGGGTCAGTCAGCAAAAATAAAAATAGAGTGATTGCAGGGTATCTTTCAAGATTGGACTGAAAATAATTCATCAGGAAGAAAAGGAATTGAACGATGTTCCGGTGAAGGGGACAAACTTTAACAAGATATTGGAATAACTACGATGCTTACTATGGTATGACCACCCAGTAAAGGGAGACTACAAAACAGCAAGAGCCGAACAACTAAATGACCAGGTTGTAGGAAAAAGATGATGCAATAATGCATCAATTACGATAGTATTAGAAGAAGGATGATCCGATAATGGATGTACCCGAGAATGGGATTATGGACAGAGTACGAGCGTAGTTTAAACATTCGAGGACGAATGTTCCAAAGGGGGGAAGGATGTTATACCCCGCATTTTCAGAGCCTGAGCGTGACACGTGCTTCCTCAAACATTGACAATCACGTTGTTACTACATAATTTAAACTCACGTTGATAGTATTATATTTCGTATTTTTTGTACGTCGGATTATTCGTAAGCGGAGGTGGGGCCCACACATAGAGATTTTTTAGGAACACGTGACAAGTTATATGAATGACATATGTGACGTCAAACGCAACTCAATAAGGACCCTTGAGCCAAATCAAAGTGGAAGTCCTCCAAACAAATATTTTTAAGTAACGTTTTCGGGTGATCTGACTTCGAGGGGCAAAATCGGTATTATAAGTTTGGCATTTGGAAACATACCAAGAAATAAAAGTTGTAGATAATTGAATTATCTTTCCAACCATAGGTCGTGGGTCCACAGGTGACGTCGGGATAAGGAGATATGGACGTTTTAAGGCACAAAGGTCAGTGGGTTAGGCCCAATCCGGGCCCAACCGGGTTAGGCCCATGACCCATGTTTATTTAAGTGATATATCAGCCTTTTCTCCTCATTTTTCAGGACACAACACCCAGAAAATTCTGGAGAAAAAGAGAGAAGAGAGCTTAGAGAGAAAAGATCAATTTTGACCAAAATCTGAGCCCCGAATCCCGAAGCCCGTGAAGAGAAAAGTGTTCTACGTTGTGTTGCCTCCAATTTGAGCTAAAAATCAACCAAAACGAAGGGGGTGGACGTGGTGGCTGCACACGTGAGGTAAGATTAAGGTTCCTTTTCATTGCTAATAAGTTTATTTAGAGTTCTACCGAAGTAGAACGGAGAAAATAGTGTGATAAATTCGTTTGTTGGCGCTGTGAATTATGGAATGAGATTTGAAGAGAATTTTAAATGAAAATAAATTTATGCAACTTGTAGAATGTGGAGGATGTCATTATTAATGTTGTTAGTATTAATTTCGACTCCCTTACGGAAATAAAATTATTAAATAGTTATATCGCAAATTTGGTTGGTTGAGGAATTTAGAAAATAATGTGTGGGCTGTTTTATGGCATACGTTGGTATTGGAAATATTATGATTAATGTTGGTATTGTTGTTGTTGTTGTTGGTTGTTGAATTGATAATTCGGGCTAGGCATATAAACAGGGGAGATGCTGCCCGATTTTCGGCAGAATATAAAATAGTATGATTTGAAATATGGTACAAATGTGCGATGAAAAGGCTAACATTAGCATAAATTCCTTTTAAATGTAGACTTACAAGCTTGGACGAATAAGCGTAGCTTATAAGCGGTCGAACAGGTATGTAAGGCTTACCCCTTCTTTCTTTTGGCATGTCCTGGAGCTAAGTAAGGTATGACCTGACACGCGCCCTGGGGTAACTCTACTCTTTGATTCCGAGCTCGGTTATGATGCTTATTCTCTTTTGTCATGAGCATGTTTCGTATGGTTGAGTCTATTATATAATTAATAAATAAATAAGCTACTTCATATGATTTTGATATGTATCCATGATTCCGAAGCTCTGTTTGATATGTTTCCGAGATTGTCTATGATTCTGATTCACTTCTGATATAAGTATGTCTGATATGATCGAGCTTATTATATGATTGAATAACGAGATAAGCATAAAGAATTGTGTTTCTAAAAGAGTTCTGTAAGTTTTAATGTCCCTAACTTTCGTAAAAGATCTCGGATTTGCTTTGAAATGTTCGTAAAAGTTCTGTGGTAAAAATGTCCGTAACTTTCACGTACATATGGTTCCAAAAGTTATATTTGATTTGATCCATAACGATATCCGAAAGGTACTTGATATGGCTGTTGCTTTGATTTTCCAAAAACGGCTTCTGAAATGTTCATAGAAGGTTCCGTACTTCAAACTCTCATAACTTTCTTATACTAAATCGGATTGATCCGAAACCTGTTTCTGAGCCTTCAGGTGTCGGTAAGCGTAGTTGTCCATCGAGTCTCAGAATTGATTTATATGCATATAGTTTCTCACTACTCTGCTCGTGCATGTGTCATTGCCTCCTTCACCGAGTCCCGGGTCGGTATGTATCGTGTGTATGGTTCGCTGAGTCCCTTGCTTGAGGGCCGGGTTCCATATATATATTCCGGAGTATGATGTGTCCGGTTCCGGGTACCGTGTATATATGTCTGGTCCCCGGATACCGTGTATATGTTACGAAGTATGATGTGTCCGGTTCCCCGGAGTATGATATGTCCCGGGTACCGTGTATATGCTATGATGTGTTATGTTCGGAGATGTTCGGAGATATGGAATATTCTGGAGTATGATGTGTTATGGCGCCAGAGACAGGAGTGGCGACCATGTTCCTGTGCCCTATGCATGACTTTGATATGCATCATTTGTGTTTCAAAAAGTAAGCATTCTGATATTCTAGATAAGCTACTTACCCTCGGCAGTGGAATCTTATCATCACAAAATCAATCATAACACATCACTATTACACACCTCATAACATAGCATCATCTTATTATTTCTTGGTATCTTATACATATCATCATTGTATTACAAACTAGCATTGTTAATCATCTAATAGACATATCATATATTAGCATTAAAAGCATACGTTAAGCTTTAAGGGCAACTACACTATGTCGGGTGACGTAAGGTCGTGAACTCCCGATTATATTATGAACGTTTATGAGTATCGTGCCTCGCCTTGAAGGAAATAGAACATAAGGCGAGTGTTAACAAAGATAACATCATTAGCGTTATAGGAACATCATGCCACAATTTCTTGAATCGCTATACTCTAGCTCATTATCATCACCATCATATTCATATGCAATTCAATATATAAAAGGACTCATAGGCTTCGTTTTGTAGAAGGATTATATAAGACTTGAAGGATTCATGCCTTTTGAAAGAAAAGATAAGCCTCACATACCTTTGTCGTTTAACTATGCTATCGTTCACTTGATTTCCTATGATGTCACGTCTCTACCTTCAAGAGAGAATTCGTACCATCGTTAGTCAATCGACGAGGAGAACGCGCTACTATTTCTAGGGAAAATCGGGCAGCATTTCCTTTGTTTCTACTACCTTTCCCATGCTTCATTTCAACTACCAAACATTCACAACAACACTCACAATATCGTATCAACAATCGTCATTTATCTATATTTACCACATTCCACCAGTTTTCCCAAATTTCTCCACATTTATGGGTTTTAGCTCATCATCACATTTTCTCATACATCACACCTATTTCATGGTCTACACGTCATTTATGACATATTTATACTCCCAACTCATCAACATTCATAATTTAATCCAACTATCATTCAACTATGGCACTATTCACATTTTATGACCCATTTACTACACTCTTCTACAATCCAAGTGTTTCAACGTATAAATACTTCAATCATCATGAGAAAGTCATAAAACTTACCTTATATGTGGTAGGAACGAGTCTTGAGTAGCAATACTCTTCTATACCAAAAACCCTACTTCACTTCCTTTGCAATTTCTTGGTGTAGATGAACTTTGATGAGTTTTACACTCTTGATTTCATGGATTTGGTGTTGTTGATCTTGATTTTCCTTTGTTTCTCTTGTGGATGAATATTAGAGAGTATTCTAAATGTTTCTTGAAGTGTGGAGTGAAAATGAAATGAATGGAATGAAAAAGGGTCCCTTATATTTAACTTAAAATCTGGTTTTTATGAACAGTAGTCGAAATGCACAGTGGCCGTAAACCTAGTTTACGGGCCGTATTCTGGTTTACGGTCCGTCCTGCACGACCGTATTTAAGCATAACAGAATCAGAGAGGCTTGCTGGAGTCATGGTGGTTTACAGTCACAGTTTACGGGCCGTATTTCGATTTACGGTCCGTATTCTGAGTCATATTTAACCATTTAGACATTTGGCAGAAAGTTGAAGCTTTGGAATGTTGAAAGACGATAGCAATTTACGGTCCGTAAACCACTTTACAGGCCGTATTCTATTTTACGACCAACTGGGCCGAAGTGCAAATCTGCAACTTTCGCATTTTCAAAACTCATAAGTAGTCATCCCCTTCTTAGTAAAACATCGTACACTCATACTCTTCGTTGATCTATTCATTGTACGTTCACGGAGAAATTTCTGAGGTGTAACACGTGGCTCCCAAGTCACCAGTGTTCAAAGGGGTTCGTGATACACAAGAAGTGGAGAACTTTCTTTGGCACTTGAAGAACTATTTCAAGCATGGCAAAGTGAGAGACAATAAGGGCAAGATCAACACTGTTGTGTTATACCTATCAGAGACTGTCATGTTATGGTGAAGAAGAAAGGTCGCCGATGCTGAGAGAGGTCTATGCACAAACAATACATGGGATCAGTTCAAGAATGAGTTCAAGCGACAGTTCTTCCCAAATAATGTCTTGTACGAGGCAAGGCGCAAACTAAGAGCGTTGAAGTAGACAGGGAGCATTCGCAACTATGTCAAAGAGTTCACCACCGTTATGCTTCAAATTCCCAACCTCACTAGCGATGACTTGTTGTTTCACTTCATAGACGGTAGCAAAATTGGGCTAAGTAAGAGTTGCAACGCCGTCAAGTCACAGACATAGACACTACTAAAAAAACAGGGATTTTCGATCAAACATTTCGACCACATGAGGTCGAAAAAGCCTTTATTTCGACCACACGCGTAGGTCGATAACAGCTTGGTCGAAATCACATTCTACCGAAATTAAGGGAAAAATTATTTTCGACCACATGTGGTCGAAAAAATTATTTTTATATTAAATTATATTTAACTTTTTCGACTACGTGTGGTCGAAAACATTATTTATATTTAAATATAAAAATAAAATAAAAATTCAATTTCGACTACATGTGGTCGAAATTGTAAAATGGGCCCAGAATTTCGACCACATGTGGTCGAAATCTGGCAAGAATCTTGCTAAATTTCGACCACATGTGGTCTAAATTGAATTTTTATTTTCTTTTTTTCGACCTCATGTGGTCGAAATTGTGAAATATTTGGGCTGATTTCGACCACATGTGGTCGAAAATTTGTAATATGTTTTCCAGCATTTGCCAGCTTTTGGCAGCCCACCTGCCAATTTCCAAATAATCAAATTCATCAACCAAAACAGTCATCCATTTCATCAACAATGCAACACAACAACCATAAACAATGTTCAAACACTTGAACACTTAAACATTGTCCATTCAAACACTTATAAACAATCAAATTCAACCTCAAAGTACTTAAAATTAAAACTACATTCAAACACTTAAATATCATAAACTACATTCAAACACTTAAACATCATAAACATCATTCAAACACTTAAACATTATAAACTTAAAAGTACTTCTAATTCGAACTAAAACTACATTCAAACGCTTAAAGATAATATACATATCCATTTAAACATATCCATCATAAACTATTAATTTGGGCTTGCATACCCAACATCCTAGCCTCCGAGGAATTAAGTGTTCTTGTTACCTAAGCAATTTGATGCTTCATAGCTTCATACTCCTTAGAATCAAGAAAAAAGAAAAATCTCATCAGACCACAACATCCTATGTCTAATATATTAAAGTTCACCACACATCAATATCAAAACATGATACCTTAGATACGAAAGAGTCATTATCTTTAATAATGAAGGATTTCGGCCCACAAAATTGTGCCATTCAGATTTGTCAATCTTTCCGTCCTGATTTGAGTCTGCTTCCAAAAATGTCTGCACGTTGAAATACATTTACTAGTTACTAAAATTGGAATGGTAATGATCAGTAAATGCTTTTGTAAATGGCCATCTCCCATACACTATTCTTGGGCAACAAACCAACCACAATTAAGAATCCTTCCATCATTTCCCTCTATTTTAATTCAATTTTACAGCTCTTACATTCAAAGAATTTGCAGTTTGGGTTGTCACAGCATACCTTTACCTTCACTATCAAAGAATAAATTCCAAATTTTTCTCTCATCTTAGTTATGCCAGCTTAAACCAAGAAATACAACTAAATGTAGAATAAATATTAAAGACCAATTAAAAGAATACAACGAAGCATCAAACTCTTGGATCGCTTCTATTATTCTCACAATCAAAAAATTTAAAATGTTAGTTTTATTTGTCTTCTGTTCAAGAGCAACAATATGTATTATACCAAGAAAAGGAATGTATTCCATCAATGCCAAATTGAATGTTTGCATACCTATACCAAGAAAAGCAATACTCTTCACCAATGCTGTTTCATATTTTTAGTTGCGACCCGATCTCATCATAACAGTTCAGTCCTAAAAAATATGAACATCCAATTTTAGGACAGAGAGAACTCAGCCAAGAGTCTTTTTTTCTTCTACCGTAATTTTGTTCAAGAATATATATATATATATATATATAATAAACATGCTCACCATACTTGTAAGGGTGAGTTTGAAATTAGTATGAACATTTAGAAATGTTAAATTGCTGAGATAAAGAACCTAAGAAACATAGCTGATAAATGTTTAATCACTGAGATTAAGAACCCAAAAAACATAGGTGCAAGTAAAACATAGAATATCTGAAATTGTAAAGTGGATTACCTCTTGAACTGACCTACAAGGACAAAATTTGGTATTTAGGATTTGTCTCTTCGACAAATTGTGAAACACTTGACACCACAAATTTTGGTAATTTTAATAGGCCTGCAAAATATGGTCTGTAGAAGCTCCATATAGAAAAAAAGGATAGAAATAGAAAAAAGAAGAGTAGATAAGGTGAACATCAATAGATTTATGTAGCTAACTATAGTTTATCCTACAAATTTGAATATGATAACTAAAATTGTATAAGAAACAATTAACAAGATACAAATGATTTTTTTAGCCAATGCATCTTCTGTTGTTCATTCTTTTCATTAGATAATTATTAAATTATCTAATGAAAAGAACCCTCTGAAACTATTATTAAAGTGCCTTATATAGGTATGATAACCCTCTGAAACTATTGCTATATTTTCTTATACAGTAAGAAAGTCTCACCCCATACCCATGCCAGCTTCTTTAAGACCAGCCTCCCCATATTTATCACATATGGAACATTTCTCATCAGTCGACAAAACCTATTGTAAAAAATTAAATGCCATAAGAAGTGCTTGCAATATTGATTAACAATGACAATTAATCTTCCATGTTAATATATACTTATATATGTCCATAGGAAACTAAAGCTTGTGAGTTTCAACTAATAAACACTTAATAGCTATCCCAACCATCTTATGTCTATTCTTATAGAATACTTTTCAATAGCTGGTGTGATCTTTCCGGTAAAATGCTCCATAGTGGGAAAAAAGAAGAAGATGTTTTGCCATTTCTTTGGTAATCAGTCAATTGTTAGTGCAACCACCCCCTCCCCCCCCCCCCCCCCCCCCTCCCCCTTTTCCTTTTTACTAATTAAAAGAATAACTCATAGAATTCATGAATGAAATCATATGAAGATGTTCTGATAATTTTCATGTATTTCAAACATACCACAGAAAGCACACAAACTTTATGGTAAAAAACTTGTTAATAAAACATATTTACATGTACAGAAATGTAAAGAGTTGTTGTAAGGACTCAAATAACGTGGCTTTTCAAAGAAGGTGAGAAAATACCATGGCAATTCCTCGTGTCAGCAACTTGTAGTATTTTCATTATTTATCCACTCGAAAATAAAAATATAAACTCGATTAAGTTTTCTTTCTAAAGAAGATATGCTAATAACATGGTAAATTCACAGTTTCACATGTCCACTCCAAAATCTTCATCCATCTTCCCCCCATAACCTTCACTTTCTACTATTATTCTCCACACAAAAGAAGAAAAAAAGAAAATTAGTAAAGAGGCCAACCATCTAATCTTGAGCAGGTACAACAAGATACAAAAGAAAATTTAAATCTAGAGAAGCTAACTATGTACTACTCTACATCATATTTCACAATAAGATCATAGTAGAAAGCAGCACATCTCATATTTCCAGGAAGTATAAGAAAAATCAGCAGAAGAATGCAATCATCTGATCTTGAGTAGGTAACCATTATGGCTCTTACCAAAATACAGAAGTAATTTAAAGATAGAGAAAAGCCAAATAATTTTATACCATCTTTCAACAATAACACCACAGCAAAAAAAAGCATCACATTATAGGATTTCAGGGATCATACTCACTTGTTCACAATAGTAACTCCTTGCAAGCTTTCGATAAGCTAAACAAAAGCTTTTGCAAAGCTAAACAAGAAAAAATGGAGAATCAGAAACATATCATGAATGCAATGAATGTATCATTTTCATCCCATGATCGAGTAACCATCAGAAAAGACAATTATGATTCCTGTTGTAGCTGAGTCAAGGAAAGTTTCCCAACGCCTACCAAATGTCATGATTTGAGATACTTCCAGTAAGGTTTCAAGTTTCCATCCCTTTCAATCATTTAAATAAAGTATAACTAACTTATGATTTCAACAAAAGGTCAAAGGAGAACAAGGAAACTCAAAAAGATGCGGGTGAAAGACGCAAAACTTAGCCTAGTATTGCACTAACTCATGAACCAATCCTTCTGGAATGATGCAGCAGGAAGTCACAACCCCACATTGAAAGCCAGTAAGAGTATGTTTGGGCAATTAAGGGAAGACTACCTTGCTTATTAGCCCGGCATCTATTACGGAACTGCTAATATTCTTGAACAGCTCAAATAATGCTTCAACTTCACTCACACTAACTGCAAAAAAGGAAAATAACAGAGAGGAAAACATATGAACCTCTTATTCATTATGCCTAACGCCAATATAAGGCATCCAAATTCATCATAGTTAAACAATCTATATTTTATAAAGGTGGCATCCAGACCAATTTAATTTCAATATTTCATTCAATTTCAATTCAAAACCCTAAAAAAATAACATGATATAAACCCTAGAACAACCACTGGGATTTAAAAAAAGGTTATCAAATCTACTAAATATAGAAGGTAATGCAACTAACAACATGGTATTGAAATACAAGCTGGCCGGGACACCACGGTTATAAAAAAAATATTGTCAAAAAATTTGAAAGTTGGCAATTTATTCACTCCTTTTTTTTTTTGTTTTTTTTTTTTGATGCCAACTTTAAGCTATCCTATACAAAATCATTTTACATGCAACGATAGATGAAACTAAAGCAGAAAAGATGCTTATCAGAGTCCATAAATGATGAATCAACCACAGATCAACGTGTATAAGTAAAGAAAACATTTATGCATTTACCAGTTTTAAAGTTGTCCCAATGAATGTATTGTCAAAAAAACTCAAAAGGGGGCAAATTTATTCACTTTTTTAAACACCAAATTTGAGCTATCCTATACAAAATAATTTGAAATCAACCACAGATTCAACAAATAAAAGTTATCAAACCTATTAAATATGGAAGGCAATGCAACTAATAACATAGTATTGAAATACATTCTTGAGAACTAGTTCAATTTAGGGCTTGTATTCATGAGATTGAAAAAAAAAATACCTGCTGCTCGAAAACGGCGGTGGAGACGCTGCTGGTCGGGAAATGAGGTGGTTGCGAGTTAAGCGTCGACGGGTGGGGGGAGGCGTAGAGAGAGGAGAGGGAGAGAGGAGAAAAAGAGAAAGAGAAGGAGCAAAAATAAAACGAAAAGAGACCCAATGGGGACTAAAAAAAATCTGTTCAAATTTTCGACCACATGCGGTCGAAATTAGTTTTTTATTTTTATTTTTTAATTAATTTTTTTATATTTATATAATTTAATTATGTATAAAATATTTTTTTCCCATTTATTATTTGTACAAAAAATAATTTCGACCACACGTGGTCGAAATTCACTTTTCCAGTTAAAAAATCGACCCAGTGTGGTCGAAATCCTATAAAAAGTTTAATAAAAATTAAATTCTCCAAATTTCGACCACTTGTGGTCGATTTTTTTCCGACCAAAATTGTGGTCGAAATCTTTTGGTCGAAAATGCCCTTTTTTTTAGTAGTGAGACCAAGTAATAGTGGAGGCCGAGTCTTTGATGGACTTCAAGCATGACAAGCATGACAAAGGCCAAGACTATAAGTTAAGAGGTAGCAATGTCAAAGGTGGGGGAGACCGTGGCGAGATCAAGGAGTCGCAACAATAATACTCCAAGACTCACAGTGCCAACAAGTTCGACAACAAGAAGTCAAGTGGTCGTCAGGGCTATGCTGAAAAGAAATTTCCCAGACCTAAAGAGCCTCAGCACTATAGTGCATGAAAGGAACTAGCAGGCTCAAGGACAGATTCCAGGAACTGCACAGTTGGAGACAATCAGACTATCTGGAGCTGTCAAGAAGCAAGCTATCCAGCCTAGAGAGAATAGAAATCAATACGCGGACCTTACCATCAACAACAAGCTCGTTCATGCTCTAGTGGACACTGGAGCGACTCACAATTTTGTGACCAAGGCCGCAGCGAAGAGACGAGACTTGAAGTTCGCTCCAATGAACGCCCACATCAAGACCGTGAATGCTAAGCCAGAAAATGCTCGTGGTGTAGGCAATGGTGTTGGTGTCAAATTGGGCGATTGTATAGGTATGACAAATTTTACTGCCACTACTATAGATATCTTTGACATTGTTCTGGGTAAGAGTTCTTTAGACATTGCCACACGATGATCGACCCCTACCTCCAACGTCTCTTGGTCTTGGAGTGAGAAGGAGCTTGCATGGTGCCTACAGTGACTATGTTGCATGCACAGGGCCAAGCATAACTTTCAGCTATGCAGCTTATCAAAGGGCTCCAGAAAGGGGAGCCGACATTCATGGCAACCATTGCGAGTTTGGAGGAAGACCATAGTACCCAAGAGACACCGCCACCTTGGATAGATAATTTGCTCGAAGAGAACAAAGATGTTATGCCCGACGAGCTACCTAAGCACTTTCCTCCTAGGCATGAGGTGGATCACAAGATTGAGTTGGAGTATAAACCGAGCAAAGGTAATGTCATGGCCGATGTTTTGAGTCAGAAAGATGAGCTTGCTACCATCACTTCAGCAAGTTGGGACATCCGAGAGGCTATAAAGGAAGGCATGCAGTATGATCTGATAGCCAAACAGCTTATGGAGTTAGCCACCCAAAGAAAGATGAGGTCTATGTGCCAAAGTTTGGAGATATTAGGCAACGTATCATGAAGAAGTTTACCGACCGTAAGCGTTGTCCCACGGGTTTTAAGGTTGGGGGCATGATTTTAGTGATGTTTAATCCGAGGCAGTTTAGGGCACTATAGGACGTGCACCAGAACTTGGTACGGAAGTCAGAGGGGCCGCTTAGGATCGCTGCCAAGGTGGGCACGATCTCATATAAGTTAGAGTTACCGCCTTATCTTAAGATTCATCCCGCCTTCTATGCCAGCGTGCTCAAGCTATACCATGAAGATAAGGATGATCCAAGTAGAGGCCAGTCAAGTCGTGTGCTGATTACCATCATTGTGCCACATGATAGGGAGATTGAGGCTATCATTGACTACCAGGCTACGCGAAAACAGGGGCAAAATGCCACCGCCATGTTCCTTGTCCATTAGAAAGGACAATAACCGGAGGAGGCCACGTGGGAGAAATACGAAGACTTGTGGCAGTTAAAAGACAAGATTTGAGAGTTTATGTAGCAGTAGTACGCCGCGGTCGTTGCACCGTCAGGTAGGGGAGAGTGTGATGACTCGCAACATCATCATGGCACCTAGGTGCCATTTGGAACTATTTTTGCCATGTGGATGCTTACATGGAAAAGTGGCTAGCATTTGCGGGAACATTCTAGAACCATGGATAGCTTCCTGGGAAAGTCTCTAGATTCTTATGAAAATATCTAGGAAGACTTTCTTGGAAGGCCTTGGAATCTTATGGATTTGCATGGAAGGTCCTTAGAACTTTCTAGCCTAGTAGATAATTCTAGAGAAGGGTCTTTTTTGTAAATATGTAGGGACTTATACAATATTTATTATTTGCATACTAGTCCCTAGGTGAGTAGTAGAAATAGAGGGACATTTATTTGTAAAACCATCAAGCAAAAATCATGTCACGACCCAACCCCGTAGGCCGCGACTAGTGTCCGTGCTGGACACTCAAACGTACCCAATGACCCAAACCAGCATATTAGCAGAATATATCAATATAAAAGTCAGTCAGCGTTACTAATTATCACAGATGAACATATATAGCACATGGAAGCCGATAAGGCTATCACAGATCATAGCAACCCAAAACATATACAGAACCCACATGTATGTCTACAGACCTCTACAGAACACATCAGAATCATAAGACGGGACAGGGCCCCGTCGTACCCCTGAATAGCATACATATGTACAATGGCAGAAGTTGTACCAAAATATAGGCTCCGGACAAAAGAGCGCTCCAAAATAGCAGGATATAGTCCTAAGCAAGCGGGTCAGCAAACCTGTCGTCTGTACCTGCGCGGCATGAAAACGCAGCCCCCGAAAAAAGGGGGTCGGTACGGAATATGTACTGAATATGTAAAGCCTAAAGTACAGAAATAAATCATAGTCAAAACAGAACTGGCAAAAAAGAGTGTAGTATCCAGATTATTAAATGCATATTTTCAGAACATAAAGAGTGTATGCAGAAACATATGCCATATCATATCCGGCCCCGCCAAGGGACTCGGTGAGCAGAACGTGGTCGCCACCCCGACACTAGCGCCACAACACATCATGCTCCAGAGTAGGGAATAACCCCGTAATATAACATATCATATCAGATGGCCATATCAAATCATATCATGTCATATCAGAATGTGTGTACATGGCACAACATACTCCACAACCCATGTACAAGTAAACCTGCCCCCTCACATCGAGGCACGACGAACAATGTAGTGGAATACGCTTGACAACATATCCTGGCCCGGGCTCAGTGAAGGAAACATTGAGGCATCCACGAGTGGAGTAGTGAGAAACTAAATGCAATATAAAATACCATATATTTCCAGAGACTAGATAAGACATAACGTACGACAAATTGAAATAATGGAATCGGACAGAATCGTAGTAGCTGTATTTCGGATGTCATAATAAGTACGGAAAAATAATCTTTCTGAGGTCGCTTCCATATTCCAAAAATAGCTTACAAGACTCACGGGAACTATTAAAACAATTGTCCTTTAGTAGCTAGAAGGATAGATAAAATGTTTCATTTTTCATGGCTTGAAAATAAGACATTAGTACAATAAGGGACAAGTCGGGAATAGTGGGCCCACCTCGGGTTAACTAAAGCGATGGGCGCCAATTACGTAAATTAAGTCTATGGAGTCACCTATGGAGGTTCTAGGGACATTCCCTAACTTTCAAGGCAATTTGAGAAAGCTTGCACAATTCTTTCAACAAATCATACAATTAGTATTCAATTCTATTGAATGAAAAAGGGGCATTTTCAAACGCGGATTCCGATGAGCAGAATACTTTCCGAGGCTCGAATCCGATCCTAGTACACCTAGGACATGCCAAGAGAAGGAAAGGGATAGCTTTACATACCCTTTTCGCCCTTTACGCTAGTCCAAATTCAATTCCCGTTTCGACAAGAATCTGCAATTGGTCACATTTACCAATTATCAATTTCAAGTCTTTAAGTATTCAACCTTAATTAATATTTGTCTACAGAAATTTGGGCAGCATCTCCCCTATACATATAGCATCCCCGAGAATTTAACTCGGCCAAAACAACCAACAACAACCCAACAACAACACTAACAACAACAACAATTACTACACAACACAATATAGCATAACTAGTCCTCTTTCCAACATAGTGCGATAACTTTCATTCCAACTTCACATTTCCAAACCAATTTCAATGTTTTCATATTCCTTACTAATCAAAATCATTGCAATATCATTCGGAAGCATTTCATATCATTTCTACAAAATATTCACGAAATATACAATCTTTCCACCAAAGCCATAATGCATCCAAAACTTCTAATCTTTAACATACATATTCATAGCATGTTTCTATCTTCCAATTTCATCAACAATCATCATAATATGCACCTTAACAACTTCATTTCCATAATATCATAAAATCATACTAAAATGTCATAATCTTCTACATTCCATTTCAATGCCAACTTAAACCATTTTTCCTTCCTTTACACTATAAGGATCACAACAACACAACTAACATATTAAACAAAATTAATTCATTCCCATTCCTTCATGGAGTACCACACGGCCAACACCACATTACCAACCTCAACTAAATTCATTCAACTTTTATTTTCCAATATAAAGTCCACCACAACTACAACTAGAATACATCATAAAATTCAACTCATCTCATCCATACAACATCACACACACACGGCTACATATATATATATACACACCCACTTTGTAATCTTCCATATTTTCATAATTTCTACTTATTTCTACATGTTACAACACACACACACACACACACACACACACACACACACACACACACACACATATATATTCCAAAGTACAAGGAGCAAGATCTTACCTTTTTTTCCCAAGCTTCTTCACCAAACCCACTTGCTAATTTGAAGAAACAAGCTCCCTATCTTCCAAATTAGCTACACCAAGTTGTAAAGGGTCCTTGAATTAGTGGAAATATCACAAGATAACAATTTTAGAGGCAAGATTTTTGAGGGGTGATGTTGAGGAGCAAGGGCCGAATGGCTCTTGTTGTTTTGCTCTTGGTGTTTTATTTTTTTTGCTCTTGAAGCTTCTAGTGGATAGATGAAACATATATGTGGCCCCTTTTTATCTCATTTTAGCATATGGAAAAAAATGTGTTAGTCTTGGTGGGCTTGGCCATACATGGCCGGCCACACCCTATATATTGGGCCTTAATTTATCATCCATTTTTTTTTAGCCCAATGACTTATGGATCACATTTTGTAATTCCCGAAACCAATTTTCGAAATTCCAATTTTGCCCTTAGCCTTCCTCGACACTTCCACATTAATATTCTTTCATAAGCAACTCATGCGTTAAATAAAATCAATTATTACCTTATTTCTTACCAGTCAAAGTTATTTCGATTTTTCCCGAATGCGCAAAGATACGGGATATAACAAATCAATCAAGTCTTCTCTAATACAAAAGCTTCTTTTAGCAATTCTCTCTTTTCTTATTCATCTACTATTCCCTTAGCGATCTTGTATAGTAATCTAGGCTGACTTGACATAGCAAGATCGTGAGCAAGTGGTGCAAGAACGTGAGCGAGTTGTCAAGTGCCGCACGTGCGCTTAGTTGAAGACTAAGGACGTGACATTAGGGTGTGTTTGGTATCTTGGAAAATGTTTTCTACAGAAAATGGTTTTTGGTAAATAAGTGATTTTCTTACTTATTGTCTTGTTTTTTTTATAAGTAGAAAACAATATCTCAAAAACATTTGTATATATTCTAGACAAACATTATGAGGATGAGAGAGTAGGGGTGTGGGTATGGTGGGGGTTGGAGGGTGGGAAGAGCCAATAAGTCACTTTTGGAAAATGTTTTCCTCCCTACCGAACACAAACTTAAGGCTGTCATTTGCATATAATAGAAGATTAGAAGTCCATCAATTGTTTTTATAATGCAGCCGTATAATGTCAACATTGTTAAATATGTTAACTTTGGGTATGATTAGAGAAGTCCCCTCAAATAATGTACTGGGTACTCATTTAACCAAGAAGAAAACACCAGTAGGCCAACTTGTTCTTAGATCTCCTACCAAACTATATCTAAGATGTGATAGATAGCTAAAAAGGTAATATAAGGTCTAGGGAAACAAGTCATTCTAAATTCCCAATAATTGAAGAGAGAAAAGGTGAAAGGAAGATAAAGAGAGCAAGAGAGGGTGGGTGAAGCAACTAACTAGTAGCTTTTAAAAAGAAATCTGTCATATGAACATATGGCAAACTCTCCTCTTTTAACTCAAGACTATGGTCCACTAACAAGCCATCACATGTGTTGTCTTGCAATGCATTAACGTCGGCACCTTACTGCTGCAGCAGCAGCAGTTGCAGCTGATGCATGAATAGAATTAATAGAAGAATTGCATTTGCCCGACCGGTCTAAATCACTATAGAGGCAAAAGATTGGATAATATCTTTCCATCTGCCTAAATTTTTGATAGATAAAGCATAGGAGATCTACTATATATATGAAGTTTATGAGTTTTAATAACAATATCAAATTATTAATATATAATAATGATTGGTTTTGAGCCACCAACGATGCGTGCACTAACTGTACAATTGGATCTTGAAAATAATGACTGGATTCAGTCAGAGGCGGAGTCAGGATCGAAACTTGTGGGTTCGGGATTCTAATTTGATTAAGTTATTAGGTTCTAAATTAACAATTTATACACATTCAATGAAATTTTCATGGTTTAGACCAAAGTTACTGGGTTTGGCCGAACCCATTAGTCGTATGCTAGCTCCGCCCCAGGATTCAGTCAAGTATTTATAGATATTTAATGGATTACTAAATTATCGGGTGCACGTCAACCTATACGTTACGAACTAAATCCGCTTATGAGAGAGTTATTCGGTATTTTTGCTGGTGAAGAAAAGTTACCCGTGGAATAGCTGCGTGCAAATTGGACCACTAATATAAAGGTTCAAGTCACAAGAGAGGCAGCAAAAAATGACGGTGTCTTTCCAGCTACATAAATGTTGATGGACTGAATTACTTATATTTGTTGACGGAAGATAGCAAATATGGAATAAAATATTCAAGAGCATGTAAAATAATCTAGATACCCCTATTATATATTTGAAGGGGAGTCTTGGCGTAACTGATAAAGTTGCTGCCATGTGACCAGGATGTCACGGGTTCGAGCCGTAGAAACAGTTTCTTGCAAAAATGCAAGGTAAGATTGCGTACAATAGACCCTTGTGGTCCGGCCCTTCCTCGGACCCCGCGCATAGCGGGAGCTTAGTGCACCGGGCTGCCCTTTTTACCCTTATTATATATAAAAATTTGATGGACTGAATCACTTATATGTGTTAGATGAAGGTAACAAGTAATAAATGAAGTATTCAAAAGCATGTACAGTGACCTAGATACAATCACTACATATAAAAAGAAGAATTAAAGGGAAGGAATTGCTGATGCGTGAAAACAATTAATGGAAGGAATTGAATTGAAACCAACCAACCTGTTAGAATTTATTGCTTCCAGGCACGCAGATATCACCCCATGATCTTTATTGTGTGTCATGTGATTTCCCAATTAAACTAAGAAAGATAATTGGAGATAATGATTTTACAAAGAAACAATCGAACCTTAAACAATATTGAACTAAACCACTTGGGTAAACTCTTCTCATCTGGTTTGTCCTTCTTTACTTGTGGATATATATAATCTTTTTGTCTCGTTTTAAAAAGGCTACAAGAGCTTACCCAATACTTTTTTCCATTTTTTTTTTTTTTGGCTTAACATTTCAAGTGGATAGAATCTATGTTTTTGTTGTTTTGAGGGAAATAAATAATCATAATGGAGTAGTAGTTTATGGTTAGCACATTTAGTCGAGTACATGTTACTAGATCGTTCGTACCTAAATTAGGAGTTCACAATTTATAGGACTATCTAAAACCAGATATTTTGATTTATATTAGTCAAAATGTAACGACTATTTTCAAAAGAAAATACTATGGTTTGGTAAGGAGGGAATTTCACATCTAAAATTGATGTCGGTACGATTGTTCTGCCTATTTTTTCTCGAAACTCTTTCATTAATTGAAAATTCTACTAATTAATCAAGTCACCTACAAATTATGGCTTTTCCAGGACAAAGAGAATCCAAGTGGGTCAGATCTTTGAATCATAATCCTTTGTTTTTAAACTTTTTGCGTTATTTACAATATACCTGTTATAAAAATAAATTAAATGACATTGTTTTCCCCTAAATGATATATTTTTCTACATAAAGTTAAAAACATAAAAGGATTTAACTTATATTTAGTAATTTAACTTGTTATACTAGTAAGTTATCTGTCCGTTTGCCTGATAAGTAATTTTACTTATTATAATCAATTACGATATGAAAAATCCTTAATTTTACACTGTCATTTGCATAAACTTTCCCTTTATTGACTTTAGTTTTCATCATAAAACTGACAACCCCGGCAAAATATATAAGAGATCCTTTAATTATATATCCCATAGCACAATTATTATATATTGAAAATTACACATCTTCTATAAACACTCTTTACTCTTAAGTATCACATAATACAAGCATATTTACCATATATAAAGTGTTAAAAATCTCCAAAAAACATTAAAATATTACAATTAAATTTACCTAATAGGAGTAGCAGTTATTACACTTAATGACAAGGTTTAAGGGGCTTCCCACATAGACAATCATTATAAGTAAAAGAGGAAGCTTCAAGGTGGTCGAATGGAGAACCTGCCGGAATCTGACCACAAAGGTGGTTATGACTAATGTCAAAGTGACCAATAAATGTTGCCGATGATATGGACTTAGGAATCCTTCCTTTTAATTTGTTGTATGATAAATCCATTACCATAAAGTAAGATCTTTCATCAAATGAATCAGGAATGTACCCTTCAATAGAGTTCTTGCTCAAGTTCAAAATGTTGATACGTGAATTAATCAAACGAGGTGGTATAGTACCAGAAATATTGTTACCATCAAGATTTAATGTTGCAAGAACGTGCATATTTCCTAGTGATGGAGGTATGCTACCGGAGAATCTGTTCAAAGAAAGATCCAAATCGGAAAGCCTATAGATATATGAAATGGAATATGGTATACGACCCGACAACCTGTTTCGACTCAACAAAGCTCGACTCAACATCCTTAATTTCCCAAAATTTGTTGGTAACGTTCCATAGATGCTGTTGTTTCGGATATCTAAATGCATTAAAGATGATAAATTGGTTAACGAACGAGGGATGTAGCCAGAAAGATTGTTCTCAGCTACGTTTAACACGGTGAGTCGACTCAATCGACCTATCTGAGAGGGGATTGGTCCGGTGAGCTTGTTTCCGACTAGGTCAATGACTCGGAGTAATGGTAAGGACGTAATACATGATGGAATGGTACCAGTAATGCCTTTCCAATCAGCAATAGTAAGGCTTGATAGCCTCTCCAGCTTACATATAGCTGGAGAGATCGTTCCGGTCATGTAACCGGTACGATGAGTTTTTTCGAAGAGAGGATCCTCAGATTCACCTCGTAGGTTAATGTCAGCTACTCGATGAGTTAATGGATCGCAACTCACCCCGTACCATCCATGACAACAGTCGTAACCTTTCCATGAGTTGAAAATTCCCAAGTGGGGTTCATTTAGGGCAGCTCGAAAAGCGAGCAATGCTGCCCGATCAGATGGCGGGCAGGAATAAACGGCTGAGGTCATACCAAGAAATAGGATGGTAATGTACATGAAGCTGCCCATCACGAGGGGTTTTTGTTTCTCTCTCTCGAAAATTCAGTGACTCAGTTACACACTCTTTCTTTTTGAAGACAACTTTGCATGTGGATTCCTAATTTCATGCACCACGTTGAAAAGAGTGAGACCAGCTAGGGTTTTATATAGTACCGTATAGGGTTTTTTTGTTTTGACGATTTTGCCCCTCACGTGTGGTGTATCATTTTGAGTTAGCAAGTCAACATGCGTCGGGATAAGATTGAGACAGGAAAGGAAAAAGAAAACAAATAAAGGAGAATTATTAATTAGGTGAAGGTAATGAGAAATGGCTAGGTGTTGGACCACGTGGCTAGTAGTCATCCAAGTTCTAGGGATGAACAAATTAATTAAAAGAACAAAATAAAAGAGCCTTGAAGTTGAAGACAACAATTATTTATTTGCACTAATTTTCTGGAGGTGGGCGTGATGGAAGGAGCGTAGGCATTAGAAAAAAAAAAAAGATTTTCACAAGTATTCTAACTATTTAGAAGAGCCGGTTGGGCACCTTTTCCGTCATCCAACCGGCTCCTTTTTAATCGTCATTTCAAGTTAAAAAACAAATTATGAGCCCCATATATATTAAAAAATAATAACTAATATTAAAAAAAAAATTGGGCTCCATATTAAACACCAACCAGTATTAAAAAAAAAAAATGGAACCCACCACATCCAAACTCACGGAAAAAAAGTGGACCCCATATTAACAAAATCAAGCAATATTAAAAAAAAAAAGTGAATCCCATATTAAAAAACAAACAATGTTAAAAAAAAAGTGCTTAGAAAATCAAACAATTAAATCAATAATGATGGATTCAATGTCACATGCGTATCAACTCATTAGTGGGAGCAAATGAAATTATTGTACAACAACATACTTAAAATACTTATATGTGGACCCCATATTAACAAAATCAAGCAATATTTTTTTTAAATCAATAATGATAGACATGCGTATCAACCCATTAGTGGGAGCAAATGAAATTATTGTACAACAACATACTTAAAATACTTATATATTAAAATAAGATAGAGTTTAATTACTTTTTCATTTTTTCCTTACTCTAATAAATGTGAAAAGAGATTAATGTCATAAAAGAAAAAAATACTATTAAATGGAGATCAAATAATTAATAAGGTAAATTAGTGAAATTATAATTCTAATTGAAGTTTCCTTAAAAAATCGTGTAAAAAATAACATAACAGGTAAAATGAGTTAAACAAAAAATATTTATTAATAATTAAAAAATAGAAGCTCTTCATGGACCCATATTAAACATCAACCAGTATTAAAAAAATAAAAAATAATAATAAAAAAAAAAAAGTAGAACCCACCACATCCAAACTCACGGGGAAAACAAAGTGGACCCCATATTAACAAAATCAAGCAAGATTAAAAAAAAAAGGTGAATCCCATATTAAAAAAACAAACAATGTTAAAAAAAAAGTGCTTAGAAAATCAAACAATTAAATCAATAATGATGAATTCATTGCCACATGCGTATCAACCCATTAGTGGGAGCAAATGAAATTATTGTACAACAACATACGTAAAATACTTATATATTAAAATAACATAAAATTTAGTTACTTTTTCATTTTTCCCTTACTCTAATAAATGTGAAAAGAGATTAATGTCATAAAAGAAAAAATAATATTAAATGGAGATCAAATAATTAATAACGTAAATTAATGAAATTATAATTCTAATTAACGTTTCCTTAAAAAACCGTGTAAAAAATAACATGACGAGTAAAATGAGTTAAACAAAAAATATTTATTAAAAATTAAAAAATAGAAGTTCTTCATTTAAATAGAAAATCAAATTTCTACTTTGTTTCATTTTAAACATGTAAAATTAATATAATAATTTGAATTAGAATTATCCAAATCAAAATTTGATAAAAAAAATTATATGTATTACTTTACTATTACTACTATATAGAAGAGTCGGTTTATAGAGGCAAGATCGTCGTCCGTGTTCGGTCCTACATTTTTATTTAAGGGCAAAAAAATCCTTTGTGGTCCCACCCACTTTTTTATTTAAAGGTAAAAAAATGACGTTTTACATTTTATATTACCAACTCTTCTAAAAGGTAGATAGAAATACTTTATTATATTTCTATTTTTCTACTATATAAAAGTATCGGTTTACCCATGCTTCGTCGTCAGTCACTCTTAAAACACAAAAAGGTGGACTCCACCCTCTCCAAACTCATAAAAAAATGGCGGACCCCACCCTCTCCAAACTCATGAAAAAAAAGTGGATCCCATATTTAAAATAAAAAAAAAAGGCAACGTCAAAAAAAAAAAAAGTGCACCTCATATATTAAAAAATCAAACAATGTTCATGTAATTCCCAAAGTATCCTCATCAAGTCAATAATAGTGGATTCATTGTCACATGCATATTAACCCATTAGTGGGAGCAAATGAAATTATTGCAAGCAAAAAACATGGACCCTATATTATTACTTTTCTTCAAAATATTTAATTGCTGTATTTGCTATTCCGCCATGTCATTTATTTGTTATGTTTACTAAAATAAATATACTTAAAATTTATATATTTAAAAAATAAGATACAATTTAATTACTTTTTTATTTTCATTCTTACTCTAATAAATGTGAAAAGAGATTAATATCAAATGAAGATCAAATAATGAATAAGGTAAATTAGTCAAATTATAATTCTAATTCACGTTTCCTTAAAAAACCATGCAAAAGACAACATGACAAGTAAAATGAGCTAAACCGAGAATATTTACCAAAGATTAAAAAATAGCATTTCTTCGTTTAAATAGAAAATCAATTTTTACTTTGTTTCGTTTTAAACATGTAAAATTAATTTAATAATTAGAATTAGAGTTATCCAAGTAAAAATTTGATAAAAAATAATAAGTATTTTACACCTTTAAATTAATCGAATTAAAATTGAAAGTATCAACTAATGCTTAAATATTGCTATTATTTTGTCTCAAAGAGAGGAAAATAGTTTTCTTTTAAACGATTCTTCTCTTTTAAAAAGTATTAAGAACTTTTCATAGCAAACATGAATATAATAAAGTTTTAGATACGGAGCACAAACAACAATGTTATATTAACCGTATTTTGAACGCAGTGTGTATATATATATATATATATATATATATATATATATATATTATCACTATCTAAACACAACTACATATACATAGATACACTATAATCCGAAGTGTTGGGCCCGTGTGCAGCACGGGCATAAGCCATCTAGTACAAAGGAGAAAGAGTGAATTCCACTTTACACATATAGGACTTGTTTAACACTTTTGAACGAATTTCTTTGTAGTTATTGGAAAAGGAAGCTCCTAACTAATGTATTACTAATACTTTTTCTGAAAGAGAAATTGGATTAAATAAAATGTTATTTTATCTAAAATGACATAAAATATCAATACAATTTTTTCAAAAATGACAAATATGCTATAAATATACGGTATTGTGGATGTCCATTCAAATATACAGTTAACTGGTAAGCTTACAATTAAGCAGACAGCTTGCAAGTAGCTCAAGCAGATAGCTTGCAAGTACCTCAAGCAGGCAGCTTGCCAGCAGCTTCCTCAGGCTTGCAATCAAGCAGGTAGCTTGCAAGTAGCTCAAGCAGGCAGCTTGCCAGCAGTTTCTGAAAAGCCTCGCAGCAGCTTCCTGAAAAGCCTCGCAGTAGCTTCTTTTCCTCTATAAATAGGAAGTTAATTCAGTTCATTTATATATCAGTTCAAAGTTGAATAATATATCAGTATCTCTTTATATACTTGTCTCTGGTGTATTTACTTTATAGTCTTTATTTTATAACACGTTATCAGCATGAGACTCTGCCATCTCGAGCAATTATTTTAAAAGTTTCAAAGATATCCGTCAGAATGGGTATCATGTTGAATATCTTGGTATTACCAAGAATGTCTCCGGCCAGAAATATGTTTTGGAGAAATTATCAACTTTGTCTTCTGGCCTGTATTATGCAGAAATTAGTACAGTTGAAGCACACTCTATCGTAAACCAGAAGTTTACTGATTCAAGTACTTTTGTGCTTTGAATGATCGAATGGGTCATCCTGGATCAATAATGATGAGGCGAATCATTGAAAATTCAAATGGGTATCTACTTAGGAACCTGAAGATTCTTGAAAATGGTGAATTTTCATGTGCTACTTGTTGTCAAGGCAAATTGATAACAAGACCATCGCCAATGAAAGTTGGTATTGAATCTCCTGCCTTTCTAGAACGTATACATGGGGATATATGTGGACCTATTCACCCACCTTGTGGGTCATTCAGATATTTTATGGTCCTAATAGACGCATCTTCAAGATGGTCTCATATGTTCCTCTTATCATCTCGCAACCTGGCGTTTGTGAAATTATTGGCACAAATAATACGCTTAAGGGCACAGTTCCCAGATTATCCCATTAAGGCTATACGCCTCAATAATGCTGGAGAATTTACATCTCAAGCTTTTGATGATTATTGTTTATCAGTTGGGATAAAAGTTGAACATCCTGTGGCTCATGTTCATACTCAAAATGGCCTTGCTGAGTCCTTTATTAAGCGCCTGCAATTAATAGCAAGACCACTAGTTATGAAAACACGGTTGCCCACTACCATCTGGGGTCATGCTATCTTACATGTAGCATCGCTTATTCATCTCAGACCAACTCATTATAATAAATACTCTCCGTCACAATTACTATTTGGCCATGAACCAAATATTGCTCATCTCCGAATCTTTGGTTGTGTTGTATATGTGCCGGTTGCACCACCACAGCTCACTAATATGGTCCCCCAAAGAAGGTTAGGAATATATATTGGGTTTGAATTACCCTCTATTATTCGCTACCTTGAACCTTTGACGGGAGATTTATTCACTGCTCGATTTGTAGATTGTCGGTTTGATGAAACGAATTTCCCACAATTAGGGGGAGAGAAAAGAGAAATCAAAAGAGAAATTGTGTGGAAAGTTTCATCGCTCTCTCATTTTGATCCACATTACCCTGTTTGTGAAATGGAGGTCCAGAAGATCATCCATTTGCAGAAAATAGCAAATCAGATGCCGGATGCATTTACTGATTTGAAAAGAATAACTAAGTCGCATATTTCTGCAGAGAATGCGCCTATCCGAATTGATATCCCAAAAGGACAGTCTTCTAGTGCCATAACTTCTGAATCCCATACACGTCTGAAGCGTTGAAGACTATTGGGTTCCAAGGATAAAAATTCAAGAAAAAGAAGCATGAAAAATTGTCACGACCCAAACTGATGGGCCATGACCAGTGCCTGAACTGTAGGCACCAATGAAATTAATCGAGAAAATCATGAAATAGCTTAACATTTTTACATCATCGTTGAAATAATATTTGAGACCTTTAAGCAAAAAATCACCCTCAACGTAATCCTCATAAAAATATTATCATTTTTAACATCATAAGAAGCTTTAACAGTCATAAACTTCTAGCTTTTGAAATCAAGGAGGTTATGGAAACACTTATGGGCTCATACCATAGGAATCATGCCTTTGAAAGAAAGGGACGAGCCTTAACATACCTTTCGGTCGTCTTAGTCGTTCAACGTTTATCCTTCCAAGCTCGTAAATCTACATATAAATCATTCATACTATTATTAGGCTCAATGTCATACGCTCATCTTAAGACTTCAATTTAATTCCGTTTAGAATTTGCCGAAATTCGGGCAGTACCTCCCCTGTTTATATGCCTAGCCTAAAATCACAATCCAACAATCAACAACAACAACAACAATACCAACATCACAACAATATTATCAACACCAATAGGCTCCACAAAACATCCCACACGATCTTTTCCAAATTTCTCAACTAACCATAACAATATCCACAATACCATAATCAAAGAATTATATTCAATTTAATCTCATATTAATCCAAAAATCTCCTTTCAAATTCATTCCATAGTCATCATCTTCACTTTAATAATTTGCAACTTCTATACTATGATTCTCTTCTTTTATAGGACTTGCTAAACCTTCAAATCAACTTAACCATGAGAAATAGGATGGAGAACATACCTTACACTAGAAGAACTTCACCCCACTCAACTTCTTCCAAGACCAAATTTATCGCAACATTAAGTGGAGACAAGAACAATCCTTCTCCATGACTTAGCTTGGGGCTTTGGAGTTTAATCCTCTTTTGTGATGGTATAGAATGTTTTGGAATGGTGGAGAGCCTTCAAGAATATTCTTGTAGTGGAAAGAGAAGTGTGGAAAATTCTAGAGAGGTGTGGAGAGGTTAGGGGAGTTCTAGAGGATTATGGAGTTGAATAAAAAAATGACTAAAATGAAGTGTAGAGGCCCTTTTATAGGTGCCAAATTCGGATTGGGCCGGGTCACAACATAAGTGGGCTTTTAAGTGGATTTTTCCGGATTCCCGCCCAAGTTAGGGTTCCTCTGACTGTCCGTTTTAAAATGCCCACAACTCCCTGCTCCGATGTCAGATTGACGAACGGTTTGTTGCGTTGAAAACTAGACTCGATGAAATTCATTTTAGGATTTTGAAACACCTTAAAACTCCTCATATACTCGGATAAATACCCCTCTAAATTTGACCCAAAATTCTGTCCAGAATTCTGCCAACTTTTTTTCCAAATTTTCGACAAACTTATTTTCTTCGCTTT